>NC_086444.1:791064510-791664510 GCF_028390025.1 Pseudophryne corroboree | reverse complement strand
CTCAAGAATTTCAGCGCGCAGTGGGCTCACTCGCAAGTGGACCCCTGGATCCTGCAGGTAGTATCTCAGGGGTACAAATTGGAATTCGAGACGTCTCCCCCTCGCCGGTTCCTGAAGTCTGCTTTACCAACGTCTACCCCCGACAGGGAGGCGGTATTGGAAGCCATTCACAAGCTGTATTCCCAGCAAATGATAATCAAGGTACCCCTCCTACAACAGGGAAAGGGGTATTACTCCACGCTGTTTGTGGTACCGAAGCCGGACGGCTCGGTGAGACCCATTTTAAATCTGAAAGCCTTGAACACTTACATAAAAAGGTTCAAGTTCAAGATGGAGTCACTCAGAGCAGTGATAGCGAACCTGGAAGAAGGGGACTACATGGTGTCTCTGGACATCAAGGATGCTTACCTCCATGTCCCAATTTGCCCTTCTCACCAAGGGTACCTCAGGTTTGTGGTACAGAACTGTCACTATCAGTTTCAGACGCTGCCGTTTGGATTGTCCACGGCACCCCGGGTCTTTACCAAGGTAATGGCCGAAATGATGATTCTTCTTCGAAGAAAAGGCGTCTTAATTATCCCTTACTTGGACGATCTCCTGATAAGGGCACGGTTCAGAGAACAGTTAGAGGTCGGAGTAGCACTATCTCAAATAGTACTACGACAGCACGGATGGATTCTAAATATTCCAAACTCGCAGCTGATTCCGACGACACGTCTGCTGTTCCTAGGGATGATTCTGGACACGGTACAGAAAAAGGTGTTTCTCCCGGAAGAGAAAGCCAGGGAGTTATCCGACCTAGTCAGGAAACTCCTAAGACCAGGCCAGGTGTCAGTGCATCAGTGCACAAGGGTCCTGGGAAAGATGGTGGCTTCTTACGAAGCGATTCCATTCGGCAGATTCCACGCAAGAACTTTTCAGTTGGATCTGCTAGACAAATGGTCCGGATCGCATCTTCAAATGCATCAGCGGATAACCCTGTCTCCAAGGACAAGGGTGTCTCTCCTGTGGTGGTTACAGAGTGCTTATCTCCTAGAGGGCCGCAGATTCGGCATTCAGGATTGGGTCCTGGTGACCACGGATGCCAGCCTGAGAGGCTGGGGAGCAGTCACACAGGGAAAAAATTTCCAGGGCTTGTTGTCAAGCATGGAAACGTCACTTCACATAAATATCCTGGAACTAAGGGCCATTTACAATGCCCTAAGTCAGGCAAGGCCTCTGCTTCAGGGTCAGCCTGTATTGATCCAGTCGGACAACATCACGGCAGTCGCCCACGTAAACAGACAGGGCGGCACAAGAAGCAGGAGGGCAATGACGGAAGTGGCAAGGATTCTTCGCTGGGCGGAAAATCATGTGATAGCACTGTCAGCAGTGTTCATTCCGGGAGTGGACAACTGGGAAGCAGACTTCCTCAGCAGACACGATCTTCATCCGGGGGAGTGGGGACTTCACCCAGAAGTCTTCCACATGATTGTAAACCGTTGGGAAAAACCAAAGGTGGACATGATGGCGTCTCCCCTTAACAAAAAACTGGACAGATATTGCTCCAGGTCAAGGGACCCTCAGGCAATAGCTGTGGACGCTCTGGTAACACCGTGGGTGTACCGGTCAGTGTATGTGTTCCCTCCTCTTCCTCTCATACCAAAAGTACTGGGAATCATAAGAAGGAGAGGAGTAAAGACTATACTCGTGGCTCCGGATTGGCCAAGAAGGACTTGGTACCCGGAAATTCAAGAGATGCTCACGGAAGACCCGTGGCCTCTACCTCTAAGACAGGACCTGCTCCAGCAGGGACCATGTCTGTTCCAAGACTTACCGCGGCTGCGTTTGACGGCATGGCGGTTGAACGCCGGATCCTGAAGGAAAAAGGCATTCCGGATGAAGTCATCCCTACCCTGATCAAAGCCAGGAAGGATGTAACCGTACAACATTATCACCGTATTTGGCGTAAATATGTTGCGTGGTGCGAGGCCAGGAAGGCCCCTACGGAGGAATTTCAACTGGGTCGATTCCTGCATTTCCTGCAAACAGGACTGTCTATGGGCCTCAAATTAGGGTCCATTAAGGTTCAAATTTCGGCCCTGTCGATATTCTTCCAAAAAGAACTAGCTTCTATTCCTGAAGTTCAGACGTTTGTCAAGGGAGTACTGCATATACAGCCTCCTTTTGTGCCTCCAGTGGCACCTTGGGATCTCAATGTAGTGTTGGGATTCCTAAAATCACATTGGTTTGAACCACTCACCACTGTGGACTTGAAATATCTCACATGGAAAGTGGTAATGCTGTTAGCCCTGGCTTCAGCCAGGCGTGTATCAGAATTGGCGGCTTTATCCTATAAAAGCCCTTACCTAATTTTTCATACGGACAGGGCAGAATTGAGGACTCGTCCTCAATTTCTCCCTAAGGTGGTTTCAACATTTCACTTAAACCAACCTATTGTGGTGCCTGCGGCTACTAGGGACTTGGAGGATTCCAAGTTGCTGGACGTAGTCAGGGCCCTGAAAATATATGTTTCCAGGACGGCTGGAGTCAGAAAATCTGACTCGCTGTTTATCCTGTATGCACCCAACAAGCTGGGTGCTCCTGCTTCTAAGCAGACGATTGCTCGTTGGATTTGTAGTACAATTCAGCTTGCACATTCTGTGGCAGGCCTGCCACAGCCAAAATCTGTAAAAGCCCATTCCACACGGAAAGTGGGCTCATCTTGGGCGGCTGCCCGAGGGGTCTCGGCTTTACAACTTTGCCGAGCAGCTACTTGGTCAGGGGCAAACACGTTTGCTAAATTCTACAAATTTGATACCCTGGCTGAGGAGGACCTGGAGTTCTCTCATTCGGTGCTGCAGAGTCATCCGCACTCTCCCGCCCGTTTGGGAGCTTTGGTATAATCCCCATGGTCCTTTCGGAGTCCCCAGCATCCACTAGGACGTTAGAGAAAATAAGAATTTACTTACCGATAATTCTATTTCTCATAGTCCGTAGTGGATGCTGGGCGCCCATCCCAAGTGCGGATTGTCTGCATTACTTGTACATAGTTATTGTTACAAAAATCGGGTTATTGTTGTTGTGAGCCATCTTTTCAGAGGCTCCTTCTGTTATCATGCTGTTAACTGGGTTCAGATCACAAGTTGTACGGTGTGATTGGTGATAAAGCTAAATATTTATCTTATATAAAACCCTTTATGAGGTCTAAGAACACTGTACGCTATTTACGTATGAAGTACCGTAAGGGTACGCTCGTTGCGTAACAATCGCTTAGCCGTGGTCGAGACGCTCAAGCGTCACGTTCGCTCACGGCCAAGAGATCACAGGCAGGCACGCTATTGGCTGCTGACTAACGTAATGGTTCACTATAGCGTAACGGACGCTGTATCGGGAGCGGGCTGCTCGAGCGATACAGACGCTCACGAGAATACGCTGTTGGTATCAGGCACACTTATAGGTGAGCGACTACCGTAATGCTACGCTATCAGCGTAGCGGACGCTCGAGACCACGAGGAGATCACGAGCGGCGCAGACGCTCACAATGTTAAACCTTTATATCTAAACCATAAACAATGTAATATGCTGTAAAACCTTAGTGTAGAGATAGGGTGTAGATGCAACACAGTGTAACCTTATTAACTTAAAAGCTGTTTGAGCGTCACCGACGCTCTGAGAATACTTAACACTATAAGAAATACACAGATACCGTGCTTAGGGTCCAACGCCTAATATATATATTATGAATGTTATACTTGCAAAAGAATTAATACAATACAAGTCATACACTACAATATAACATAGACTACCTAACCAGATAACTACACAGGAAATACAATACAATACTATTACGTTTTAAGAGAATACGAGAGAAAGAGGAGAAGAGAGAGAGAGAGATATGGCCCATAACAACAAGAAAGACAATATGATTGCGGAGAAAACTTACGCACAAAGGAAACGATCGCATGCGCCTCTGGACATCCAGCTCCTGATTTTCAGCAATGATAACCGTTGAAGAGTGAGAGCTGGATGTGATCGGCTTGTCTATTTATGCCCCACACACAATACAATTCAATGGTCCCTACAATCTCATTGTTCATTGGACACAGGAATTCCTCCTCGCATTATAACAAAAGGTCATAGGTTGATTCATACAGGTGGGCTGTGACTATTTCCAACAGCTCAGGTGGGAGGGAAACTGGGTTTCCCGCCGCATGGATAAGTAAGTGCAAATACAGTAAATGTTCATAAACTTCTTATGTCCATAACTATTCGCACGAGCGATTAATCCGCTTCAAACCAACACCGGAATATTGCTAATTAAATACTCTTCCGATGGATACTAAACACCACTGTATTACTCCTGTCTGACCCTTCGTATCAAACAAAGGGGGATCTCTCTGTTCATGAACATTCTACGTTAACCAAACTTTCAGATTCTATCAAAGGGACCATGATCTACAAAATACATTATATAGTGGAAATATGTAATGAAAGAGTCGCCCGCTACGAACACATGAACTCTACCGTAAATGCACATACCGCGCGCCCGCGGGTGCCCGCAACAGCGAGTATGCGCACGCACGGGAGAGTGCACGCATGCGCAGCGCAGACCTGTGTGAGGTGCAAATATGGCAGTGTGCATCGTGATATTTTTCTGACTTTGACAGTCCACCCTTTGGCAGTCAACAATAACTGCCACTTCCTAAAACATTTCAAAAAGAGAAAAATATATGTCAGGGGTTAATACATTTACATGGTTGGGTACGGGAGGAGAGGAGAAGGTAGGAAAAGGGTATGACCTAGTGAGATAGCAGAAGCATGTGTGTATGAATCCGTGTTTGGGGGTCATGTATCATCGTGCCGTACGTGTTTTAAATCAAGCTTCGAGGCATTGCGAAGTATACATTTGAATTCCTTCTTATCCCGCGGTGCGGGTCTGTGGATGGGCTGTCAAACTTTACCGAGCTCTTTTCGGATTTTGGTTGTAACAAAATGGGGAGCACATTTTAGTTGATGATACATGAATGGGGGAATATGTGATTGCTGATATCTGTGCCTGTATTCCCTATACTATGTGTGTAATTACCTGAAGGTTGTAGAGATGAAGAAAAGACATAATTACGGTAAATGCAGTGGTATTCTATGTCAGGTTAATGTACATTTGTCGGTTGAAGTCTTGTTCGGTGTCTGTTGGTTGCAGTCTTCTTTGTGCTTTTGCCCATAAGGTGCGAGCAAAAGCTTTGTCAATGTCCATAGATTTACAAAAGTGTTGGGCTAGCGTAATTTTAAAATTTCTAGGGAAACTGGGGATCTATGGCAAAGTTCATCAAAAATCTGTGTATAAGGTTGTCAAAACTTCTTCTTTAATCCATCTGTTGTCTGTATATCGGCTCATCAAATCCCTCGTCCAAGTGGGTCTTTTTACCTTGGAGGAAAACGGAAAAACAGGTGAAAGAAACGGACCATATAATCGCATTTTCATTACATCATTGTTTCTACCGTCGGGTCGTAAATCAAATCCATTGGAATTACAATTTCCTCACTCCTTAAACTCATCACCCTGGTACTTCGTTTGCACTTCGTTAAAGCCTGACCGCATCTAAATATCAAGCCAATCGTTATGATAACACCTAAGATACATAGGAGAAACTTCCCTACATCCATTATGACTCCTTGAGCCCATTCTCCTAAACCGGAGAACCAATTTCGCGGGTTCAACCATGACACCCAACCAGTCAGCTTATTACTCACAGCAGCAAGGGTGAGATTGTGTCTCCTGCGAAATTCCCACTTCAGTTGGAGAATATCGTCCATCTTTTGGTCTATGACCTCGACCGGGTCCTCGGTACTATTTGTAATATATGTGCAACATTTCACGCCGTACTGCGTTGCCAGTGTGACACAATATCCACCTGTTACTGCCGTGAGATAATTGAGAATCATTCTATGCTGAACCAGTTCTGTTTTATAAGCTTGAAGTTCTCTTCCAGTATACCTAAACGTGTCGTCATACATTTCTGTGATATTGTCTAACAAATTTGCGAGCGCAGATATGTATTTATAATTCAACACTCCTCTGGCGGTGCGAGTGATGTCTAACGTGATTAGAAACTGAATCCCGGTGGATTCATGGATCATGTCAGAGGCCGGATGCTCTGTTCTTTCTATCAGGTGCCGTTTAACTACGTGCTCGTAATGGGTGTGAGTATAAGGAGCTTGGGCAACACGGTGTATATCTTTCATTTTGGCATGTGATACAGTCATTACTTCAGGCAATACTTTTCCAATATAACACAATCCTTCCGAGTTTGGGGCAAGCCACTTATACGCCTTCCTCCCGCATATGAAATATGCATCATCGGGGAGAACATATGGGACGGAGTAGGACATAACCATATTACACATCTTCCATGTGAAATCTCCTAACCCTAATTCTCCCATCTGTCTAGTACACGTATCAGCTTGTACGATATGTGCACAGTATCCTGGTGATACCTCTCCTACTCTCGTAATCCTACTTCCTAGGGTATACCTATATCGGAAAGATTTTCCTCTACTGGCTATGTGGCGTATAAGTTCTGTATCTGTCGGCATTCTATCTGCTCTATATGAAAAGGTCATGGTTTGGTTACTCCATGACACTTCCCAATTTCCCGGCTTTCGGGGATTGGAAATGTTAAAACATATGAGGGATCTATCCACATGATATTGGTGGAGCTTCAAACTAGGAGGACTGGAGATATTAAACCTCCTGTCCACCGGCCTCCCACCACTTAGCTCAAGTACCTCCCCTATCGTTAAAGGAAATGGTACTAATCCTGATTTGCTATGACCTTGAGGTACTTGAGAGCATACCCAACAATCTGTTTGATTTAACACACTACCCACTAAGGAGTGATAGTCACTCAATGGATGCCGGTCCATGTGGATATTAAAACTGGATTGGCATTTCTTGATGCACCCATCCTCAACTACGTTGTCACAGAGCCTACAGATACAGTTTTCTTCAGCTAACAATCCTTCACAATTCCTTCTATGGTCAATGCTATCGGATCGTTTTCTGATACTCGCCTTTGCTTGTTGATTATGTTGTTCTCGGAAAACTACGCCTCCATCTCTGTCATCAGAACCCATTCCAGAACCTCTCTCGAACTCCATGGTACTCTCGCCGGAACAGACTGCTCTGGTCAACATCATGGTCAACAGGAAAATCCGGATCACAGTCTCTTGAGGCAAGTCCATCTTAGGAGGAAACGAAGAAGAATGAGAAGGGGGAGAAAATAATTTGAGGGAGAGGGGATGGGAAGTGGAGAAAAACAATAAAAGGGAAACGGGGGATCGACAACTGCTTTTGATCTTGTGATTCTCGATGCTCAGGTGCCGCCTCAGTCCTCCTGGAACAGACACTCCAGTGATACAACTTCCTCTACCGTCTGTTCCTTATCACGGGACCTCTCTGGATCAGCAACCTTCTTACAGTGGGACGAGTGAACCCAAGTCTCTCTCTCGGCAACCTTCAATGCTGTAGTGCTAGTCAATAAGACTTGGTATGGTCCTTCCCATCTGTCAATAAGGCAACCTGAGTGTAGAAAATTCCGTATCATTACATAATCCCCAGGTTCAATGTCATGACAATTACTATCTGGTAAATCAGGAATCACCAACTTCAAATTATCATTTTGATTCCTTAGCTGTTTACTCATGTTAATCAAGTACTTTACAGTCACTTCATTGTTACACTTCAAATCATCCTGAGGGTTAATCATAACATGCGGTTGTCGACCAAACAAGATTTCAAAGGGAGACAGATTAAGAGGGGACCTGGGAGTGGTTCTGATGCTGTACAGTACAATGGGTAAAGCTTCTGGCCATGTCAATCCTGTTTCTGCCATAACTTTGCTCAGTTTATTTTTAATAGTGCTGTTCACTCTTTCCACCTTTGCACTCGCCTGTGGACGGTATGGAGTGTGCAGCTTGCTATCAATTCCCATCAACTTACACATTCCTTGAAAGACATCACCTGTAAAATGGGTACCCCTATCACTTTCAATTATTCTAGGGATACCATATCTACATACAAATTCCTGCACAATTTTCTTAGCAGTAAACATAGCGGTATTTGTGGCCGCAGGAAATGCTTCGACCCAATTTGAGAAAACATCTATACAAACAAGTACATATTTCAAATTTCGACAAGGGGGTAATTGAATGAAGTCAATCTGTATTACCTGGAAAGGACTGCCTGCAGGTGGGATATGAGATGGTTCTGTTGGTATTGCCTTTCCGATGTTCTTTCTCAAACAGGTAAGGCATGACATTGCTCTCTTACTTGCATGAGATGAAAATCCTGGGGCACACCAATATGCTCTTACCAACTTGCACATTCCCTCCTTGCCCAGATGAGTCAGCCCGTGTGCTGCCTCAGCTAAACATGGAAGATATGCTCTGGGGGCCACCGGTTTACCTTGTCCATCCGTCCAGAGTCCTGAGGACTCCTGGCCATATCCCTTTGCCTTCCAGACTGCCTTTTCCTGTGTGGAACACAAATTTTGCATCTCACACAACTTCTGTGTGTTGATGGTATTAAATACCATCAGTTGTGTGGTGTCTGTCTGTCTGGGTGTACCAGCTGCTAACTTAGCAGCTTCATCTGCTCGGCTGTTACCAAGTGATACTGGGTCTTGGCTATATGTGTGTGCTTTACACTTGATAACAGCCACTCTGTCGGGTTCCTGTATCGCTGTTAGAAGCCTTTTGATGTGAGCTGCATGCGCTATCGGTGTACCAGCTGCCGTCATGAAATTTCTGAGGCGCCATAGGGCTCCGAAATCATGGACTACCCCAAATGCGTATCTAGAGTCGGTGTAGATATTGGCTGATTTGCCCTTAGCCAATTCACATGCTCTGGTTAGGGCGACCAGTTCAGCAACCTGGGCTGAGTGAGGTGGGCCTAGGGGTTCCGCTTCTATGGTGCCTTGGTCATCTACGACTGCGTATCCAGTACACAAGTCTCCCGAGTCTGACTGTCTGTGACAACTACCGTCCGTGTAGAAAGTTAGATCTACATCTTCCAGTGGGTTGTCACTGATGTCAGGCCTTGCGGTAAAATTTTGGGTCAAATATTCCATACAATCATGTGTGTCTTCCTTTGTGTTAAATTCTCCTTCCCCACCACTCTCATCCTCCACCCTTTGTGCCTGTCCAGGCACACCTGGGAGATATGTTGCAGGGTTTAATGCACTGCATCTCCTTATGGTGATGTTTACGGGGGCCATTAGTGCCAATTCCCATCTTGTAAACCGCGCTGATGAGACGTGCCTGGTTTGGGCAGAATTTAGCAAGGCTGACACTGCATGTGGTGTATGAATTGTGAGGTTGTGACCTAGCACTACATCTTCGCTTTTCGTTACTAGCAATGCTATCGCAGCAACGCTTCGCAAACATGTGGGGAGGGATCGCGCTACCGTATCTAGCTGAGCGCTGTAGTATGCTACCGGCCTGCTGGCATCAACGTGCTTTTGGGTTAAGACGCCTGCCGCGCAACCAGCACTTTCTGTTCCGTACAGCTCAAAGGGTTTCCCATAGTCTGGCATACCTAATGCTGGTGCCTGCGTTAGGCACTGTTTAAGTCTCTCAAATGCCATCTCGGACTCGTCTGTATGCGAAATCCGATCAGGTTTGTTTGAGGAGACCATCTCCTGCAAAGGTAACGCCAGAATGGAAAATCCTGGGATCCAGTTACGGCAATACCCACACATTCCTAAAAATGTTCTGATCTGTTGCTGGGTTTGTGGCAGAGTCATGTCTCTAATTGCTTGAATTCTATTAGCGGTCAGGTGTCTCAGTCCTTGTGTTAGACAGTGTCCCAAATATTTTACCTTAGATTGGCATAATTGCAACTTGTCTTTGGAAACCTTGTGTCCTGTGTCTGAAAGATGAAACAGGAGCTGTTTCGTATCCTTCAGGGATGCTTCCAATGAATCAGAACACAGTAGTAGATCATCCACGTACTGTATTAATACTGATCCACTCTCTGGTTGGAAAGACTGTAAACAATCATGCAAAGCCTGGGAAAAGATACTTGGACTGTCTATGAAACCTTGTGGTAATCGAGTCCATGTGTATTGGACTCCTCTGTATGTGAATGCAAACAAATATTGGCTGTCAGGGTGCAGAGGTACCGAAAAGAAAGCGGAGCAGAGGTCAATAACAGTGAAAAATTTCGCAGTGGGAGGGATTTGCATAAGGATGACAGCTGGATTTGGCACTACGGGGAACTGACTCTCAACTATTTTGTTAATCCCCCTTAGATCCTGCACTAGCCTGTAACCCCTCCCCCCACTCTTTTTAACAGGGAAGATGGGACTATTGGCAGTGCTGGACGTTCTTACCAGAATGCCCTGTTGTAGCAAGCGCTCTATTACGGGATACACTCCTAACTCCACCTCTGGCTTCAGAGGGTACTGTGGGATTTTTGGAGCTATCCTACCATCTTTTACTTGTACAACTACCGGAGCTACGTTTGCCATTAATCCAGTGTCCTGTCCGTCTTTAGTCTAAAGTGACTCTGGTATCTGGGATGTCATTTCCTCTACTTGGGATGGAGTCCTATTTGTCATAATGGTATGTGACATTAATTTTGACGGGGAGTCTAACATGTCTCGCACTTCCTGAGCGTGATTCTCAGGTATGTCCAAGAATACACCTTCAGGAGTACAATAAATGACGCACCCCATTTTGCACAATAAGTCTCTTCCCAGGAGATTAGTCGGTGCCGATGCAGCCAGCAAAAAGGAATGCTTGGTATGTAACGGCCCTACTGTAATCTCGGCTGGTTTGCTAACAGGGTAGTGCTGGACTACTCCTGTTACTCCTATGGCTGGAATTGTCTTACCAGTGGTTCTCATGCCCACTGTCGAATTTATCACTGATTTGGCCGCCCCTGTGTCTACAAGAAAGTTTAATGATTTACCAGCTACATTGATTGCAATTTCTGGTTCACTTCCAAGATTTGCAATCAATTTTACTGGCTGCAGATTACAGGTATGGACACACCCCTATTGGGTATGGTGACCTCCCTGAATCCCGCTGGCAGCAACTACTTGTGAAGGGGTGAAATGGGAACTACCAGTGGCTTGCCAGTCTCTGTTCGGGGGGTATCTTTTTGTTTCCCCTGTATGTGGCTCATAGCTCCGTCTCTGCGGACCTTGCTCCCAATGTCGTGTGTCGTGTCGTTGTCTAGGGGGTTGATATGAGTTTTGTGAATTTTTCACTCTACAGTCTCGTGCCATGTGTCCCTGTTTATGACAAGAAAAACAAGTTACCATATTTAACTTACCCACAGGGTTTGGTGATTTATACAAAGGCTGCCTTGTGGTCAGGGCCTGTATACTTACGGCCATTAACTTATCACCTTGTGACTCCCTGTGTCGGGTGATATTCCGGTCGTGATCAATAGCAGCCTCTCTCAAAGTAGCCACCGACAGACCTCGCCAACATGGTTGCGTGGTCTGTACTCTTGTCTTTAATGTCTCTTTTAAACCATCCATTAGTACAGATACTGCTACTTCTCGATGGTTTATGTTTGTTTTAATGTCCTCTATACCTGTGTACTTTGCCATTTCTAGTAATGCCCTGTGAAAATATTCTGCAGCAGTTTCTGACTCTTTCTGTCTAATGGAGAAAATCTTGTTCCACTTAACTACCGCTGGGAAATACTCCTTTAACTGTAAACTTATTCTTTTTACGTTATCTTTGTTGTACACATCTGTAAGAGGTACATCCTGATCTAATCCACAGTCAGCCAAAAATTGAGCTGCGTCGACATTTGAGGGTAAACATGCCCTCAGCAATACCTGCCAGTCTTTGTTATTGGGCTCTAAAGTGTTCCCTAGGTCTCTGATGTATTTCTGGCTGGCAACTAAGTCTTTCCTAGGGTCAGGGAATTCAGACACTATGGTTCTTAATTCCATTCGGGAAAATGGGCTGTACATGGCAATGTTCCTAACAGGAGTGATTCCTGTCGTGTCAGTTTTCCCATTTGGCACTGCTATTACCCTAACAGGATTAAGTCTACTAACATCACTCTGTGTAGGTTCTACAGCCTGTGGTGAAATGGTTTCAGCGTAGTGTATGGTGCCGTACTTACCTGTAGATACGACCTCACCTATCCCTCCGCTAGGGGCTTTTGTTACTAATCTCGTGGGTGGAGCCGTGCCTACTGTTGTCTCTGCTATGGTGGCTGCTAGAGAGAGCGCCGATATTGTTGCCGATTCGTCCTCTTGATCACACTCCTGGGGAAAGTTCAAAACAGGGTACAACTTGCACGGGTTAATACTTGCATTGGTTAACTTATTAACATTTACACAGTTGCTAAGTGTTTGTTTGTTACACCCTAATGCGTCATTCTCCGCAACCAATTTCTCTCCTGATATGTATGGTGGCGGCGGGGCCGTCGCTATCAATTTCTTGATAGGATTAGATCCTGCCGCCAGAGCCAATCCTCTCTGTATTTCACCCTCCTGTTGCCATAACTGCAAATAATCATAATGTTGGATTCGTCTCTTTGTTGATTTAATGAGACATATCCTCCTCCTTAAATTTTGCAACACTTCTGGGCTAAAGCTACCTACTCTTGGGAATTTCTCCCCGTCATGCACTGTCATTCTCTCCCATTCATCACATAAAACCTCTGTATGTGAACCATATTTTTCACACATTACGTACCTTGCCGACCCGACTGGTCGGTTTACTGAATCAACCCGAACCGAGGTTGATCGCCCCCTTCCTGAACAATTGGCCCCCATAACTTGCAGGCGTTGCTTTCACCACCTCTGATCTTATTTCAGGGTTTTCAGCAAACCCTTACAAAAACCAAAATGTTCACGATAGGCTGACGGTGGCGGTTTACCGAGTACCCCACTCACTCGCCCACGCCGACCAATACGACCCACACACTGCCTTAGTGCTGGCGTACTCGACCCAGGGCCCCTATGAACCTCTATTTACTGGAACATGCGAGGGATATCCGCAGAACACTTACTCTTTCCAGTAACTATTGGTTGTTGGACAATTCCTGAGTGACCAGCGAACTTCCCTTCAGAAAATAAAAAATTACACAAATCACATCAGAGTGTACAAATAGTTTTACGACCCTAATGTACACAATTACGTGCGGTACAATCGTTCAGCACATAAGCAACTAATCTTACGTGCTGAGCGACCAGTGGAATCGAAAATTTCGGCTGCGAATTCCTTCAGCCAGAGCTTTATTGGCCTATATGGGTTTTGCACCAACCCCCTGGGTTGTGCCCTTTTCTCTTTTATGGCAGACTTCTTAGTCTGCTGTACCTGGACCTCCCGGTCTCTAGTATGACCTCCTGGTCTACTATTCTCTACTGCTCAAATTTTATGTTTAACCAGAGATGCCTCCCTAGCCACCATGCACGTCACTTACATGTATGTACCTCTGCGAGAACTCGACTTCTTGTGGTTCAACCTGTAAAATTGTATAAACTTATATATACAAAACACTCACTCACCACACGTACACTTTTGCTTCTATTTCTATTTCTGCGCAGAAATTTTCTTTAGACCAGATGTGTTGTGAATTTGGAGAAGGATCTGTTAATCTAAATTTCGGACACTAAAATAGATTTGCGCTATTTATCGCCTGATGCGCTACTTATCGCCTGCTGCGCTACTTAAAAATCAACACTGTCGTGTGACTTGAGTTACGTGGGCGTACCCAGACGCTCCGCTGCATAATTTACGCTGCGTGCGTCGGCCTTTGCGTACGCGAGTCTCAGCCCTTTGTTAGAGACACGTGTACACAAAACCAATGTCCACCGTAACACAACTAACACTTTTATCAATGTAGATGATCCTCGATCGTCTACCGCGCAACACACCAATCTCTCCTTTTACCTTAGGTAGAGTTGCGTGTGGGTTTTACACTTTAACTATGAAATAGCGACAAATCTCTCTTAGCACGTTTTATCAATTATAAAATGGCAAACAGGAGAGTGATATATGAAAATACACGAATGAAAAAGAAATGCAGATATGTGCGTGTGTACGCAAGACAGAAATAAACAGTTTTAAAAGATACTAGCGTGTTGTTCTTACCTCCGGTTCCAGATTCCTTCAGCACCCTTTACTAAGCGAAGCAGACGCTTATCCCGTCAGCACTGCGAAGAATATGATCTCCCGCCCTTTGCTGATGGATAATGTCTGCTGAAATTACCTAGCAGAGATATGTGAAGGACAGGACGAGCCGCCAATTGATAAAGCTAAATATTTATCTTATATAAAACCCTTTATGAGGTCTAAGAACACTGTACGCTATTTACGTATGAAGTACCGTAAGGGTACGCTCGTTGCGTAACAATCGCTTAGCCGTGGTCGAGACGCTCAAGCGTCACGTTCGCTCACGGCCAAGAGATCACAGGCAGGCACGCTATTGGCTGCTGACTAACGTAATGGTTCACTATAGCGTAACGGACGCTGTATCGGGAGCGGGCTGCTCGAGCGATACAGACGCTCACGAGAATACGCTGTTGGTATCGGGCACACTTATAGGTGAGCGACTACCGTAATGCTACGCTATCAGCGTAGCGGACGCTCGAGACCACGAGGAGATCACGAGCGGCGCAGACGCTCACAATGTTAAACCTTTATATCTAAACCATAAACAATGTAATATGCTGTAAAACCTTAGTGTAGAGATAGGGTGTAGATGCAACACAGTGTAACCTTATTAACTTAAAAGCTGTTTGAGCGTCACCGACGCTCTGAGAATACTTAACACTATAAGAAATACACAGATACCGTGCTTAGGGTCCAACGCCTAATATATATATTATGAATGTTATACTTGCAAAAGAATTAATACAATACAAGTCATACACTACAATATAACATAGACTACCTAACCAGATAACTACACAGGAAATACAATACAATACTATTACGTTTTAAGAGAATACGAGAGAAAGAGGAGAAGAGAGAGAGAGAGATATGGCCCATAACAACAAGAAAAACAATATGATTGCGGAGAAAACTTACGCACAAAGGAAACGATCGCATGCGCCTCTGGACATCCAGCTCCCGATTTTCCGCAATGATAACCGTTGAAGAGTGAGAGCTGGATGTGATCGGCTTGTCTATTTATGCCCCACACACAATACAATTCAATGGTCCCTACAATCTCATTGTTCATTGGACACAGGAATTCCTCCTCGCATTATAACAAAAGGTCATAGGTTGATTCATACAGGTGGGCTGTGACTATTTCCAACAGCTCAGGTGGGAGGGAAACTGGGTTTCCCGCCGCATGGATAAGTAAGTGCAAATACAGTAAATGTTCATAAACTTCTTATGTCCATAACTATTCGCACGAGCGATTAATCCGCTTCAAACCAACACCGGAATATTGCTAATTAAATACTCTTCCGATGGATACTAAACACCACTGTATTACTCCTGTCTGACCCTTCGTATCAAACAAAGGGGGATCTCTCTGTTCATGAACATTCTACGTTAACCAAACTTTCAGATTCTATCAAAGGGACCATGATCTACAAAATACATTATATAGTGGAAATATGTAATGAAAGAGTCGCCCGCTACGAACACATGAACTCTACCGTAAATGCACATACCGCGCGCCCGCGGGTGCCCGCAACAGCGAGTATGCGCACGCACGGGAGAGCGCACGCATGCGCAGCGCAGACCTGTGTGAGGTGCAAATATGGCAGTGTGCATCGTGATATTTTTCTGACTTTGACAGTGGTGTGGCTGGTATGAGTCTTACCCGGGATTCAAAATCCTTCCTTATTGTGTACGCTCGTCCGGGCACAGTATCCTAACTGAGGCTTGGAGGAGGGTCATAGGGGGAGGAGCCAGTGCACACCAGCTAGTCCTAAAGCTTTTACTTTGTGCCCAGTCTCCTGCGGAGCCGCTATTCCCCATGGTCCTTTCGGAGTCCCCAGCATCCACTACGGACTATGAGAAATAGAATTATCGGTAAGTAAATTCTTATTTTTATATAGTAATAATTCTCATACTTCCTGTACAGGAGCAAATAGGTCCATCAGTAAAGTGTTTGCTGTCAGTGTAACAGGTCATGGGTTCTAATCCTGGATATGACTGCTAAGAAATGTGTGATTTAAAATAAAAGACAATGAAATGTATACAGTATATACATTTTTTTCCAGAACACTCCACACACACACACACACACACACACACACACACACACACACACACACACACACACACACACACACACACTTATCTAAATATGGGGGGGCACCAATATTTAACTTGCCTCTGGGCAACTGGGACGAACTTACGCCACTGGCTTGCACAACAGTGATTCTGCAGCTCTCACTTGTACTGTAAATATTAATGGATTTTCCTTATACAGAAGCAAGAAGCGTTTACAGTTTGACTTTCATTTTCCATACCTTTTGAAAGCTTCAGGATTCAAACTTTCTTCCTGAGCTTTCTAAATTCTCTGAATTGTTGCCAACTTCCCACAGAATCGTACATTTGTTTTGTGCCCACAACACTTTTGATCTGTTGCGAAAGTATATTGTTTTATTTCTAATTAAACTCCCATCATTCCCTGTCGACCATTGTTCTCCTTACCTCAAATACCTTCTTCCAGGAAAGTATTAATTGCCTGTTCCCTGTCCAAATTGTAGCATTTCACTGAAAACATTTGACAGTTGGACATAATACTTTTGGATTGTATCATACCTAGATGAAAGGATAAACAAGACCTTGTTACTGGGTCAGATACAGTACATAAATAGAACCTTGATGTTGTCTGTCTGGTTGAAACCCAGCCGGTAGGCAGTTTTGTCCTTGAAGAAGCCAGCTAAGGTTTGTTTTGGAAAGAGTGCAAATTGACCCCATGCCTCTATATGATGTCATGAGCATCGGTCAATTCCTCACCACGTAGAGTATATAGTCAATCTATATTCTGCCTCCTTTTCTTAAATCCTTAGGAAATGTTAAAACCTTATGTAATCCATCCTGAGACTCTGCATGGCAGATTTTAGTAATATCAAACCTGGACAGATATAGTGAAGTTCTGACATTTTCTGGGGAGTATTCGTGTTTCCACATTTATAATCCATAATAGGATTGAGGTACATATAGCCGAAACCCACAGCTTCAACAATTCCCCTGGCACACTGACACAGCATTCCATTTCCAGAATAGTTACAGTATGACACTTATTTCTTGTAGTTTAGTTCCATTAGTTGCAGAGGTTGCTTACAAGTCTACAGCGATATCTGGTGGTAAACAGATTTTGGAGCCTAACAGCAATGATAGTTACAGGCACAGAGGGCCTGATTTCGAGTTGTGTGCACATGCCTACGCATCAGCGATTTTTCAGCCTACGGACTTGTTCATCATCACAAGTGAAGCAGCCTTCTAGAAAAGAATAGAGACCTCAACAACTATGGACACATACGCAGCATTGATGCAGAAACAGGGAATATCGACTCCCTATGTGAGTCTATGACCTGGCAGACTAGCATGGTGGTCGCAATGCTGGTGCCATGTTTCTTTGTGTACATGATTGCAACTAAAGGCAAACCCTGAAAATGTCTATTACACACCTGTGTTTTTGCCACCACTTCCTGTTACCTCCCCCAAACATGCCCTTTCTGTCACTCACTCTTCGTTTAAATCCTCACTGTCAGCGGCATTGCAAGGGTGCCTTGGCACATGCGCAGTGTGATCACAGTACATGCATAGTCTATTTATAATCTTTCAGTAAACATTGGCAATGCATACAAATCGGAGTCAGACCAAGTGTTGGTAGCACGCGAGGTTGCTATTTCTGCAAATCTACTACTCTGATTCTTTTACAGCCTCCACTACTATTTCCAGTTTTCCTCCCCCTATGTACCTACTTCCCAGTATGTCAAGGTTTTTTTCAACTCCCCCCATCACTTAGACACTTAGGGTGGAATTCAATTGTTTGACAAGTCGGTTGGGTGTCTATTTTTTCCTGTCTATTAGATAGGAAAAACAGACACCCAACTGACTTTTCAAACAATTGAATTCCCCCTTAGTGTCTACCTAATTATGTATCTTGACCCCTGTTCCCATCTTTATCCTTCCTCACTAGTCTCCTATACCTCCTCCTCTCTCCCCTTCTCTGTCTACCCTCCACCACTCAGTTTCCTTTTCCCTCCTCTCCTACGTCACATCCAAAATTGACTCCGTACATCAGGACATCCCATCCCAACAGACCCTCAACAGCCTGCCCCTTCCTTTCCCTGACCATCTCTCCCCATCAATCTCACTAGCTCTGACTTCTTTATTCCCCGTAACTGGAGAGAGAGTAATGACCTTCATCTGGTCCTCTTCCCAACCACCTCCCCACTTGACCCTATCCCCATCACCTTCTCCGCTACCTGTCTTCCTCTGCCTGTTCCCATCTTGCCCACCTCCTTAATTTCTCCTTCACGTCAGGCATTGTCCCCTCTGCCTTCAAGCTTGCCCTTGTCTCCCGTATTCTAAAAAAATCTACCCTTGATCCAAACACTCTCTCCAACTAACGACTCATCTCTCTTTATCCTTTTTCCTCCAAACTCCTTGATTGGATTGTCTACAACCACCTTCCTGCCTTTATTTTCTCAAACTCCCTGTTTGACCCATTTCAGTCTGGCTACCGTTCTCTCCACTCACTGAAACTGCCCTTATGAAAGTCTGCAATGATCTCCATACTGCCAATTCCAAGGGCCACTACTCCCTGCTTATTCTCCTTGACTCTCTGCTGCTTTTGACACTATGGACCACCCTCTCCTTCTGCAAATCCTTCACTCAATTGGTCTGTGTAATACTGCCCTCTCCTTGCTGTCCTCTTACCTCTATGATCACTCCTTCTCTATTTCCTCTCATGACTAATTCTTCTACATTCAGTTCTCTTTTACATGCCATACACTGGCTCCCCTTTCTCTTCCGATTCCAATTCAAGCTTCTCACACTCCCACCCGCCCTCTTCATTCCACAAATACATGCCATCTCTCCTGCCAACTGATGACTTCCTTCCATTCCTGCCTCCAAGATTTGGCCATGGTCCTCCCTACCTCTGAAATTCTCTACCTCTCCCTATCAGACTCTCCACCACTTCTTCATCACCCAGCCATCTCTCATCCTTCTAACACTCTCTTAAATGCTTACTTCTACCCAATCTTTCATCCTAACCCCGTTACATGGCTCACTTCTACCCCATCTGTGTCACCTTTCTGTCTGCCCCTCCCCTTCAGAATGTAAGCTCTCACCAGCAAGGCCCTCTCCCCTCATGTGCTTTTTCCTCTCGTAGAACATTTTCTACTCCCTAACGCTGCCACCATTATTTCAATGTCCTGTCCACTGATGAAGCAATGTTAATATACCATGTATTTGTCCTAGATTGTCTTGTACTGTTAGTCACTGTTTTCTTGTTTTCTTAATTTTTTTATGTACTTTGTTAGGCACTGCGGAATCCTTGTGGTACCACATAAATAAAATAATAATAATAATGATAATAATAATAATAATAATAATAATAATAATAATAATAATATTAAGTAATGTGGGACCAAATATCTTTCTGTGCCAACATTTTTTAGTTGAAAAGGAAAGACAGATGGCATAAGAATAGATGTCCCAAAAATGTCAGACTATTTCTATGCCAAATCTAAGGCTAGCCTGCTTTTCATTAGGTACAGTATGTCCATTATACCCAGGCTGATAAAGAATGTACCCTAATGTCTTATTTATTAAGTGCACTACTTTAGATTTGAACTATTCATAGGCATAACTGTAGTGGAAACAAGGGGTGCCATTGCTAAGTGGTCTAGAGGCTTAGGAGGGCCTGGACCCAGGTTATAAAGTTGCATACCAATTTCCCAGATTTGCCTGCTATGTAATTGGGTCTGATCCACTGTCCAGTCTGAATTGTGTGACATTACATTTTCAGTGAGAGGAGTCTGTAGTGGATGCTATAATAATAAGTGGGCACTGTAATGTGGCATCATTTGAAGTAGAGATGTGTGCCTGGCCATTTTTTGGGTATGGTTTTTTTCCCGTATTTTGGTTTTGTATTGGTTTCACCAAAACCACCTTTGTGTTTATTCGTTTTGGTTCTAATTTTTTTTAAAATAATAAAACAGCTAAAATCACAGAATTTGGGGGTGTTTTTGTTGCTACAGTATTATTATCCTTAATAACATTCATTTCCACTCTAATTTAGTCTATTTTAAATGGGTGGTCTTCAGGTTGCCGGCGTCCGGCCTCCCGGCGACCACCATACCGGCGTCGGAATCCCGACCGCCGGCATACTGACATCTTTTCTCCCTCTTGGGAGTCCACTAGATAGCGTGGCGAGCGCAGCGAGCCCGCAAGGGGCTCATTTGCGCTCACCCAGCTGTCAGTATTCCGGCGGTCGGGATTCCGGCGCCAGTATGCTGGTTGCCGGGACCCTGACCGCCGGCAAACCATACAACACCCATTTTAAACACCTCATAGCTCACAATATTGTTTTCATCCAGTTTAGGCCTAAAGATTGCACCAAGGTAGCTGGATGACTAAGCTAAGTGACAGAAGTGGGTGGCACAAACACCTGGCACATATAGGAGTGGCACTGCAGTGGCAGACCGGATTGCAGTTTTAGAAACTATGTCCAAAAAATGCTCCAAAGAGCACATAATGCAAAGAAATAAGGTGCAAGATGGAATTGTCCTTGGGCCCTTCTACCCACTCTTATGTTGTATATATTAAACAGGAGATGCACAGTTTAACAAACCAATAATTTCAGCAACAGTCACTTGTGGCTGAAATGATTGCTTTGATTGGGCCCCCACAAAACAATTTTTTGAAGGACTTCCTCTGTTAAGAATTACTGTGAGGATGTTGATGATGAGGTGTTAATTGCATTATAATCTTGTAAAATAAATGTAATGTTTTTGCCGCAAATGACGTAACATGGAGGAGAAGCCTAGATGGCTTACGTTCCTACCTCTACTAAATTTGGCCTCACAAACGGAACAGATGCTTTCATAAACATTGTCAGGATTGGGGTAAAAAAAATCTCACATCCAAGTTGTGGATTTTTCGGTTTTATGCCCAGGCATCGCAATGTCTTTCTTTTTATCATGGTCAACAACTGCAGCCACCAGTAGCTGACTTACACAAACAACATTATCGTCAACATCCTCATTGTCAGACAGTACACACATATCCCCCTTATCCTGTCCCTCTTCCACATACACAAAATCCTCAATTAGTATTATGTACTCCTCGTCAGATTCATCATCACCGTCTTTACTTGTACTGCTCCCCACATGTTCAGATGGTTCAGAAATGGTGGAAGGAGGTGAAAGAGGCTTCACTATGAGGACAGTGTGAGAAATATCAGCTAACGTGGACACTCCTAAACGTTCCTCAAGAATGTCTGATGGTTCTGATAATGAATGCGCAGATTGTCTTACTGCCTCTGCAGATAACTTTCCTTTTGTTTGTTTTTTTCTTTATCACTCCATATAATTAAATGTTTTTACATACCCTGGCCTAATCCCTCTATGCCCCTGGGCTTCTGCCTTAGCAGATGGCATTGACGAACTTGCATTGTCAATGTCATGACTAGTGGCAGCAACTTCAATACTAGTAATAGCCTCCATTATCAACACAAAGTGGGGTTGACCTTCACCGACAGCACCGCACACATAAGTCAGAAATATATATAATAAATAATTACATACTGTGGTTGACTTCACCGACAGTGTAGCACAAATAAGTCATAATTGTATTTAATAATAATTACACAGTGCAGTTGACTTCACCGACAGCGCAGCACAAATGAGTCAGAAATGTATATAATAATAATTATAAACTGCGGTTGACTTCACCGACAGCGTTGTACAATATGTGTATACTGCAGGTTGACCAGCTGTGTCACAGCTTCAACACTAATAGTAACCTCCATTCTGAACACAAAGTGGGGTTGACCTTCACCGACAGCATCGCATACATAAGTCAGAAATATATATAATAAATAATTATACACTGTGGTTGACTTCACCGACAGAGTAGCACAAATGAGTCAAAAATAATAATTACACACTGCGGTTGAAGTCACCGACAGCGTTACACAAAACGTGTATGAGTAGGAAATACTATACTGCGGTCTGACCAGCTGTGTCACAGTACTTATGAAAATAAAATAAAAATTGTATAGTACACTGGGGTACAGCACAAACAAACAAAAAATATATATATTTTTTATAATTATAATTTTAGGCGTTTTGTTTTTAGCTTTTATTATTTTAATTTTACACTGGGGCAGAGCCCCTGGATGGACGGACAGATCACCCCTTTGAGATACAGCAGACAGAGAGAGCACCCCCTTCAGATACAGCTGACAAAGAAAGCACCCCTTTACAGATACAGCTGACAGAGAGAGAGCATCCCTCTCAAATACAGCAGACAGAGCACCCCTTTTTCAGATGCAGCACACAGGGCACCCCCACCCGCCGCACGCCACGCAGTACTGAGATGGACACGTCTAGTACACTCTACAATGCCGGAGTGAAGATGGCGCCGATGCACGAGGACTTATATACAATCCAAAACCCACAAGAATCCAACAGCGGGATGATGATGATGTTTTGCCTTGATAATGTCATCGAGGTGGGCAGGAAAACCCGAGCCGGGCTTGGATCGCAAAGTTCGTGGGGGTTTGGTTCTCAGGGAGGGCACTGTAATGTGTCATAATGTGATCAGCTCAATGTAATGTAGAGGGCACTATAATCTTATATAATAAGAACTGGGGCACTGTAATGTGGCATAATATTAAATGGAGGCACTATAGTGTGGCACAGTATGAAGAGTGGGCACTGTAATGTGGCATAATATGAACTGGGGACACTGTACAGTATTTCATAAAGTGAATTTGGGGGTACTGTGTGGCATAATGTGTACTGGCGGCCCTACAGTGTGACATAATGTAAACTATCAAACTATGATGATTCATAAAATAAACTAGGGCACTACTATGATTCAGTAAGTAGTCTATGGTCTATTATGGAGCATAAAATTAACAACTGCTGTGAATAGTGTCTCTCAAGACTCATTGAGAGAGGGGCAACTTCATTATGTTGCTATGAGGCCCACAAAGTTCTGGTAACGCCCATGGAACTATCCCTGTGGTCAGGGCCGGTTCCGGGGCTTCTGGCGCCCCGGGCGGCATTAGGGGGCGTGGTTTCATACAGGGGGCGTGGTCAGTTATGCCCCCTGTACTGTTGTAGGATGTGCGGTGCGCGATGACGTCATCGCGCACCGCACAGCAAAGGTCCTCTCCACGAAGGTAAACTAGACGCTAAGCATCTAGTTCCCTTCGTGGAGAGGACCTTTGCTGTGCGGTGCGCGATGACGTCAACGCGCACCGCACATCATTACAGTTAAGGTCCTCTCCAGGAAGGGAAATTAGACGTGTAGCGTCTAGTTTCCCTTCACAGCGGGCAGCCCACGAAGGGATACTAGACGCGTAGCGTCTAGTTTCCCTTCACAACGGACAGCAGGCCGCAGCAGCGGGGGGCACCACAGCAGCAGCAGATCTTGCCATGGTGCGGCGCCCTCCGAATGGCGCCCTCCGGAAGGCGGCGCCACGGGCAAAAGTCCTGCTTGCCTGTGGCAAGATCCGCTACTGCCTGTGGTAGTGGATGCGGCTGCCTTATGAGCACTTTGTACTTTGAGCTGTTAATTCATGTTTATGAATGAGAGATGTACGGGCTAATTTTCCTGAAACTATGAACCTCAGGGATCCAAGGGAACCCCAGTACTGGCTCGGATTTTCCAGTCTGGTTTGGATTCCAAAGCGAGGCAAAACGTAATCATCCCAGTATTGGAACTTGTTTGTTTTGGATTAAATATAAGTCCCTCCTGCAGTGATTTGGGCTCCATTTCACATTGGAATGAAGTGTTGGATGTCAGGCAGACAGAATAGATTACAAGCAAGATTCAAAGCGCACAAGAGAACACTGATTTGCAGTGGCACCCACATGTCCCTTACTTAATGTTCATGCTGGCCAAGCTAGTTTTATATGTAGGCAGTTAGCAATCATTGATTTTATTTATTTTTTATAGTGCAGGAACATCTAAGTTGTATTGTCTAATTGTGTCACACTGGTGCTGTACTTAACTGAGCATTAACCCTTGGTGCAACTGCACACTGGTGATTTTTTTTTTTGTCACTGCCAGGAGCTTCTAATATACTCTTGTGTAGACAAAAGTGATTGGACACCCCCGTGCAAGCAAAATGGTGTGCTCCTGCAGAAGACACATGTTCATGAAAGTATAATATGGGTAGAGGGGCATTGATTAGATCATTTGCTAACAAAATGGCTTGCCAGAAGGAGCTAACCTGAAAAAGGGATCATTGTGGGCTGCTTGATCGGTGGTATATGTGGAAGAAGTAAGGTGTATGTTAGGAAGGTTCCTAAATCCACTCTGTCTTTTATCATAAATTCATGGAAGAAGAATGGTCATTGCAGGAATGCATCTTGCCCTGGAAGACCCTCAAAATTTCAACCCAGAGAGTGCTAACCAGGAAGAGGAGAAAGAACAGGGGTCGTCACATGCATACTATTGCACAAGAGTTTCAAATGGCCACTAATGGGCAGTTTTCAACAAGAATGCTTCACAGGGGGTCCCATGCACTTAGATATTATGGGGGAGCAGCTGCTCATAAACCTCTAATCACAAAAAAGAATGCAGCCCAGCGCTTATAATGGTGTAAAGAGCAAAAAAAGTGGACAGAGGAGTAATGGTGGTGAATGTGATGGAGTGACGAATCACGATTTACACTTTTCAGATCAGATGGACGTGTTTGGGTTTGGTGATTGCCAGGAGAACGTCTGATGCCAGAGTGTACAGTACCTACAGTAAAGCATTGAGGTGGTGGCGTTATGCTATAGTGCGGTTTCAGCGGGTTTAGCATTGGTCTACTAATTATAATGCATGGTCACATTAAATATAGAGGTGTTCTCGATAACTCTGCTCCCTAAATTGTGGCAGTTATACGGAAACGACAAATGTTTTTATCTGGACAACAATGCCACCTGTCATCTTTCCAGGGCGAGGCTGGACTGGTATACAGAAAATTTGGTAACCTGGATGGACTGGCAAGCTCAGAGTCCAGATTTTAACCACACTGAGAACCTCTGGGATGAATTGGAGCAACAGCGGCATTCTAGGCCGACTCAACCTTGTTCAGTGCAGCAGTTGATCACTGTACTTAAGACAGAATGGCAAAACATACTGCTTGCTATCATCCAGGAATTTGTGGACAGTTTGCCAAGAAAGGTGTCTGCATGTGGTGGACCTACAAACCACTGCTGTCAATAAAATCTCATTGATCTGTTTGCTACCAGTGTCCAATCACTTTTGTCTACGTAGAGTATACCCTGTCCGAAGTGTGGCGAAGAGTTAAAAATACATTTTAAAAATGTGTGGGGGGTCCCCAAATAAATAACCAGCCCCGGACGCCTTAGTCTGGGCTAGTATGGGAAAATAGGGGGAAAATGCGTGAGGTTCCCCCTATTTTCTTATGGGTGTGGAATCAGGTCAATACCATATGGTCAACAGTCATAGGTCAACAGGTACAAAACGTTGAAATGAAAAAAGTAGACAGTACAAAAGGGTCGACATGTACCTGGTCAACACAAAAATGGTTGACACAAGTTTTTTGGGTGTCATTTTGTATGTTTAACCATATATGACCCAAATTACTAGAAACTTGTACCCTCACGGACTCTTCTCGCCACACTTTGGACAAAGTAACTAAAGGTAATAGTGGCATGAACAGTAAACTAAGCAAAACTTGAAAAAACAAAAAACATATGTTGACCATATGTGTGTCGACCATTTGCATAGTCGACCTTTTTACCCTGTTGACATATTGTACTATTGACTTTTTGTAAAGTCTGTCTTTCACATGTCAACTTTTTTACCTTGTTGACTTTTTGTACCTGATGACCTTGGGATAAAAAAATGGTAATACCTATACCTGGTGCTATGTAGATGTTAACACACCAATAACCATCAATTTAAATCCCAAATAAACAAGTATAATAGATTATGGCAGGTGAAAAAACAATGGGTTTATTAAAACATGTGATACACATAAATGATAATATACATATAATATTAAAATACATATAATAGACCACTGGATATGGATAAAGGATAAGTTATTTCTTAATCGTACCCTTGAGTGGGGCTCAATCAGAATCAGAATCAATCAGAATCAAATTTATTGGCCAGGTATGCACATGTACTGTATACTAAGAATTTTTCGCTTTCAAGAGCATCAGCCAGGTATTCACATAGAAAGAGGGAACACATATGATATACATTACACAGTGTCGGACTGGGACATGAAGGGCCCACCGGTAAAATGCAGTGATAGGGGCCCATACTAAAGGGTGTGGCCAGCCCACAAAGGGGGTGTGGCCAGCCTCCACAGAGGCTTGAAATACAAAATAGTCTAGTGCAGTGTAATGCAACATATCTACCATGTATAATACAAGTGCACAGTCTGGAACCTGATCCCTAGAGGAAGGAGTGGGCACTCAGGCAGTGGGGCCTACCGGTGGTTTCCCTGGTGCCCCTGTGGGCCAGTCCGACCCTGGATATACATAAAGTACACAATGCAGTAAAATACAGTAATACTGTAAAATACAATTCCTATCAAGAAAGACTACAATACTATAAAATGGGAGTGTCTACCATCCAGCAGCGATACAGTGCAATATTACATAAAAAGGAGATTTAGTTAGAGCCTCCTATTGGGTTTGCTTGGAGATCCAGAGTCCCTGCATATCTGTCCGTATAAATGCATTTCAGAATCAATCCTTTTTCAAGAAGTATTTAAATGTATTGGTATGTTAAACATCTACATTTGACATAGCGCCAGGTACAGGTATTACCATTTTTTATCCATATTCAGAGAGGGTGGTGTCACCTAATTTCTTCCTGTTAGGCAGCTTAGTCACTGTTTACTGCGCTAGTACAGGTGCTGTCTCATTCTTCTCTGTACCTGAGGACCTATTCACTGTCAACCATATGGTGTCGACCTATTGACTATAAATCTATTATCCGCTACCCTATAACCAGCATCAGGCTGAACCAGCCACGGGGCTACTGCTATAGCAGGGGGGCTCATAAAGTGGGATCCTCTTGTCATAATGGCCATCAACCCCAAACTGGTAAGCCCAGGGCTTGATTTCCTCGGAAAGTCAAAACCCCCAAAAATAGGGTCCGTCTCCCTAGGATCAATTAGTCCTGTGCTGAAAGCACCCACCATGAATAAAGGTTAAAAAATGGTTAATGGTTAAAGAATAGATAATATTGTTTCTGACAGGCAGAATACAAGCCCCAGCAAGCCTGAATCCGGCATGCCGGCACTTGTGGAACCAGCATGCCCAAACATTAAGGGCCCACTGGCACCTGTAGAATATCTGTAAAGAAACTAATAAAATAACCACACACACCGGCTGTAGTAGTATTTTAATTAAAAACAAAACAACAACAACAAAAAAAACCCAACAACAATTCACGTACCATTGAATGGCCTCCTCTTAGGCATCCAGTGGTCTTGGTAAAATAAACTGCAACAAACCCATCCAAACTACACTTTCAGACCAGGGCTGGTTGCTCCTCTGTAAGCAAGAGATTGGAGGATCAGGGAGTTGCTTCCTGAATGTGAGCTAGGGGTGCACCCATTTGCCCCATATGCAAAAGCCAGATAATGAGATTTTCTGTTGTGGGAAGAACATGATCCTGAAGAAGCAGACATTGGGCCTAATTCAGAGATCAAAGTAAACCCCTATGGTTTTAGATTTGCACATGTGCAGAAGCCGCAGTGCACATGTGCAGATCTTGGGCTGCAATGTTGTTTGCAGTGTCTCAAACGCTGCAGCATGATCGATTTGCTGCTGGCGCTTGGGGTTGGCAGTGACAGGAAATGTCCCAGAAAGTGTCCCAGAAAACAGGGGCGTGTCAGCCCATTTTCTAGGCCTGCAAAGCCAGTGGCTGCATCCTTGGGCGCAGTTTTACTGGCCCCAGCAGTGCTATTTAACAGACATCTGTGTCCGATGTTCATGCAGAGGATCCGATGCTGCTTCCTTGAACACAGCAGCAGTTTACAGGAGCCTGCAGTGATCGTCTTTTAACTCAAGGCGTTTCTTGTGGCTTTTGCATATTTTAACACAGCCGCGGTGCTAACTGCGTCCATCCCTGAATCAGGCCCATTATGCCATTTTTTTTTGGGGGGGGGAGGGGGGGGTATGTATTGTCATGTAGCTGCAGATTCTCTTTCTCCCTTAAAACGACTTACATTAGGTCTTCTTTATATGTATAAGAGCATTTGAGGCCGCTGCCGGAACTCTGACATCACTTGGAATGCCGACACTGGAATCCAGAATGTAAGTATGCCGGGATCTCCTCCTAGGTTTTGGCAACATGGGTGGGTGGGTGGGTGGGTTAGGTTGCTGGAAAGTAAGAGTTAGGCTGCAGTGAAGGGGGTAGGTTTAGGCACCACTGGGGAGGGTTAGAGCTAGGCTACGGGGGTGGGAAGTTAGGGTTAGGCTGCAGGAAGGGAGGGTTTGGAGGGGTAGGGGGGAGGTTAAGTATACTTACCTGACCAATGTCGTTCTTATGACCGCTGGCATCCAAAAACGCTGGTACTCCGGATCACACCCCAATAAAAGCATTACTAACAATAAATAGGACACCCCATTAGCCCACATTGCCCAACAAAAAGTCATTTAATAAGAAGGCAGTGTGTTGTGTTTATATATTCATCTACGATTGACTAGGGTTAACTGCATTGCATTTCTGAACGCACACTGCCGTGTTGTTAGTGGCCATGGCAACATATATTGTTCCTTGACACATACACCAGAAAAATATCTGCTTACTAATTCTCCCGTTTTACAATATAGTAACTGTTGCTTGGAATAACGTATTTAAACGTCATAAATGACATAGAAGCATTTTGGACATGTGGTCCTTGGGATTAAAGGAATAAGTATCTACCTAAAGATATATTTGATAAATGAATACGCAATGAAATGGGCAGTACTATTATTAGCTATGTGTTTACAGTCTGAATCCTTTAACTTTTTTTTTACGTAACACTTTAATACATTTAAAACTTTAGGTTTTAATGGTAACTACAGACCAGATCCAAACCTCAGCAGAACCACCAGTAAAAAAGACACCGCTAAGGGTAGAATCCAATTAGCCATGAGTTTTACACAGTGGGTTATTAGCCACGCTGGGATATTCAACAATTGGTTTTTATCTCCATGTGTTAAACCACATAGGTGGACTTTTTCTATCAGCTACAGGATCTGTGAGGAAAAAGTCAACAAGAAAAGGCACAATCATGGGTTTAACGCGTGGGGAAAACCCACTGATTATGCAGCTTATATGGAATGGGTAGGGATAGCGCACATTAACCCCTGATTTACCGCATGGAAAAAAGTTATTTAATTGATTTGCCTTTCCCTTCGCGGCTCGTAAACCCTGCAGCTGATTGGTGTCATCCACTAAGTGCTTCACCTTCCTGAGTTTTTGACAAGGAAAGCATATAAAACCCCAGATTTGTCATAAAAAAAGCCTGACAAAATGAGATGCTTCTGACGGGTGACTGATAGAATGAGCTGCACAGATTCTTCTATTTTTATTTTATGTTAATTTAAGTATTTTTTTTTTATTTTTTTTGTATTATACATAGAGCATAGTTGCGTGGCGCTAAGGAATCTATGCAGTTCTGTAGATGGTTGGTGCATGATAACTTTTGCAGCAGTTATTTTTGCTTTGCTTAGACCATTTTTATACCGACAGGCATCAATAGCGGGTTTAGCATAAATAGGGGGAAATTCAATTGTTTTGTGGGCACCCAAGTGTAATGGGTGTCCAGCTGTGTGTGAGCACAGTGTGTGCACGCTCATTAGTACCTGGTTTTACCACGCAAAGCATGGACAGCAAAACTCCTGTTTGGGCACCCAGAGTGCCAACTTATTGCACCTTAGGAGGCAGCGAGCTGAAATTTGCTCCCCTTTACTGCTATTTGCAACTGAACAGAGCAGCATTTAAATTGCTCTGTTGGACGCCATCTAGTGGCAGCCATGAGAAAAAACAACTGAATTAACCTCATAGTCAAATCGATCATTTGTAAATTTAGGGGTTTTGACCTACAGTATAAACCAGTAACGTGCGTTGAGGTTAATGCCTGGGGAGGCAGTGGCTAGTATCAAAGGCAGATTTACACACACATATACAGATGTAGCCATGCTCTTGCTGCGATGTGGCATGCTGCAACTATTCACAGCCGTCGATCGCTCCATTAATTCCTAATGGAATTAATAGAATTAATTCCTAATGGTATGTGTTGGGAGACTTTCCTGCCTCATCTGCTTAGAGAGGCTGAGGATATTTGCCCTCAAGGGTCGTTGGTGGTACACCTGAGTGGCAACAATCTTGGAACCCGGACATCTGTGAACTTGCAGTTGCCCAGGACTTGAGCAATTTGCTCTGTGGAGTTCTAGATGCTCAGTGGTGTTGTCATCCATCATTCCTCTCTGGTATTGGTGTGGTGGTTATAGTGGTGTGGTTGGGATCAAGGATAGAAGGAAGGTTAACGCCTTAGTGTCCTGGAGAGTGGTTGTGATGGGTGGTTTGGTGGTGACACATCTGCTTTTACGGTATGTTTATGCTCACCTTTTCCGGCCGGATGGTGTACATCTCAACGTGGATGGTTTTTTTCTTTTTCTGGAGAGTGTTTTTCAGGATTTAGATAGCTTGTTTTGAGTTATAGTGGTCGGCTTGACTTCTGATCAGTGCCTAGCTTAGCCGAAAAGAACTGCAGCCAATGGGCTAGTGAGCAGCTTAATTGGTCACACCCCTATAATTTACCTTTTGGCTGATTATCCCTACTGGGATCAGTTTCCTAACCAGGATATGATGGCGTGGGATTTTTTTTTTTTTATACCTATGTACTTGCCTTGAAGGAGCAATTTGCCCTGCAAGTTTTTGTCATTTGATAGGTAGTCATTGACCTGTTAGTTGCTGTTTCTTTTGGTTGCTGCTATATACAGTTTATTATTATTGAGATTTAAATACAAAGGGGATACGTTTTTAATACCTACTTGTACTGTGGACTGCCTCAGTCTGTGTCACACTCACCCTTAACTCTGCACTCATTTCCCCACATTTAGATAATATTTAATTCATGCCGTATACAGATCTGGATGTGGGGTTGGATATACAGTACAGTGTCTCCAACTCAACATACAGTATGCAACAAAATCTGCTTTTTATTTGCATGCATTTTTTGGGGCGTATATTTGGTGCATTAATGTCAACTCTACATGAGCCCTTATATCTTTAATGTATGGTATTTTGCATGATACATATTTGCATTAGACACATGCTTTTGGGGTTTAAAATGTAATGTATTTTGTTACACTGTGGTGAGAACAGTACAGGTCTCTGTATACTGCTGATGGCGGCAGGAGGGAAAGTAAGGCATTCACTTCTAATCCCAGTTAAAAAAAGACACATTGATTTCTTCTATTACAATTTAAATTATTTCATCAAATGCTAGTCACCTGTGGCGAGGTGCACAGTGTTCACAATATAATAATTTCCTTTGCTTCTATGATGTATAACACTAAAATAGCAGGCTTAAATTCATATTTATCAAGGCTACATAAAAAATTACTGCTAAGAATTTTTAAGAAACTTGCTCAATCCTTCACAATCTGGATATAACTTGTATTTTCAAATGTAGTATTCAGAATTTCTACATAATGTATATTATAAATGATGTGGCATATTTAGTGTCAGTTATGTATATTATAAATTATGTGGCCAGGTGTGCCTCATGCCTTACAAAATTGGCATATACAGTATGCAAACTTGATGCCAGAAGACGGCAGTTGCATACAGTGCCATTTATTTTGGCAGGTGAGCAGTGCGATCGCACGGGGCGTGCGCTGTGGCACTTTGTGGTTCCATTCTTCTCCCCCTCCTCCCTCTTCCCTAGTACTCCGCTCGGGGGCGGAGCATCATGCAATGACGCAGTTGCGTCGGGATGTTATGACGCAACTGCATCATTCTGCGGAACTCCACCACCCGCGCGGAGTACTAGGGAAGAGGGAGGAGGAGGAGCAGAATATCAGCGCAGCAAATATACACCCCCTTGGCAATGAGCATTACACTTGGCAATGAGCATGGATTCAAAGCATGAAACCCCAGGCAACGAGCATGACACCAAGTGCATGAAACCCCTGGCAATGAGCAGGTAATTTAAAAGTAATTAGAAGTTTTACTGTAGGGCATAATTTATCACGGGCATTGCGGTGTGTGGCATAATATGGTGCAAGGTGCATTACTGTGTGGGGCTTAATATGGTGGAATCTTTTTTTCTGTGGTGGCCGAGGTCTGTTGTTGCAGGGTCAAAAACTGGAGTGCCTTTTCCTGTGAGGAAACGCCTATTTTAGTGAGACCACACCCATTTTAGAGAGGTCAGGCCCCTTCGCCGGCAGCGTGCGCACTGATGGCTATAGGGGGCGGGGCATTCTTTTTAATACTCCCACTGGGAGCCAAATTGTATACAAACAGCCCTGGTTGAGCTTGATTTATGACAGGAACATCAAAAGCATAATGCATACTTGCCAGCTCTCCCTAAATGTCAGGGAGACCCCCTGATCTCACTGTTTGCACCTTATTGACATTATGTAACTTCTATGTACTTGGAAAAAAAAATATCAGAGTTATATGATATTGCAGATCCGCAAGGAAGTGGCTATGCAATACTGTACAGTTAATATGCTAATGCAGCAGGAGGCATCTTGTGCAAATAGATGCCTCCTGCCAGCTTCAATGATTGCTATTGCATTTCAAGATGCACCATCGGATCACTATGCATGACCATTGGTCATCTGAGCACCCTGGAGCCTCCCTGCTGATCCAAGAGGGTATGCAAGTATGAGTGACCCTGCGTCCCCAGATGCAGACACTGACTTTGGCACTCCCACAAACAGGAGGCGACACATTTGAGGAACGGATCTGTATGCTGCCCGTTCCCTGCCCCAAAACACCCTCAGCCTGTCAATCAGACTGGGTCTTATGGAGCACTATGTGTGAGGATGCAGGACCTGTTCTGTACAGTGGCGGAAATACCGGAGATAATGGAGATGGTCGCTGCGGTGCACCAGTTCTGAGGGAGCACCCTGGCCTTCTCTATTGTCTCCGTACACCAGCCAGCAGCAGTATTCTCCACAGCCGTGGACAGTGGTGGTGGAGTTTTGACGGCGGTGTCAAGCAGTGCTTCCGCCTCCTCACAGCCCCGCAACCTATCTCTGACCTGAACGTCTATCTTATCCTCCCCTCCCCTCTCCCGCTGTTTGTCTCCTGGCCAAACATCTCTCACTGCCGCTCGTCACCCGCGCGCAGGGCCGGCTCCAGGCCTACTAGCACCCTGAGCGAGAAAATGTAAAAGCGCCCCCCCCCCCCCCATGCGCGCGCCGAAGGCGATCGCGTTCCCGGAAAAGTGGGTGTGGCCTCTGGAAAAGTGGGTGTGGCCTCATAACTTCATATCATCAAACTATAAACATATTTTCACACAATTAGCAGCCTTACACATAGCCACAGTAGTGTTCCTTACACACAATGTCTCCAGTATAGTGCCAGATACACATGACATGCCCCGCAGCAGTGCCAGCTACACATGACATGCCCCGCAGCAGTGCCAGCTACACATGACATGCCCCGCAGCAGTGCCAGCTACACATGACATGCCCCACAGCAGTGCCAGCTACACATGATAGTGTTCACTTTTTAGGGCATGGTGCTGATCACAGGGAGGGCACATTTTTAAGTTAGGAGGGCAAAATGATGTACATACTGCTTGTTGTTCCCATACCTATATGCAAAAGAATGGACAGTGCGCGCCGAAGGCGCGCAGCAAAAATTAAGGGGAGTTACTTCGTGGGGAAGGTACGTGGCCACATAATAGTGGCAATTTACATTACACCACACTAATACACACTGCACCAGGTAGAACCTCCTATACACTTTGCGCCAGGCACAGCACTGAGACACATTGCCTAGCCACAGACGCCTAGCGGGAACACTACATGACACGCCCCCCAGCAGTGCCAGCTACACGTGACATGCCCCCCAGCAGTGCCAGCTACACGCGACAAGCCCCCCAGCAGTGCCAGCTACACGCGACATGCCCCCCAGCAGTGCCAGCTACACGCGACATGCCCCCCAGCAGTGCCAGCTACACGCGACATGCCCCCCAGCAGTGCCAGCTACACGCGACATGCCCCCCAGCAGTGCCAGCTACACGCGACATGCCCCCCAGCAGTGCCAGCTACACGCGACATGCCCCCCAGCAGTGCCAGCTACACGCGACATGCCCCCCAGCAGTGCCAGCTACACGCGACATGCCCCCCAGCAGTGCCAGCTACACGCGACATGCCCCCCAGCAGTGCCAGCTACACGCGACATGCCCCCCAGCAGTGCCAGCTACACGCGACAAGCCCCCCAGCAGTGCCAGCTACACGCGACATGCCCCCCAGCAGTGCCAGCTACACGCGACATGCCCCCCAGCAGTGCCAGCTACACGCGACATGCTCCCCAGCAGTGCCAGCTACACGCGACATGCCCCCCAGCAGTGCCAGCTACATAAATGGCCACAGAGTGCCAGATACATAAGTGCCCACACAGTGCCAGATACATAAGTGCCCCCACAGTGCCAGATATAAAAATGCCCACACAGTGCCAGATATGTCCCCACAGTGCCATATATAAAATTGCCCCCACAGTGCCAGATATGCCCCCACAGGGCCAGATACATAAATGCCCCCAGTGCCAGATACATAAATGCCCACACATTGCCAGATGCATAAATGCCCCCAGTGCCAGATGCATTATTGCCCCCCACAGTGTCAGATACATTAATGCCCCCAGTGCCAGATATGCCCCCACAGTGCCAGATATACCCCCACAGTGCCAGATATGCCCCAGTGCCAGATATGCCCCCACAGTGCCAGATAAATAAATGCCCCCCACAGTGCCAGATAAATAAGTGCCCCCACAGTGCAGATATACCCCCACAGTGCCAGATACATAAATACCCCCACAGTGCCAGATACAGAAATGCCCCCACAGTGCCAGATACATACATGCCCCCACAGTGCCAGATACATACATGCCCCCACAGTGCCAGATACATACATGCCCCCACAGTGCCAGATACATACATGCCCCCACAGTGCAGATACATAAATGCCCCCACAGCGCAGATATGCCCCCACAGTGCAAGAAATGCCCCCACAGTGCCAGATACATTAATGCCCCCTCACAGTGCACAGATAAATGCCCCCCCCCCCGCAGTGCCAGATAAATGAATGCCCCCCACAGTGCCAGATAAATGCCCCCACAGTGCCAGATACATAAATGCCCCCACAGTGCAAGATTCATAAATGCCCCCACAGTGCAGATATGACCCCACAGCGACAGATATGCCCCCACACTGTGCCAGTGCCCCCACAGTGCAGATATGCCCCCACACAGTGCCAGTGCCCCCACAGTGCAGATATGCCCCCACACAGTGCCAATGCCCCCACATAGTGCCAGTGCCCCCACAGTGCAAGATTCATAAATGCCCCCACAGTGCAGATATGACCCCACAGCGACAGATATGCCCCCACACTGTGCCAGTGCCCCCACAGTGCAGATATGCCCCCACACAGTGCCAGTGCCCCCACAGTGCAGATATGCCCCCACACAGTGCCAATGCCCCCACATAGTGCCAGTGCCCCCACAGTTCCAGTGCCCCCACACAGTGCCAATGCCCCCACACACAGTGCCCGGCCCCGACGATCCCAACATACCCGGCGACGCTGGGAGGGGACGTGCTGCTGTTGAGCCTGAGGGCCACCGACTGTTCCCGGCCGCTTGGTGCGCGCTGCGCGGCGTCTGACGTCAGACGCCGGCGCCGCGCAGCGCACAGTTTTGAAAGGCCGGGGACGGCGGGGAGAGCTGCCTGCAGTGTACAGGGCCGGCTCCAGGTAAGACTATGGCGGCGCCAGCGCGCGGCGCCCATTAAGGGTGGCGCCCCGCGCGGCCGCTCTAGTCGAACGTGCCTAGAGCCGGCCCTGCCCGCGCGGGCCGCGCGAACACCTCCCCTTCCCCCATGCCATCGCAATAGCGCATGTGAGGTGAGGAGCAATGTGGGGAGTAATATGTGACACTGGGAGAGGGGACTGACGGGAAAGGCTGTTGTTGTAGTACAGACTGGAGGGCACACATCCAGCTCAGGTGGGAAATAAGAGATCATAAGTTATTTAGTATGTAAGTGTGTATCTGTGTGCATATGGCTGTGTATGTACAAATGGACGTTTCTGTGTGCATGTGTGGCTTTTTATACGAGGCTGTGTGTATATGTGTGACTGTGTGCATGTGTGACTGTGAGTGTGCATATGTGGCTGTATTTAATATGGACCGAGCGTGTGGGGATGGGACTGAAATGCCAGTGGATGGGATGCCAGCAGTCAGAATACAGACCATGGCATCCCGATGATCAGATTCCCCACAGGGGAAGGTAATTATACTTACAGTCCCCCCCCGGCCCCCTAACCCTCCCTTCTAGTAGCCTAAACCTAACTCTCTCAACTCCGCAGCCCAACCCTAACCATCCTGGGTGGTGCCTAAACCTAACCCACCACCCCACAGCCTAAACCTCCCACCACCTCCCCCACCCCTACGGCTTACCTGTGCTGCGACCCGGCGGATGTTCCTTCAGGATCCCCGTGCTGGCCTGGTGACCCTATTCTGACTGCTAGTATCCCGACCAGATTCCAGCTTGTGTACCCCCCACCCACTACATAGTACTGCCCACTGTTACATCCACACTTTGAAATTCCATCACTAGGGGATCAAAACTGGACCAAAGGATAAACATAGAGTTGTCCTTAACAACAGTGGAGGAAATCGTGCAATGTACAGTATTGGGATGCTTAACCAATAGCCTTAAAAAAAAAACTACTACAGCTACATCCTGAACAAAACTTTTTTTTTTTTAAATCTGTTTATTAATTTTCACAAAATATGGAATACAGATACAATCAGTCACCGAACATAAAAGAAGATACAGTAAATATAAAGATATACATATACATATATCAATGAGAAAAAGCCTAAAATCACCAATCCAGTGACTATGAAACAGCTGAAACAGACAAATATATAATACAATATATCTGTGTAGTTGGATAACAGGAACATTCAAGACAATCAAGTATTTAGCCAGAAGTCTAAAATTTTGACACAATATGAGTTGTATGACAAGCATAGAATAAACAGCATTGAAAGATAATGTATATAGCCAATAAGGTGTGTGACAAGATAATTTTTCGGCACCAGAACAGTTAGGAATGGTAGATACTGGCGTCGTGCAGGACCCAGATCCCATTCATTAAAATTTGCACAGAGACAGGTCAAAGGAGTAGCTATATCCTTTACTTGCAATAATTGGTTAATATACACTACCACTTTATGCAAAAATTTACGCATCAGACCACACTCCCAAAACATATGATAAAAAGAGGCAATACGTGCATTCCATTTGGGATATTCCCCAAATTCTGAAGAGTTAAATCTAGCATGTTGAGTTGGGGAGATATAAGCTCTCTGTAGGGTACAAAGGTGAACCTCCTGCAAATATGGGGAGGCCAGTAGTTTCATCGTGGAAACATAGTGATTACTGAGTTGTTGGTGGTCTGTGAAATGGGGTAAATCTTTACACCATTGTGTAATAAATGTATCCCATCTGACATCTGTCGATGCAGACGTCAGGATTGAATAAATCAGTCTAATGCGTGTAGGGCCAGTTTTATGAAAGATAGCACTTGGGGGATACCGCACAGGTCGTATAGATTGTTCAGATATAATATAGTATGGTACTACAATTAAATAGTTAGGGGGAAAGAAAATTCCTTATTTAATAATCTCTTGGTGTTGTATTATGCAAAACAAACAGAGGAAAGAAGACTCTTTCGTGGGTGCACTCTTGAAAATTGTCAAAAAGACCCAAATATTGAAGAATAAGTATCAGGATTAATATTAAAATTGATTATATTTTATTGCATTCTTTTCTTTAAAAAAAACTAAGTAGTTGGGTGTATTCACAACAATTACATACATAAACATAAACAACAAATGTGAGATGTCCAAAGAGTCCTGACAGGAGTGGTTTCCTTACTATCAAAATTTAAAGGATAATTCCATATTGGGGAACCGGACATCAGGATATCAATAATAAGAACCCAGGGCCGGCGCTACCACTAGGCAGCTTTAGGCAGCTGCCTATGGGCGGCGACCACTGGAGGGCGGCAGCGTACAGTGAATGAAAGAGAGAACACATATTACAAGTTTACACTGCGGCTCCCCCCACAATTGGCTACCGCATGATGCCCGCTCTGGCGCTCCATCCCCCCTGAGATTGGGCTCCCAGCTCCGCATCTTGTTACCCGCTCTGGCGGTCCCACCCCCCGTGATCGGCTCCTGCAACTTGTCACTACTCACCAGCTCCCCCCCACAATTGGGCTCCCGCTCCCGAATGTTACCAGCAGTGCTGCCTCCCCGAGTTCCCCCCCTCCTCCTGCATCTTGTCACCAGCTCCCCCGCCTTGGCAATTGGGCTCCTGCTCCCGCACGTTTCCCGCTGCCTACCCCCTTCATCTTGTTACCAGCTCACTCACCCCCCTCGATTGGTCTCACCCGCATGGCAGGAGTACCCAGGGCCAGGCAGTGGCGTAAGTCCAGGAGGCAATGGATTCGGTTGCCGCCGGGCTCCAGCAGTGACGGAAGCACCGTCTCCATTGCCTCTAACAAGTGCGGCTGGCCAGCTCCACGACTGGCAAAAGCCCCCCCCCCCTTCCCCTGTGAGATGACACGCCGGCTGGCCGGCTCCCGCCCCATAGGGCAGCTGGCCGGCTCCGGCTCCCGCCTCACAACACAGTTGGCCGGCTTCGGCTCCTGCCCATCAGCGGCGCTGCCCGACTCCTACATGCTGACACCTGGCAATGGGGAGAACTAAGCTGTACAGTAAGTGATGGAGGAGAGTGTGAGGGTTGGGACAGTATGTACGTCAATGTGGCTGTGTGTGTGTGCATGTATGTGTGTATTTGTATAGGTATGTGTGTGTATGTGGCTGTGAGTATGTAGCTATGTGGCTGCATGTGTGTATATGTGGCTATTTGTGTATAAGTGGTATAATGTGTGTGTGTGTGTGTGTGTGTGTGTGTGTGTGTGTGTGTGTGTGTATATATATGGCTGTGTGTATATGTGGTTGGGTGTGTATTTGTATATATATATATGAGTGTGTGTATTTGTGGCTGTGTGTGCGTATACCATAACTGGGCCGGGGGGGGGGGGGGGGGGGGGAATATAAAATTATTTGCCTCCGGCCGTCTGGTATTAACTTACGCCCCTGGGGTCAGGAGAGTGCTAGGAGGTTCAATAGGAGCAGGCGAACAGTGTACCATCCCATTAGTGCACAGTTTGCCAGCCGCCGCAGTTACCGATGACTGCAGCTGAGAGCTGTACCTGGCTGGAGCTCCGGCGCCACTGCCGTCGCTGTCAGCGTGTATAATAATAATTAGGGGCAAACACAGGATTTTCATGGTCGGGGGGAGGGGGAATCCGTACACACGCACACAGCAAGGAAGGGGGTGGGGGGGTGTATATGTATGTATGTATGTATGTATGTATGTATGTATGTATGTATGCGTATATGTGCTACAGTATGTGTTAGAAGACAGGTTGTAATGCGATTTATCATTAACACCTCCTTGGAGTGCCGGCCACTATCTTTGCTGAAAATGAATAAATAAATAAATAAATAAGTATATATATATATATATATATATATACTTATTTATTTATTTATTTTCAGCAAAGATAGTGGCCGGCACTCCAAGGAGGTGTTAATGATATATCGCATTACAACCTGGTTTCCTGCAAAGCTGACCTATGCTGTATTGCTGACCTTGCTCACTGACTGTATAATCCTTGAAAAAGGTCCCGCCAGGGACCGAAACGTTGGAAATCGCTTTTGAAACGACATTGGAACTGTGAGATTACCCTTACATTAAATTTACTATTTGCTTCATTGGATGCTAAGTCTGGAGAGTGCTATCTTTTACCATTAGTGTGGGATAACCTGTATATATATATATATATATACATATATATATATATATATATATATATGTTCCAAAGGTCCGGCACTTCAATAATAGAAAGAATAGCCCCTGGTGCCCGCACAGTCACAATTACATATACTTCAACGGTATGGCACTCAGGGTAATAAACACAAAAGACAGAGTACAACAACGTGTCAGCGCTATACCACTATCCTCAGGTTACCTTGTAATCTGTCTACTGTGTTTATTACGTCGAGTGCCACACCTATGGTGTGTGTAGATTTTATATATATATATATATATATATATATATATATATATAAAATCACAGATCCTGCACTTCAATTAAGCAGCGGGCCCTGAGGGGGCGGACCCACTCTCCCCTCCCTAACCTAGGAGGATGACAATGGCTGTGGAACTTCTAGGAAGCCATTTACTTTTTAAGCCATTTAGACTTTACATCTCGGGGACTGGAAAGTTGGTATTGGTGTGTGTGTGTGTGCGTGTGTGTGTGGGGGGGGGGGGGGTGCAGCGAAGGGAGAGGGCAGTAGACAGATGGTTTGCCTAGGGTGCTGGGAAACCGTGCACCGGCCCTGTAAGAACCCAAATATGGGAATGGACTCACGGGTTTACTTCCACAAGTAAAATATACAGAGTGGTGCACGTGTAAATTTAAACTGATATTTTAAGCAGCCTGCTTGTAACAAAGCACCTTATTTCAATATGAATTAATAAAGTATGACAGAGCTTGCCACCATAGATAAAGAGAGGATAGATAAAATGAAGCCAAGCAGAAAGAAGGTGAATCTGCTGTCAGTGTTAGGCTCTGAGCATGGCAAACAATTCTGAGCACTATGACAATAGGTCTTCCTAGGGGGTCTCCTACCAAAGTACTGACCTAGCCCAAAACTTATTAGCTTCCAAGATCGAATGGATTCTGGCGTTTCCAGTGTGGTATGATAGTAGAAATAGATGACTGATCATGTTAATCTGGGATCACTGATGAGAGTTCACGAAAATTAGAAGAAGAGAAGTGAACAATAAGTGGCAGAAAAACATGAGAAATAAACAATAGGTGGATCTGCTGCCAGTCCCATATTTAGGTTCTTATTATTGAGATCCTGACATCTGGTTCCCCAATATGGAATTATCCTTTAAATTTTGATAGTTAGGAAACCATTCCTGTCCATCTCACATTTGTTGCTTATGTTTATATATAATTGTTGTGAATACACCAAACTACTTACTGTTTTTTTAAGAAAAGAATGTAATTAAATATAATCAATTTTAATACTAATCCTGATACTTATTCTTCAATATTTGGGTCTTTTTGACAATTGTCAGGAGGGGTTCACTACGATATGCCGGCTGTTGGGCTCCGGGAGCACGACCGCCGGCTTACCGACAGTGTGGCGAGCGCAACTGAGCCCCTTGCGGGCTCGCTGCGCTCGCCACGCTACACGCACGGTGGCACGCTACGCACGCCACACTATTTTATTCTCCCTCCAGGGGGGTCCTGGACCCCCACGAGTGAGAATAAGTGTCGGTATGCCGGCTGTCGGGATCCCGGAGCCGGCAGTGGCGGATCCAGGGGGAGGGGGCACTCGGGCCCGTGCCCCCCCTGTCATTTGTGGCCCCATCCGTCCCCCCCCGCACTTGTGTCACTGAGACACGCTGCCGCTCAGTCGGCGGCAGCGTGTCTCAGCTGTCAGGAGGAGAGCGCGGCTATCTGGCGGCGTGTTGCGGACTTCAAACCAGCCGCCGGTTTGTGAGCCAATCAGAGCTCGCGGACCGGCAGCCAATCAGGAGCCGCCAGTCCTATCAGGATTAATATTAAAATTGATTATATTTTATTGCATTCTTTTCTTTAAAAAAAAATAAGTAGTTGGGTGTATTCACAACAATTACATACATAAACATAAACAACAAATGTGAGATGTCCAAAGAGTCCTGACAGGAGTGGTTTCCTTACTATCAAAATTTAAAGGATAATTCCATATTGGGGAACCGGACATCAGGATATCAATAATAAGAACCCAGGGCCGGCGCTACCACTAGGCAGCTTTAGGCAGCTGCCTATGGGCGGCGACCACTGGAGGGCGGCAGCGTACAGTGAATGAAAGGGAGAACACATATTACAAGTTTACACTGCGGCTCCCCCCACAATTGGCTACCGCATGATGCCCGCTCTGGCGCTCCATCCCCCCTGAGATTGGGCTCCCAGCTCCGCATCTTGTTACCCGCTCTGGCGGTCCCACCCCCCGTGATCGGCTCCTGCAACTTGTCACTACTCACCAGCTCCCCCCCACAATTGGGCTCCCGCTCCCGAATGTTACCAGCAGTGCTGCCTCCCCGAGTTCCCCCCCTCCTCCTGCATCTTGTCACCAGCTCCCCCGCCTTGGCAATTGGGCTCCTGCTCCCGCACGTTTCCCGCTGCCTACCCCCTTCATCTTGTTACCAGCTCACTCACCCCCCTCGATTGGTCTCACCCGCATGGCAGGAGTACCCAGGGCCAGGCAGTGGCGTAAGTCCGGGAGGCAATGGATTCGGTTGCCGCCGGGCTCCAGCAGTGACGGAAGCACCGTCTCCATTGCCTCTGACAAGTGCGGCTGGCCAGCTCCACGACTGGCAAAAGCCCCCCCCCCCCCTTCCCCTGTGAGATGACACGTTGGCTGGCCGGCTCCCGCCCCATAGGGCAGCTGGCCGGCTCCGGCTCCCGCCTCACAACACAGTTGGCCGGCTTCGGCTCCTGCCCATCAGCGGCGCTGCCCGACTCCTACATGCTGACACCTGGCAATGGGGAGAACTAAGCTGTACAGTAAGTGATGGAGGAGAGTGTGAGGGTTGGGACAGTATGTACGTCAATGTGGCTGTGTGTGTGCATGTATGTGTGTATTTGTATAGGTATGTGTGTGTATGTGGCTGTGAGTATGTAGCTATGTGGCTGCGTGTGTGTATATGTGGCTATTTGTGTATAAGTGGTATAATGTGTGTGTGTGTGTGTGTGTGTGTGTGTGTGTGTGTGTGTGTGTGTGTGTGTGTGTGTGTATATATGGCTGTGTGTATATGTGGTTGGGTGTGTATTTGTATATATATATATATGAGTGTGTGTATTTGTGGCTGTGTGTGCGTATACCATAACTGGGCCGGGGGGGGGCAATATAAAATCATTTGCCTCCGGCCGTCTGGTATTAACTTACGCCCCTGGGGTCAGGAGAGTGCTAGGAGGTTCAATAGGAGCAGGCGAACAGTGTACCATCCCATTAGTGCACAGTTTGCCAGCCGCCGCAGTTACCGATGACTGCAGCTGAGAGCTGTACCTGGCTGGAGCTCCGGCGCCACTGCCGTCGCTGTCAGCGTGTATAATTAGGGGCAAACACAGGATTTTCATGGTCGGAGGGAGGGGGAATCCGTACACACGCACACAGCAAGGAAGGGGGTGGGGGGGTGTATATGTATGTATGTATGTATGTATGTATGTATGTATGCGTATATGTGCTACAGTATGTGTTAGAAGACAGGTTGTAATGCGATTTATCATTAACACCTCCTTGGAGTGCCGGCCACTATCTTTGCTGAAAATGAATAAATAAATAAATAAATAAGTATATATATATATACTTATTTATTTATTTATTTTCAGCAAAGATAGTGGCCGGCACTCCAAGGAGGTGTTAATGATATATCGCATTACAACCTGGTTTCCTGCAAAGCTGACCTATGCTGTATTGCTGACCTTGCTCACTGACTGTATAATCCTTGAAAAAGGTCCCGCCAGGGACCGAAACGTTGGAAATCGCTTTTGAAACGACATTGGAACTGTGAGATTACCCTTACATTAAATTTACTATTTGCTTCATTGGATGCTAAGTCTGGAGAGTGCTATCTTTTACCATTAGTGTGGGATAACCTGTATATATATACAGTATTTGCTGGCGTATAAGACTACTTTTTTGCCCTGAAAAACATGCCTCCAAGTGGGGGGGTCGTCTTATACGCCGGGTGCACTTCAGTTGGGATAGACATAGCTGCCATAGTGGCCTTCTGATACTCGCCCGTTGCCCATAGTGGCCTCCCGATGCCCGCCCACCTCATTCTACTCACCATCCAGTATCGCGCGATATCCAGTGCGGCCGCGGCGGGTCACTAGTGCCAATTACAGGGAGATGCAGGGACTGGCCGGAGGCGCTGCAGTCGCGTTGTGGCCGTACAATGGTGACATGGACAGGTACTGTAATGGCACTAATACTAATACTAATGGCACTCATGTGAAACCGGTAACACTAAATGCACACAGGGGTATACTTTTATATATTTTACAACTTTCTCCTCGCACCCTCCCCACTTCTTATGCATACCTTGATAAATACTCCCTATCCAAATCTCTTATCAGGTAATAATATACAGTATGTCACAAATCTGATGTTCTTTTACGTTTTATTTGGTGTGTGGAAGGGGGTAGTCTTATACGGCGAGTATATAACAAACTCTATATTTTGAGTGGAAATGTTGGGGGTCGTCTTATACGCCCAGTCGTCTTATACGCCGGCAAATACGGGTATATATATATATATACATATATATATATATATATATATATATATATATGTTCCAAAGGTCCGGCACTTCAATAATAGAAAGAATAGCCCCTGGTGCCCGCACAGTCACAATTACATATACTTCAACGGTATGGCACTCAGGGTAATAAACACAAAAGACAGAGTACAACAACGTTTCAGCGCTATACCACTATCCTCAGGTTACCTTGTAATCTGTCTACTGTGTTTATTACGTCGAGTGCCACACCTATGGTGTGTGTAGATTTTATATATATATATATATATATATATAGATATAGAACAGATGTCCGGCACTCACGCTTAGGAAGAAACAACGAGTCCTGGTGCCTAACCTCTCTGGATGAGCATGTAGTCGAACGTGTGGTGGCACTCAGAATAAAGACAACACAGGCAACGCTGATGCAGTCAACGTTTCAGGGATGGCTCCCTTTTATCAAGACACGACCAGCAACCTGTGATACATGAAATATATATACATACCGGTAGCCTGCACATCTCCAATCGCGTGGTTCTAGCCGCCTCCCACCGACCCCGGGCAAACACGTCATCTGCACGGGCCGGCGCCGAGAATCGACGTCGGACAGGCAGGGGGGTGCGGCCCGGACCACACGTCAGATCGTTACCAGGCAACCGCAAACAACAGGAAATGTGAACATACAAATACAGATAAATAATACAAACAGTTAAGAACCATAACCACATAATTAAAAACACCTGAACATAAGTTAATCAATACCCGGCAACCCGCTAATATATAGCAGAGTAGTATAATAATGTCAGCGAGCAAAAACACCAGAAACAGTACTTATAAATATCTGAGCATAAGAATGCTCCGAAATCAATGCTGTATCCATCTTTAATCTTAAATCTAAAAAAGATCATAGCTGTATGGTTTGCTTGCAAAAACAATGTAGTTAACCTAATTGGTATATTAGTATAGAGCTAATAATACCGCACACTATATATAACATGTATATAGCCTCAACACGGCATTTTATATGCCATATGAAGCATAAAGACCTAAATGAAACCCCTCATACACCCTGAATGAGCAAATGATTTCGAATACGTGTTATTTAAGCAGAAAAGTTTACAAAAAGCAATTGAAACTAAGTGCCTCATTGAGGCCCAGTGGATGCACCGTTTGAAGGGTGTGTATCCACCATGCCTCTTTTCTCAGAAGTGCCTGACCTCTGTCACCACCTTTTTTATTTAATGGGACGTGATCGATCATTTTGTAGCGGATTGACGCTAAACTGTGATTACAATTTTTAAAGTGTCGTGCTACTGGGAGATCGCTACCTTTGCCTTCTAAGGCAGCCCGTATGCTGGACCTATGAAGTGCGATTCTCTCCTTGAACTGTCTGATGCTTTTACCAACATAAAGTAGCCCACAAGGGCACTTAATATAGTACACTATAAACTTGCTACTGCAGGTCAGGGTATATTTAATATTAAAAAGTTTGCCAGATCTGGGGTGATTAAAAGTGCTGCCCGGTTCCAAGCAGCTACAAGTAGTGCATCCTGTACACCTGTAGTTGCCTGGTTTACGGGTCAAAAAATGTGGCAATTTTTCTTGACCAAAATCAGAAATGTCGTTATGGACTACTATATCTTTAATGTTGCGACCCCTCCTATACGCTGCCATAAGAGTGGTGTCCTTAAAGCTGGGTAGATCTTTGTCCCTAGCAATCACCGGCCATATGCCTTTAGCTTGATGATTTAAGGTCTTACTGGCGGTTGTATAATCCTGTGTCCAAATCATCTTATTTGAAACCTTTTCAGAATCTTTATGGACAAGCGTATCTTGTCTCGATGTCGTAAGTGCTTTCTCCATTGCCTGCTTAAGGGATTCTTGAGAATACCCTCTAGCTGTAAATTTTTTTGCCATATTCAGCATTTGATTTCTGGCATCTTCCTCATTGCTGCAAATCCTTCTGATTCTCAGAAACTGAGAAAATGGAAGACTCCATTTCATAGGTTCTGGATGATGGCTATTAGCCCTCAACAAGGTATTGCGATCGGTGGGTTTATAATACATGCTGGTAACGATATTACAATTACTGTCAACTGAAATAGCCACATCTAAATAGTGGACAGTATTGTAGCTGCATTCATAGGTGAATTTTATAGCGGCATCCTTCTGGTTCACCTGCAAAATCATTTCCTCAAAATCCTGTTGCGTACCCGACCAAATCATCAAAATATCGTCGATGTAACGACGAAATAAGATGATGTGTTGGGAATATGACGCATTATCAAAGAACAACTGTTTTTCTATTTCGCTCATGAAAATATTTTCGAAACTGGGTGCCACACATGATCCCATGGCGCACCCAGTCCGCTGGCGAAAGATTTTTTTATCAAACAGAAAATAATTCCTGTCTAAGGTCAATGCAAGTAGTCGAACAAAAAAATTAATATCAGGACCTGAATAATCAATATTAGATTCTAAGAAAGATCGCATCACTGCTAAACCCCTATCATGGGGAATGCTGGTATACAAATTAACCACATCGATGGTACAAAGCAAAAATCTAGCTGGAAGAGGAGAAATAGATTGCAGTACTCTAATGAGAGAGGTAGTATCCATCAGGCATAATGGTAGACTCGATATCAAGGGCTGTAAATAATAGTCCAGGTAACGAGATAAATTATAATACAACGAGTCTCTGGCAGCGATGATGGGGCGTCCCGGTGGATTGACCGTGTCCTTATGAAGTTTGGGAATCATATAAAACGTGGGAATCTTGGGCCAAGCAACTGTTAAGGCTTCTTTGGTTGCTACTGTTATAATGTTGGTAGACACTGCTGTTTGTAAGATCGAATCAAGTTCCATTTTGTATTGAATGGTGGGATCGTCTGGCAAAATTTCGTACACCGCTGTGTCGTTCAATTGACGATATGCTTCATTCCTGTAGCTAGTTACATCTTGGACTACGATTCCGCCGCCCTTATCCGCCGGGCGGATCGTGATGTCATCGTATTTTCCAAGGTTGCTGAGTGCCACCTGCTCATTTTTAGAGAGGTTATATGGTCCTTTATATTTGTGTGAGGACGCTTCATTGACATAAGATTCCAAACAGCCAGAAAAACTTTTAATGCTTTTATTAAGTGTTGATGGATTAAACACTGACTTTTTGTTGATGGGAGTTTTTTCAGATGCAGAGAGGTATTCCCTTGAAAGAATTCATTAAGTTTGATGCGTCTGTTCAATTTAAACAGGTCGACCTTGTTTTTAAAGACGTCTGGAGTGCATGTAGGCACAAAGGACAAACCTTTGTTTAGCACATTGACTTCATCTGTAGTGAGCGACCTGGATGACAGATTGAACACTATACTTTCTTTCTTGATGCTTTTGGCGGCTTCCCTCCTGTTTTGGCCGCCCCGACGGGTCCTGGCTCTTTTGTCCGCTCGTTTTTTGAGCGTGTGTTTACTCCAGAATTGGACTTCTTTGAAGTGGATGCCGTAGCACATTCTGTATCGCTTGATGAAATCGCTGTACTGGATTGATCAGTCTCAAGAGGGAAATTCCTAGGCGGTCTGCGCTGTCTGGAATTTCTTTGTGATCTCGGGCCTTTGTTGTATACCCAACTGTAGACCTGGTTAAGGTCGTAATCACGATTCACCGTAGTGCGTTTGGCTTTTTTGAAGATTACAAGGTCAGATTGATATTTTTCAATTTGCACTGACAATTTATCAAGCCAATCTGGCGGTGCTTCTGAATGGATTTTAGCAAGATGGGTATTTTCAAAAGCCTCTATTTTGTTTTTAGTGATCTCCAGTTCTCTTCTGGACTCGGCTACCACCAATAAAATAAGATCAAAAGAGCAACGATTGAGCACTGCGGCCCATTTGCGGCAAAACTCCGGGTTTTGACGCCCGATAGTTGGGGTGTTCCTAATGCGGAAGCCTCTTGGAATGCGTTTATCTCTGAAATAATCTGAAAGTGTCACTCCGTGTAACAGAAAGTCCACTTCTTTCTTTTTAAGTTTGGTTAGCTGTGCAATCAAAGCATCAGCTGATTCCTCATTTGTTGCCGTGAATGCTGAAGCTGGAAACAAAATCTGCTCTGCCTCTGTGTCAGTATGTGTGAGAGTGTCTCCCTCTGGTAACACAGGAATACAAAAACCAGGTATCTCTTCAGGTGCAGACATATTAAATCACCATAAATGCAAGAAATTGTGTACAGTGTAAGTCCCACATTCGCTGTGTCTGAACTTCAATTAATCAGATAGATATACAGCAGGTGCCTTGACTGGCAGTGACATAAACTGAAACCACCTAAATAGATATAGAACAGATGTCCGGCACTCACGCTTAGGAAGAAACAACGAGTCCTGGTGCCTAACCTCTCTGGATGAGCATGTAGTCGAACGTGTGGTGGCACTCAGAATAAAGACAACACAGGCAACGCTGATGCAGTCAACGTTTCAGGGATGGCTCCCTTTTATCAAGACACGACCAGCAACCTGTGATACATGAAATATATATACATACCGGTAGCCTGCACATCTCCAATCGCGTGGTTCTAGCCGCCTCCCACCGACCCCGGGCAAACACGTCATCTGCACGGGCCGGCGCCGAGAATCGACGTCGGACAGGCAGGGGGGTGCGGCCCGGACCACACGTCAGATCGTTACCAGGCAACCGCAAACAACAGGAAATGTGAACATACAAATACAGATAAATAATACAAACAGTTAAGAACCATAACCACATAATTAAAAACACCTGAACATAAGTTAATCAATACCCGGCAACCCGCTAATATATAGCAGAGTAGTATAATAATGTCAGCGAGCAAAAACACCAGAAACAGTACTTATAAATATCTGAGCATAAGAATGCTCCGAAATCAATGCTGTATCCATCTTTAATCTTAAATCTAAAAAAGATCATAGCTGTATGGTTTGCTTGCAAAAACAATGTAGTTAACCTAATTGGTATATTAGTATAGAGCTAATAATACCGCACACTATATATAACATGTATATAGCCTCAACACGGCATTTTATATGCCATATGAAGCATAAAGACCTAAATGAAACCCCTCATACACCCTGAATGAGCAAATGATTTCGAATACGTGTTATTTAAGCAGAAAAGTTTACAAAAAGCAATTGAAACTAAGTGCCTCATTGAGGCCCAGTGGATGCACCGTTTGAAGGGTGTGTATCCACCATGCCTCTTTTCTCAGAAGTGCCTGACCTCTGTCACCACCTTTTTTATTTAATGGGACGTGATCGATCATTTTGTAGCGGATTGACGCTAAACTGTGATTACAATTTTTAAAGTGTCGTGCTACTGGGAGATCGCTACCTTTGCCTTCTAAGGCAGCCCGTATGCTGGACCTATGAAGTGCGATTCTCTCCTTGAACTGTCTGATGCTTTTACCGACATAAAGTAGCCCACAAGGGCACTTAATATAGTACACTATAAACTTGCTACTGCAGGTCAGGGTATATTTAATATTAAAAAGTTTGCCAGATCTGGGGTGATTAAAAGTGCTGCCCGGTTCCAAGCAGCTACAAGTAGTGCATCCTGTACACCTGTAGTTGCCTGGTTTACGGGTCAAAAAATGTGGCAATTTTTCTTGACCAAAATCAGAAATGTCGTTATGGACTACTATATCTTTAATGTTGCGACCCCTCCTATACGCTGCCATAAGAGTGGTGTCCTTAAAGCTGGGTAGATCTTTGTCCCTAGCAATCACCGGCCATATGCCTTTAGCTTGATGATTTAAGGTCTTACTGGCGGTTGTATAATCCTGTGTCCAAATCATCTTATTTGAAACCTTTTCAGAATCTTTATGGACAAGCGTATCTTGTCTCGATGTCGTAAGTGCTTTCTCCATTGCCTGCTTAAGGGATTCTTGAGAATACCCTCTAGCTGTAAATTTTTTTGCCATATTCAGCATTTGATTTCTGGCATCTTCCTCATTGCTGCAAATCCTTCTGATTCTCAGAAACTGAGAAAATGGAAGACTCCATTTCATAGGTTCTGGATGATGGCTATTAGCCCTCAACAAGGTATTGCGATCGGTGGGTTTATAATACATGCTGGTAACGATATTACAATTACTGTCAACTGAAATAGCCACATCTAAATAGTGGACAGTATTGTAGCTGCATTCATAGGTGAATTTTATAGCGGCATCCTTCTGGTTCACCTGCAAAATCATTTCCTCAAAATCCTGTTGCGTACCCGACCAAATCATCAAAATATCGTCGATGTAACGACGAAATAAGATGATGTGTTGGGAATATGACGCATTATCAAAGAACAACTGTTTTTCTATTTCGCTCATGAAAATATTTGCGAAACTGGGTGCCACACATGATCCCATGGCGCACCCAGTCCGCTGGCGAAAGATTTTTTTTATCAAACAGAAAATAATTCCTGTCTAAGGTCAATGCAAGTAGTCGAACAAAAAAATTAATATCAGGACCTGAATAATCAATATTAGATTCTAAGAAAGATCGCATCACTGCTAAACCCCTATCATGGGGAATGCTGGTATACAAATTAACCACATCGATGGTACAAAGCAAAAATCTAGCTGGAAGAGGAGAAATAGATTGCAGTACTCTAATGAGAGAGGTAGTATCCATCAGGCATAATGGTAGACTCGATATCAAGGGCTGTAAATAATAGTCCAGGTAACGAGATAAATTATAATACAACGAGTCTCTGGCAGCGATGATGGGGTGTCCCGGTGGATTGACCGTGTCCTTATGAAGTTTGGGAATCGTATAAAACGTGGGAATCTTGGGCCAAGCAACTGTTAAGGCTTCTTTGGTTGCTACTGTTATAATGTTGGTAGACACTGCTGTTTGTAAGATCGAATCAAGTTCCATTTTGTATTGAATGGTGGGATCGTCTGGCAAAATTTCGTACACCGCTGTGTCGTTCAATTGACGATATGCTTCATTCCTGTAGCTAGTTACATCTTGGACTACGATTCCGCCGCCCTTATCCGCCGGGCGGATCGTGATGTCATCGTATTTTCCAAGGTTGCTGAGTGCCACCTGCTCATTTTTAGAGAGGTTATATGGTCCTTTATATTTGTGTGAGGACGCTTCATTGACATAAGATTCCAAACAGCCAGAAAAACTTTTAATGCTTTTATTAAGTGTTGATGGATTAAACACTGACTTTTTGTTGATGGGAGTTTTTTCAGATGCAGAGGTATTCCCTTGAAAGAATTCTTTAAGTTTGATGCGTCTGTTCAATTTAAACAGGTCGACCTTGTTTTTAAAGACGTCTGGAGTGCATGTAGGCACAAAGGACAAACCTTTGTTTAGCACATTGACTTCATCTGTAGTGAGCGACCTGGATGACAGATTGAACACTATACTTTCTTTCTTGATGCTTTTGGCGGCTTCCCTCCTGTTTTGGCCGCCCCGACGGGTCCTGGCTCTTTTGTCCGCTCGTTTTTTGAGCGTGTGTTTACTCCAGAATTGGACTTCTTTGAAGTGGATGCCGTAGCACATTCTGTATCGCTTGATGAAATCGCTGTACTGGATTGATCAGTCTCAAGAGGGAAATTCCTAGGCGGTCTGCGCTGTCTGGAATTTCTTTGTGATCTCGGGCCTTTGTTGTATACCCAACTGTAGACCTGGTTAAGGTCGTAATCACGATTCACCGTAGTGCGTTTGGCTTTTTTGAAGATTACAAGGTCAGATTGATATTTTTCAATTTGCACTGACAATTTATCAAGCCAATCTGGCGGTGCTTCTGAATGGATTTTAGCAAGATGGGTATTTTCAAAAGCCTCTATTTTGTTTTTAGTGATCTCCAGTTCTCTTCTGGACTCGGCTACCACCAATAAAATAAGATCAAAAGAGCAACGATTGAGCACTGCGGCCCATTTGCGGCAAAACTCCGGGTTTTGACGCCCGATAGTTGGGGTGTTCCTAATGCGGAAGCCTCTTGGAATGCGTTTATCTCTGAAATAATCTGAAAGTGTCACTCCGTGTAACAGAAAGTCCACTTCTTTCTTTTTAAGTTTGGTTAGCTGTGCAATCAAAGCATCAGCTGATTCCTCATTTGTTGCCGTGAATGCTGAAGCTGGAAACAAAATCTGCTCTGCCTCTGTGTCAGTATGTGTGAGAGTGTCTCCCTCTGGTAACACAGGAATACAAAAACCAGGTATCTCTTCAGGTGCAGACATATTAAATCACCATAAATGCAAGAAATTGTGTACAGTGTAAGTCCCACATTCGCTGTGTCTGAACTTCAATTAATCAGATAGATATACAGCAGGTGCCTTGACTGGCAGTGACATAAACTGAAACCACCTAAATAGATATAGAACAGATGTCCGGCACTCACGCTTAGGAAGAAACAACGAGTCCTGGTGCCTAACCTCTCTGGATGAGCATGTAGTCGAACGTGTGGTGGCACTCAGAATAAAGACAACACAGGCAACGCTGATGCAGTCAACGTTTCAGGGATGGCTCCCTTTTATCAAGACACGACCAGCAACCTGTGATACATGAAATATATATACATACCGGTAGCCTGCACATCTCCAATCGCGTGGTTCTAGCCGCCTCCCACCGACCCCGGGCAAACACGTCATCTGCACGGGCCGGCGCCGAGAATCGACGTCGGACAGGCAGGGGGGTGCGGCCCGGACCACACGTCAGATCGTTACCAGGCAACCGCAAACAACAGGAAATGTGAACATACAAATACAGATAAATAATACAAACAGTTAAGAACCATAACCACATAATTAAAAACACCTGAACATAAGTTAATCAATACCCGGCAACCCGCTAATATATAGCAGAGTAGTATAATAATGTCAGCGAGCAAAAACACCAGAAACAGTACTTATAAATATCTGAGCATAAGAATGCTCCGAAATCAATGCTGTATCCATCTTTAATCTTAAATCTAAAAAAGATCATAGCTGTATGGTTTGCTTGCAAAAACAATGTAGTTAACCTAATTGGTATATTAGTATAGAGCTAATAATACCGCACACTATATATAACATGTATATAGCCTCAACACGGCATTTTATATGCCATATGAAGCATAAAGACCTAAATGAAACCCCTCATACACCCTGAATGAGCAAATGATTTCGAATACGTGTTATTTAAGCAGAAAAGTTTACAAAAAGCAATTGAAACTAAGTGCCTCATTGAGGCCCAGTGGATGCACCGTTTGAAGGGTGTGTATCCACCATGCCTCTTTTCTCAGAAGTGCCTGACCTCTGTCACCACCTTTTTTATTTAATGGGACGTGATCGATCATTTTGTAGCGGATTGACGCTAAACTGTGATTACAATTTTTAAAGTGTCGTGCTACTGGGAGATCGCTACCTTTGCCTTCTAAGGCAGCCCGTATGCTGGACCTATGAAGTGCGATTCTCTCCTTGAACTGTCTGATGCTTTTACCGACATAAAGTAGCCCACAAGGGCACTTAATATAGTACACTATAAACTTGCTACTGCAGGTCAGGGTATATTTATTATTAAAAAGTTTGCCAGATCTGGGGTGATTAAAAGTGCTGCCCGGTTCCAAGCAGCTACAAGTAGTGCATCCTGTACACCTGTAGTTGCCTGGTTTACGGGTCAAAAAATTTGGCAATTTTTCTTGACCAAAATCAGAAATGTCGTTATGGACTACTATATCTTTAATGTTGCGACCCCTCCTATACGCTGCCATAAGAGTGGTGTCCTTAAAGCTGGGTAGATCTTTGTCCCTAGCAATCACCGGCCATATGCCTTTAGCTTGATGATTTAAGGTCTTACTGGCGGTTGTATAATCCTGTGTCCAAATCATCTTATTTGAAACCTTTTCAGAATCTTTATGGACAAGCGTATCTTGTCTCGATGTCGTAAGTGCTTTCTCCATTGCCTGCTTAAGGGATTCTTGAGAATACCCTCTAGCTGTAAATTTTTTTGCCATATTCAGCATTTGATTTCTGGCATCTTCCTCATTGCTGCAAATCCTTCTGATTCTCAGAAACTGAGAAAATGGAAGACTCCATTTCATAGGTTCTGGATGATGGCTATTAGCCCTCAACAAGGTATTGCGATCGGTGGGTTTATAATACATGCTGGTAACGATATTACAATTACTGTCAACTGAAATAGCCACATCTAAATAGTGGACAGTATTGTAGCTGCATTCATAGGTGAATTTTATAGCGGCATCCTTCTGGTTCACCTGCAAAATCATTTCCTCAAAATCCTGTTGCGTACCCGACCAAATCATCAAAATATCGTCGATGTAACGACGAAATAAGATGATGTGTTGGGAATATGACGCATTATCAAAGAACAACTGTTTTTCTATTTCGCTCATGAAAATATTTGCGAAACTGGGTGCCACACATGATCCCATGGCGCACCCAGTCCGCTGGCGAAAGATTTTTTTATCAAACAGAAAATAATTCCTGTCTAAGGTCAATGCAAGTAGTCGAACAAAAAAATTAATATCAGGACCTGAATAATCAATATTAGATTCTAAGAAAGATCGCATCACTGCTAAACCCCTATCATGGGGAATGCTGGTATACAAATTAACCACATCGATGGTACAAAGCAAAAATCTAGCTGGAAGAGGAGAAATAGATTGCAGTACTCTAATGAGAGAGGTAGTATCCATCAGGCATAATGGTAGACTCGATATCAAGGGCTGTAAATAATAGTCCAGGTAACGAGATAAATTATAATACAACGAGTCTCTGGCAGCGATGATGGGGCGTCCCGGTGGATTGACCGTGTCCTTATGAAGTTTGGGAATCGTATAAAACGTGTTTTTGCTCGCTGACATTATTATACTACTCTGCTATATATTAGCGGGTTGCCGGGTATTGATTAACTTATGTTCAGGTGTTTTTAATTATGTGGTTATGGTTCTTAACTGTTTGTATTATTTATCTGTATTTGTATGTTCACATTTCCTGTTGTTTGCGGTTGCCTGGTAACGATCTGACGTGTGGTCCGGGCCGCACCCCCCTGCCTGTCCGACGTCGATTCTCGGCGCCGGCCCGTGCAGATGACGTGTTTGCCCGGGGTCGGTGGGAGGCGGCTAGAACCACGCGATTGGAGATGTGCAGGCTACCGGTATGTATATATATTTCATGTATCACAGGTTGCTGGTCGTGTCTTGATAAAAGGGAGCCATCCCTGAAACGTTGACTGCATCAGCGTTGCCTGTGTTGTCTTTATTCTGAGTGCCACCACACGTTCGACTATATATATATATATATATATATATAAAATCACAGATCCTGCACTTCAATTAGGCCCACTCTCCCCTCCCTAACCTAGGAGGATGACAATGGCTGTGGAACTTCTAGGAAGCCATTTAGACTTTACACCTGGGGGACTGGAAAGTTGGTATTGGTGTGTGTGTGTGTGTGTGTGTGGGGGGGGGGGGGGGTGCAGCGAAGGGAGAGGGCAGTAGACAGATGGTTTGCCTAGGGTGCTGGGAAACCGTGCACCGGCCCTGTAAGAACCCAAATATGGGAATGGACTCACGGGTTTTCTTCCACAAGTAAAATATACAGAGTGGTGCACGTGTAAATTTAAACTGATATTTTAAGCAGCCTGCTTGTAACAAAGCACCTTATTTCAATATGAATTAATAAAGTATGACAGAGCTTGCCACCATAGATAAAGAGAGGATAGATAAAATGAAGCCAAGCAGAAAGAAGGTGAATCTGCTGTCAGTGTTAGGCACTGAGCATGGCAAACAATTCTGAGCTCTATGACAATAGGTCTTCCTAGGGGGTCTCCCACCAAAGTACTGACCTAGCCCAAAACTTATTAGCTTCCAAGATCGAATGGATTCTGGCGTTTCCAGTGTGGTATGATAGTAGAAATAGATGACTGATCATGTTAATCTGGGATCACTGATGAGAGTTCACGAAAATTAGAAGAAGAGAAGTGAACAATAAGTGGCAGAAAAACATGAGAAATAAACAATAGGTGGATCTGCTGCCAGTGTTAGACAAGGGTAAAATAGGAGTATTTTACCCTTGTCTAACACTGGCAGCAGATCCACCTATTGCTTAGAATATCAGTGTAAATTTACATGTGCACCAAATGAGTCCATTCCCATATTTAGGTTCTTATTATTGAGATCCTGACATCTGGTTCCCCAATATGGAATTATCCTTTACATTTTGATAGTTAGGAAACCATTCCTGTCCATCTCACATTTGTTGCTTATGTTTATATATAATTGTTGTGAATACACCAAACTACTTACTGTTTTTTTAAGAAAAGAATGTAATAAAATATAATCAATTTTAATACTAATCCTGATACTTATTCTTCAATATTTGGGTCTTTTTGACAATTGTCAGGAGGGGTTCACTACGATATGCCGGCTGTTGGGCTCCGGGAGCACGACCGCCGGCTTACCGACAGTGTGGCGAGCGCAAATGAGCCCCTTGCGGGCTCGCTGCGCTCGCCACGCTACATGCACGGTGGCGCGCTACGCACGCCACACTATTTTATTCTCCCTCCAGGGGGGTCCTGGACCCCCACGAGTGAGAATAAGTGTCGGTATGCCGGCTGTCGGGATCCCGGAGCCGGCAGTGGCGGATCCAGGGGGAGGGGGCACTCGGGCCCGTGCCCCCCCTGTCATTTGTGGCCCCATCCGTCCCCCCCCGCACTTGTGTCACTGAGACACGCTCCGCTCAGTCGGCGGCAGCGTGTCTCATCTGTCAGGAGGAGAGCACGGCTATCTGGCGGCGTGTTGCGGACTTCAAACCAGCCGCCGGTTCGTGAGCCAATCAGAGCTCGCGGACCGGCAGCCAATCAGGAGCCGCCAGTCCGCGAGCTCTGATTGGCTCACGAACTGGCGGCTAGTTTGAAGTCCTACACGCCGCCAGACATAGCCGCGCTCTCCTCCTGACACCCTCAGAGCCAGCCGGGCAGAGAAGCAGCAGCGGTAAGCAGCTGCAGAACTGCTGTGGGGGCATTTGTATACCTGCTGTGGGGGCATTTGTATACCTGGCACTGTGAGGGCAATTGTATACCTGGCACTGTGGGGGCAATTGTTTACCTGGCACTGTGAGGGCAATTGTTTACCTGGCACTGTGGGGGCATTTGTATACCTGGCACTGTGGGGGCATTTTTGGATCTGGCACTGTAGGGGCATTTTTGGATCTGGCACTGTGGGGGCATTTTTGGATCTGCCACTGTGGGGGCATTTGTGGATCTGGCACTGTGGGGGCATTTGTGGATCTGACACTGTGGGGGAATTTGTGGATCTGGCACTGTGGGGGCAATTGTGGATTTGGCACTGCACTATTGGGGGCATATGTCTGTGTATCACGTCTCATTTTAATTGGCCACACTCACTATATGACTGCGGGCATTACTACAGGCAACATTACTACTGGGGGCAATAGGGGCATTGCATATGGGGCACCACTACTATGGAGTCTATATAAGGGACACTACCAGTACAGTGGACATTGCATAATGAGCGCTACAACTGTGGGCATTGTATAAGAAGCGCCACCTCACATGCACCGAAGCCGCACGCAAATGTACTTCGCCTTCCATGGTGCCCCCCCCTATCATTTTCTTCTGGATCCGACCCTGGGAGCCGGTATACTGTGCGCCGGGATCCCGTCAGCCGGCATACTGAAGACCACCCGTCAGGAGTGCACCCACAAAAGAGACAGTTTTATGAATATTGAGGGACAATAATAATGGTTTAGGAGTAGTGATGTGCACCGGAAATTTTTCGGGTTTTTTGTTTTGGTTTTGGATTTGGTTCCAAGGCCGTGTTTTGGATTCGGACGCGTTTTGGCAAAACCTCCGTGAAATTTTTTTGTCTGATTCGGGTGTGTTTTGGATTCGGGTGTTTTTTTACAAAAAACCCTCAAAAACAGCTTAAATCATAGAATTTGGGGGTCATTTTGATCCCATAGTATTATTAACCTCAATAACCATAATTTCCACTCATTTACAGTCTATTCTGAACACCTCACACCTCAAAATATTATTTTTAGTCCTAAAATTTGCACCAACGTTGCTGGATGACTAAGCTAAGCGACCCAAGTGGGCGACACAAACACCTGGCCCATCTAGGAGTGGCACTACAGTGTCAGACAGGATGGCACTTCAAAAAAATAGTCCCCAAACAGCTCATGATGCAAAGAAAAAAGAGGCGCAATGAGGTAGCTGTGTGACTAAGCTAAGCGACCCAAGTGGCCGACACAAACACCTGGCCCATCTAGGTGTGGCACTGCAGTGTCAGACAGGATGGCAGATTTAAAAAATAGTCCCCAAACAGCACATGATGCAAAGAAAAAAAGAGGTGCACCAAGGTCGCTGTGTGACTAAGCTAAGCGACCCAAGTGGCTGACACAAACACCTGGCCCATCTAGGGGTGGCACTGCAGTGTCAGACAGGATGGCAGATTTAAAAAATAGTCCCCAAACAGCACATGATGCAAAGAAAAAAAGAGGTGCACCAAGGTCGCTGGATGGCTAAGCTAAGCGACCCAAGTGGCCGACACAAACACCTGGCCCATCTAGGAGTGGCACTGCAGTGTCAGACAGGATGGCACTTCAAAAAAATATTCCCCAAACAGTACATGATGCAAAGAAAAAAAGAGGAGCAATGAGGTAGCTGTGTGACTAAGCTAAGCGACCCAAGTGGCCGACACAAACACCTGGCCCATCTAGGAGTGGCACTGCAGTGTCAGACAGGATGGCAGATTTAAAAAATAGTCCCCAAACAGCACATGATGCATAGAAAAAAAGAGGTGCACCAAGGTCGCTGTGTGACTAAGCTAAGCGACCCAAGTGGCCGACACAAACACCTGGCCCATCTAGGAGTGGCACTGCAGTGTCAGACAGGATGGCAGATTTAAAAAATAGTCCCCAATCAGCACATGATGCAAAGAAAAAAAGAGGTGCACCAAGGTCGCTGGATGGCTAAGCTAAGCGACCCAAGTGGCCGACACAAACACCTGGCTCATCTAGGAGTGGCACTGCAGTGTCAGACAGGATGGCAGATTTAAAAAATAGTCCCCAAACAGCACATGATGCAAAGAAAAAAAGAGGTGCACCAAGGTCGCTGGATGGCTAAGCTAAGCGACCCAAGTGGCCGACACAAACACCTGGCCCATCTAGGAATGGCACTGCAGTGTCAGGCAGGATGGCACTTCCAAAAAATAGTCCCCAAACAGCACATGATGCAAAGAAAAATGAAAGAAAAAAGAGGTGCAAGATGGAATTGTCCTTGGGCCCTCCCACCCACCCTTATGTTGTATAAACAGGACATGCACACTTTAACGAATCATTTCAGCGTCAGGGTCTGCCACACGACTGTGACTGAAATGACTGGTTGGTTTGGGCCCACACCAAAAAAGAAGTAATCAATCTCTCCTTGCACAAACTGGCTCTACAGAGGCAAGATGTCCACCTCCTCCTCATTGTCCGATTCCTCACCCCTTTCACTGTGTACATCCCCCTACTCACAGATTATTAATTCGTCCCCACTGGAATCCACCATCTCAGGTCCCTGTGTACTTTCTGGAGGCAATTGCTGGTGAATGTCTCCACGGAGGAATTGATTATTATTCATTTTGATGAACATCATCTTCTCCACATTTTCTGGAAGTAACCTCGTACGCCGATTGCTGACAAGGTGAGCGGCTGCACTAAACACTCTTTCGGAGTACACACTGGAGGGGGGCAACTTAGGTAAAATAAAGCCAGTTTGTGCAAGGGCCTCCAAATTGCCTCTTTTTCCTGCCAGTATACGTACGGACTGTCTGACGTGCCTACTTGGATCCGGTCACTCATATAATCCTCCACCATTATTTCAATGGTGACAGAATCATATGCAGTGACAGTAGACGACATGTCAGTAATTGTTGGCAGGTCCTTCAGTCCAGACCAGATGTCAGCACTCGCTCCAGACTGCCCTGCATCACCGCCAGCGGGTGGGCTCGGAATTCTTAGCCTTTTCCTCGCACCCCCAGTTGCGGGAGAATGTGAAGCAGGAGCTGTTGACGGGTCACGTTCCGCTTGACTCGACAATTTTCTCACCAGCAGGTCTTTGAACCTCTGCAGACTTGTGTCTGCCGGAAAGAGAGATACAACATAGGTTTTAAATCTAGGATCGAGCACGGTGGCCAAAATGTAGTGCTCTGATTTCAACAGATTGATTACCCGTGAATCCTGGTTCAGCGAATTAAGGGCTCCATCCACAAGTCCCACATGCCTAGTGGAATCGCTCTGTTTTAGCTCCTCCTTCAATGTCTCCAGCTTCTTCTGCAAAAAGCCTGATGAGGGGAATGACCTGACTCAGGCTGGCAGTGTCTGAACTGACTTCACGTGTGGCAAGTTCAAAGGGTTGCAGAACCTTGCACAACGTTGAAATCATTCTCCACTGTGCTTGAGTCAGGTGCATTCCCCCTCCTTTGCCTATATCGTAGGCAGATGCCTAGGCTTGAATGGCCTTTTGCTGCTCCTCCATTCTTTGAAGCATATAGAGGGTTGAATTCCACCTCGTTACCACCTTTGCTTCAGATGATGGCAGGGCAGGTTCAGGACTGTTTGCTGGTGCTCCAGTCTTTGGCACGCAGTGGCTGAATGCCGAAAGTGGCCCGCAATTCTTCGGGCCACCGACAGCATCTCTTGCATGCCCCTGTAGTTTTTTAAATAATTCTGCACCACCAAATTCAATGTATGTGCAAAACATGGGACGTACTGGAATTTGCCCAGATGTAATGCACACACAATATTGGTGGCATTGTCCGATGTCACAAATCCCCAGGAGAGTCCAATTGGGGTAAGCCATTCTGCGATGATGTTCCTCAGTTTCCGTAAGAGGTTGTCAGCTGTGTGCCTCTTATGGAAAGCGGTGATACAAAGCGTAGCCTGCCTGGGATCGAGTTGGCGTTTGCGAGATGCTGCTACTGGTGCCGCCGCTGCTGTTCTTGCTGCGGGAGGCAATACATCTACCCAGTGGGCTGTCACAGTCATATAGTCCTGAGTCTGCCCTGCTCCACTTGTCCACATGTCCGTGGTTAAGTGGACATTGGGTACAACTGCATTTTTTAGGACACTGGTGACTCTTTTTCTGACGTCTGTGTACATTTTCGGTATCGCCTGCCTAGAGAAATGGAACCTAGATGGTATTTGGTACCGGGGACACAGTACCTCAATCAAGTCTCTAGTTCCCTGTGAATTAACGGTGGATACCGGAAATGGGATCCGGTCTGAAGATCGACAGTGTCTAGGTCGACAATGTTTAGGTCGACCACTATAGGTCGACAGTCACTAGGTCGACATGGATGGAAGGTCGACAGGGTTTCTAGGTCGACATGTGCTAGGTCGACAGGTCTAAAGGTCGACATGAGTTTTTCACTTTTTTTTTTTTTTCATACTTAACAATCCACGTGGACTACGATTGGAACGGTAAAGTGTGCCGAGCGAAGCGGTAGCGGAGCGAAGGCACCATGCCCAAAGCATGGCGAGCGAACGCGGTGCACTAATTTGGGATCCCGGTCACTTTACGAAGAAAACGACAGCAAAAAAAATAAAAATCCTCATGTCGACCTTTAGACCTGTCGACCTAGCACATGTCGACCTAGAAACCCTGTTGACCTTCCATCCATGTCGACCTAGTGACTTTCGACCTATAGTGGTCGACCTAAACATTGTCGACATAGATACTGTCCATAAAACTAACCACACCCACCGGAAACACGTTTCTCACCATCCAGGCTGCCGAGGCCTGAGTTATCTGCTTTGCAGCAGGATGACTGCTGTGATATTTCATCTTCCTCGCAAAGGACTGTTGGACAGTCAATTGCTTACTGGAAGTAGTACAAGTGGTCTTCCGACTTCCCCTCTGGGATGAAGATCGACTCCCAGCAGACAAAAACAGCAGCGCCAGCAGCAGTAGGCGTTACACTCTAGGATGCATCGGAGGAATCCCAGGCAGGAGAGGACTCGTCAGACTTGACAGTGACATGGCCTGCCGGACTATTGGCTTTCCTCTGTAAGGAGGAAATTGACACTGTGGGAGTTGGTGGTGTGGTTTGCAGGAGCTTGGTTACAAGAGGAAGGGATTTAGTGGTCAGTGGACTGCTTCCGCTGTCATCCAAAGTTTTTTAACTTGTCACTGACTTCTGATGAATGCGGTCCAGGTGACGTATAAGGGAGGATGTTCCTAGGTGGTTAACGTCCTTACCCCTACTTATTACAGCTTGACAACGGCAACACACAGCTTGACACCAGTTGTCCGCATTTGTGTTTAAATAATTCCACACCGAAGAGGTGATTTTTTTTGTATTTTGACCAGGCATGTCAATGGCCATATTCGTCCCACGGACAACAGGTGTCTCCCCGGGTGCCTGACTTAAACAAACCACCTCACCATCAGAATCCTCCTTGTCAATTTCCTCCTCAGCGCCAGCAACACCCATATCCTCATCCTGGTGTACTTCAACAGTGACATCTTCAATTTGACTGTCAGGAACTGGACTGCGGGTGCTCCTTCCAGCACTTGCAGGGGGCGTGCAAATGGTGGAAGGCGCAACCTCTTCCCGTCCAGTGTTGGGAAGGTCAGGCATCGCAACCGACACAATTGGACTCTCCTTGGGGATTTGTGATTTAGAAGAACGCACAGTTCTTTGCTGTGCTTTTGCCATCTTAACTCTTTTAAGTTTTCTAGCAGGAGGATGAGTGCTTCCATCCTCAGGTGAAGCTGAACCACTAGCCTTGAACATAGGCCAGGGCCTCAGCCGTTCCTTGCCACTCCGTGTCGTAAATGGCACATTGGTAAGTTTACGCTTCTCCTCAGACGATTTTGATTTAGATTTTTTGGTCATTTTACTGAGCTTTATTTTTTGGGATTTTACATGCTCTCTACTATGACATTGTGCATCCGCCTTGGCAGACGACGTTGATGGCATTTCATCGTCTCGCCCATGACTAGTGGCAGCAGCTTCAGCACGAGTTGGAAGTGGATCTTGATCTTTCCCTATTTTACCCTCCACATTTTTGTTCTCCATTTTTTAATGTGTGGAATTATATGCCAGTAATATATCAATAGCAATGGCCTACTACTATATATACTGCGCACAACTGAAATGCACCACAGGTATGGATGGATAGTATACTTGACGACACAGAGGTAGGTAGAGCAGTGGCCTACTGTACCGTACTGCTATACAGTATATACTGGTGGTCAGCAAACTGTGCAAAACTGAAATGCACCACAGGTATGGATGGATAGTATACTTGACGACACAGAGGTAGGTAGAGCAGTGGCCTACTGTACCGTACTGCTATATAGTATATACTGGTGGTCAGCAAACTGTGCAAAACTGAAATGCACCACAGGTATGGATGGATAGTATACTTGACGACACAGAGGTAGGTAGAGCAGTGGCCTCCTGTACCGTACTGCTATATAGTATATACTGGTAGTCAGCAAACTGTGCAAAACTGAAATGCACCACAGGTATGGATGGATAGTATACTTGATGACACAGAGGTAGGTAGAGCAGTGGACTACTGTACCATACTGCTATATATATAGTTATACTGGTGGTCAGCAAAATTTTGCACTGTCTTCCTACTATATACTACAATGCAGCACAGATATGGAGCGTTTTTCAGGCAGAGAACGTATAATACTGGTGGTCACTGGTCACTGGTCAGCAAAACTCTGCACTGTCCTCCTACTATATAATACTGCTGGTCCCCAGTCCCCACAATAAAGCAATTAGCACACTGAGCACAGATATTTGCAGCACACTGAGCACAGTCAGATATGGAGCATTTTTCAGGCAGAGAACGTAGATATTTGCACTTGCAGCACACTGAGCACAGATATTTGCAGCACACTGAGCACAGATATTTGCAGCACAATTTGCAGCCCACTGAACATAGAAACTGAGAGGACGCCAGCCACGTCCTCTCACGATCATCTCCAATGCACGAGTGAATAATGGCGGCGACGCGCGGCTCCTTATATAGAATACGAATCTCGCGAGAATCCGACCGCGGGATGATGACGTTCGGGCGCGCTCGGCTTAACCGAGCAAGGCGGGAGGATCCGAGTCTGCCTCGGACCCGTGTAAAATGGGTGAAGTTTGGGGGGGTTCGGATCCCGACGAACCGAACCCGCTCATCACTTGTTAGGAGAGAGTGAGGCAACTTGTGATGCACGTTGGGAACGAGTGGCCGATTCGAGGTAATATCGAACCTGCAAGTACATGAAAATATGGGAGCACGGGAGATCAAACTTCTCTTGCAAAACTGAAAATTGATGCAGTGAGCCCCCTGGATCAAACACCTTTGAGGAATTCGTCAGACCCTTCTCTTTCCAGACAAGGTAGTTGGAGTGAGGGAGGAAATGCAGGATTAACCTACAATGGGATACATGGAGAGGCCTTAAGTTAGAACTACATTTAAATTTCTTATTTAGGGAAATCCAAGCATAGTAAATGTCATGAAAAAGGGGATTATTGAGTATGTGAGCGGGAATAGAGGAAACTTTGGATAGTAAGAGTACTCCCGGAGAAAAAGGATAAAAAAGTGCCTCATCCAAGGGCGGATCAGTAAAAAGATCCCTGTCAAACAACCAGTCAACAGCACAACTGAATAAGGTGGCTATAGATTAAGACACATAATCCAGGATGCCTATCCCACCCACTGATTTAGGGGGCCATAAATTTGTCCTGAGTTATGAACGCTTTCTTCCCCTTCCACAAGAACTTTGACATGATCTTGCGTAAATACTTAGATTCACGTTTAGTATGACCTTTGGGAAGCATTTGTATTAAATAGAACAATTTCGGGTACACTACACTTTGTAGGACAGCCACCCTGCCTAAGAGAGATAGGGGCAACAGTTTCCAACTATCCAGCTATGTGCTTATACGCATCAACATGGGGGAAAAATTTTCCTCATATAATTAAGTGAGATTATCTGGGTTCTGAATCCCTAAATAGGTGATTTCGTACGGGCAACTTTAAATTAGAGGGTCGGGAGGTGTTGGGAGAGGATGTGACAAGAGATCCCTAAAGGAAGAAGTTACGACTTGGTGATGTTGATCCTGTATCCCGCCCTCTCTCCAAATACTCGAATCAAACCAAGGATTTCAGGGATGGAGGAAGCTGGGTCTGAACCAAACAATAACATATCATCTGCGAAGAGGGCGAGACGAAGATCAACACCACCAACTCGAATCCCATTGAATTTTTCTGAATTTTTCAGAGCAACTGTCAAGGGCTCCAAGGCAATCGCGAAGAGTAGGGGAGATAGAGAACAGCCTTGCCTTGTGCCTCAATGAATTGTGAAGGGGGAGGAAAGGACAACTTAACAAGATACGTGAATCTGTGAGCTAGAGTATAGAAGCGTCAGGAAATTAACAAAGGAGTCGGGAATCAGAACTGTGAAAGGGAGAGAAACAGATTATCCCATTCAACCATGTTGAATGCTTTTTCTGCGTCTAGGGAGAGGATGACAGGAAGGTCAGAGGCGGGCAGAGTGTTGGAAATATATACAGCAGATAATACCTGTCGAACATTGATTTCGGAGTGAAGCCCCCATATAAAACCAGTCTGATCTTTGTGTATAATATTGGGGAGTAATAAGTTTGGGTCAGCTAAGATCTTGGTGAGTAATTTATAGTCAAGGTTTAAAAGAGAAATCATATGGTAAGAACCAGGGAGGGAGAGGTCTTTACCGGGCTTGGGAAGGACCTTAAGAATTGCTGTGTTAACGTGGAGAGGGAGAGATTTTGAGGACAGTATCGCGTTCAGAACCCATACTAGAGTTTCAGAGGAGGAGAATCTTATAAAAATCTGGATTTAAAACCATCCGGTCCAGGTGCTTTATCGCGACCGAATTGACCAATAACATGTTGGACTTCTTCTAGTGTGATAGGGTTAAGGAATGCTTGAACCATAGTTGACGGAAGCTGTGGAGTGCGAAGGTTGTCCCAGAAAGTCAAAGGCCATGGTGAATCAGTGGGAATAGGCATAGGACATGGGTTAGAACGAGCTGAATACAAGTCTTGAAAAAAAAATTTCATCACCTAAGAAGTCTCCAGATTACTGGTAGTTAATGTACCTGAAAAGGTGCGCAGTGGGCGAGTGACGATAGGAGGGTATGAACCATTAAGCAGGTTCATCATTATTTTCCTGGTTCTATTACCAAATTTATAGTATCAATAATTCACTGAGAAAAGGTGTCTATCACCCATTAAGGTCATAAATTAATAAAAATGTGTTTTTGCATTAGTATATAAGAGACAGTTATGAGGGGTCGGGTGAGATTTGTATTGCTGATAGGCTGTAGACAGGGATCCCTGGAATTCCAGGTATTGGGAGGCATATTTTTTATTCATAGCTGAGACTTAGGAAATAATATCGCCCCAGAGGACTGACTTCGCAGTCATCCAGAATAAAATTGGGTCATCTTCTAAGTGAGACATGTTATTAATCTTAAAAGTTTCCCAGGCAGACTCCAAACGTTGTTGGAACTTAAGGGATTTTGCGAGATACGAGGGGAATCTCCATAAGTTAGGGGTGGAGGAAGAGTCTAGGGCAATAGCTTCAATATGAGAATCCGACACCTGCGATAAAAGAGATTGAGACAGGATGTAATCTATTCTGGAAAGGGTGTGGTGTATAGTGGACAGGCATGTGTATTCTTTATCGGTGGGATGTAGGGCCCTCCATATGTCCACTGCCTGTAACCTCTGAGCCAGAAAAGGTTCCTCTAGTTTAGGTAAAATGAGAGGTCGCGTGGGTGTATGAAACCTGTCCAGGTAAGGGGAGGAGATAAGACTTAAATCACCACAAAAAATTAAAGGGTCAGAGATTAGGGGACTTTCCTATCAACGTTTGAAAGAAAAGTTTAGAGGATACATTTGGGGCATAGGCATTACATAATGAATAGGATCTGCCACTAATTTTTACAGACATAATCACATATCGGCCCTCTAGGTCAGCCATAGTAGACAGTACTTCTACAGGAAAATTATGTTTAATCAAGATTGCTACACCTCTAGCTTTAGAGTTGAACGAACTAAAACCTAAAATATGCCAATTTAAACAGTTCAGTTTTGCAGTCTCTTCTGGAGTCAAGTGAGTTTCCTGAAGAAATGCCAGGTCCACACGTTGCTTACTGAGGTAAAGGAGAAACCTCCGAAATTCCATGACCCCACAACTAAGTCAGGGATGATTCAGGAGAGATTGCAAAAAAAGAAGGTAATATTATCAAACAGAGACAGATGAAAACATATATGTAAAACCCAGAGGAGGGGGGGGGGGAAGAGACAAAGACAAGGGAACAGAGAAAGCAACCAAAAAGAAAGACAAGAGTGATTGAGTGGTCATACAGTATCAATCATAACATACAGTAGTAAGGCACTATATGAATGACCTCAAACTTCCAGCTAGTGAACATGTGTGAGCGATAGATATACTAGACTCGCACACGGGCACTAGTAACGGAGTAAACGGGGTAGGAGCCCCTTCCAGCCACCCCGCAATATTATTTATTTATTATTTATTTATTACCAGTTATTTATATAGCACACACATATTCCACAGCGCTTTAGAGAGAATATATGGCATTCACATTGGTCCCTGCCCAGTGGAGCTTACAATCTAGGGGGGTCATTTCGAGTTGATCGCTCGCTAGCAGTTTTTAGCAGCCGTGCAAACGCATTGTCGCCGCCCACAGAGGAGTGTATTTTCACTTTGCAGAAGTGCGAACGCCTGTGCAGCAGAGCGCCTGCAAAAACATTTTGTGCAAAACAAGACCAGCCCTGTAGTTACTCTTCATGTGCGTTGATTCTAACGTTGGTGGGTTGGCTTTTGACACACACCCGCCCAGCGTTCGGCCAGCCACGCCTGCGTTTTCCCTGGCATGCCTGCGTTTTTCTAAGCACTCCCTGAAAACGGTCAGTTGACACCCAGAAACGCCCTCTTTTTGTCAATCATCTTGCGGCCGCCAGTGCGAATGAAAACTTTGCTAGAACCTGTGCAAAACCACAAAGGACTTTGTACCCGTACGTTGTGCGTGCGCATTGTGGTCCATACGCATGCGCAGAAATGCAGATTTTTAGCCTGATTGCTGTGTTGCGAACATCGGCAGCTAGCGATCAACTCGGAATGTCCCCCTATATTCCCTACCACATGTACATGTGCACACATTCATACTAGATGCAAAGTTTCCTGTGCTTTTCGCAGCTGATTTCTTGGAGGCCGGGAAGACCGCTTCAGGTCCTGAGTCAGGCACCATATTGCCAGCTGCGTGGCGCTTCTCTTACTTCGTGGAAGCACCGTCGGGAGACCGCAGTTATGGAGGCTGTAAGCATCCTATAAAAGGTACAATGCGAGCGGCGGGAACGGAGCTCCTGCAGCAAGCTTCCTAACCCATCAAGCTCAGAACCGGAAGTCCAAAACCTTTTTTAAATAATTTATCACCCAGCACTGGCCACCTCATTTCCGCACCTCACAATAGGCCCTCAATAATTTTCTGCCCCAGGCCCATGTGACCTTTAATACGTCCCTGGCTGCTGGGGTGTTGGTAGGGAATGTAAGGAGACACCATCATTTATTTCGACTCTGGGCATCTGGCATGAATTTACGCTACTGGTTCTGCACATGTGCAGAAAGGATCCTACACATGCACAGCACCTTCTGACTTGTACGCTAACCATCGGATCTTTTTATTCAACAAGTAGATCTTACTGAGCAACAATACTCACCGGCAGCAGTACACAAGCAATTTAACACCACGCTCATAGGCGTTGCTTTCACAATCTCCCTGAAAGGCTTTTTCATTAGTAGGCAAGTATGGAATGACAGTTTTAGTAGTGAAAGCTAAAAAGTAGAGATGAGCAGGTTCAGTTCCCTGAGAAGCGTACCCTACCGGACGTCACTACCCGAGCCCGGATCGGGTTTTCCCACCTGACTTGGAAACCAGAACTAGGCAAAACATCTTCATCCTGCTGTCGGATTCTCGCGGGGTTTGAATTCCATATAAGGAGTTGGGCGTCGTCTCCATTTTCACTCTGGCATTGGAGAGTGTAGAGAGAGGATGTGTCTCCATCCTCAGTGTCCTGCATCAGTACAGTGGTAGTGTCTTGTGCTGTATCAGTCTAATCACAGTGGTTGTGTCCTCTGCTGCCATATGTCCAGTGCTGCTGTATAACTCCAGTCCAGTGGAGCTGTGATGTGCTGTTCAGTCTAGTGGTGGTGTCTTGTGCTGCATCAGTCCAGTCACAGTGGTGGTGTCCTCTGCTGCCATATGTCCAGTGCTGCTGTATAAGTCCAGTCCATTGCAGTGGTGCTGTGTTATCCTGAATCAGTCCAGTGGTGGTGTCCCTGTGCTGCTGTATATGTCCAGTGGTACTGCCGTATATGTCCAGTGATATTGCCGTATATGTCCAGCGGTACTGCCATATAAATCCAGCGATACTGCCGTATATGTCCAGTGGTACTGCAATATAATTCCAGTGATACTGCCGTATATGTCCAGTGGTACTGCTGTATAAATCCAGTGATACTGGCGTATAAATCCAGTCCAGTGATACTGCCGTATATGTTCAGTGGTACTGCCATATAATTTCAGTGATACTGCCGTATATATATCCAGTGGTACTGCCGAAAAAAAATACAGTGGTACTGGCGTATAAATCCAGTCCAGTGATACTGCTGTATATGTTCAGCGGTACTGCCGTATAAATCCAACGATACTGCCGTATATGTCAAGTGGTACTGCCATATAATTCCAGTGATACTGCTGTATATGTCCAGTGGTATTGGCGTATAAAACCATTCCAGTGATACTGCCGTATATGTCAAGTGGTACTGCCGTATAAATCCAGCGATACTGCCGTATATGTCCAGTGGTATTGCTATATAAATCCAGTGATACTGTATATGTCCAGAGGTAATTCTGTATAAATCCAGTGGTACTGGCATATAAATCCAGTCCAGTGATACTGACGTATATGTTCAGTGGTACTGCCTTATAATTTCAGTGATACTGCCATATATGTCCAGGGGTACTGCTATATAATTCCAGTGATACTGCCATATATGTCCAGTGGTACTGCCGTATAAATCCAGTGGTACTGGCGTATAAATCCAGTCTAGTGATACTGATGTATATGTCCAGGGGTACTGCCAAATAATTTCAGTGATACTGCCATATATGTCTAGGGGTACTGCCATATAATTCGTGATACTGCAGTTTATGTCAAGTGGTACTGCCATATAAATCCAGTGGTACTGGCATATAAATCCAGTCCAGTGATATGGCCGTATATGTCCAGTGGTACTGCCATATAATTCCAGTGGTACTGCCATATAATTTCAGTGGTACTGCCATATACTTCCAGTGATACTGCCATATAATTCCAGTGGTACTGCCGTATAAATCCAGTGATACTGGTGTATAAATCCAGTCCAGTGATACTGCCGTATATGTCCAGTGATACTGCCATATAATTCCAGTGGTACTGCCGTATAATTCCAGTGGTACTGCCATATAAATCCAGTGATACTGCCGTATAATTCCAGTCTAGTGGTACTGCTGTATAAGTCCAGTGGCACTGCCGTATAATTCCAGTGATACTGTCGTATAATTCCAGTGGTACTGGAATATAAATCCAGTAATACTGACGTATAATTCCAGTCATACTGCCATATAATTCCAGTCATACTGCTATATAATTCCAGTGGTACTAGCGTATAAAACCAGTGATACTGCCATATAAATCCAGTCCAGTGGTACTGCCGTATAAGTCCAGTGGTACTGCCATATAATTCCAGTGATACTGCCGTTTATGTCCAGTGGAACTGCCGTATAAATCCAGTGGTATTGGCGTATAAATCCAGTCCAGTGATACTGCCGTATATGTCCAGTGTTACTGCCATATAATTCCAGTGATACTTCCGTATATATGTCCAGTGGTACTGCCATATAAATATAGTGGTACTGGCGTATAAATCAAGTACAGTGATACTGCCGTATATTTCCAGTGATACTGCCATATAATTCCGGTGGTACAGCTGTAAAATTCCAGTGATACTGCCATATAATTCAAGTGGTACTGGCATATAACTCCAGTGATACTGCCGTATAATACCAGTGATACTGCCATATGATTCCAGTGATACTAGTGTATAATTCCAGTGGTACTGGCATATAAATCCAGTGATACTGCCATATAAATCCAGTCCAGTATAAGTCCAGTGATTCTGCCGTATAATTCAAGTGATACTGCCGTATACTGTATGTCCAGTGGTACTGCCGTATAAATCCAATGGTACTGCCATATAAATCCAGTCCAGTGATACTGCCATATATATCCAGCGATACTGCCATATAAATCCAGCGATACTGCCATATATGTCCAGTGGTACTGCCATATAATTCCAGTGATACTGCTGTATAAGTCCAGTGGTACTGGCGTGAAAATCCAGTCCAGTGATATTGCCGTATATATGTCCAGCGGTACTGCCATATAAAACCAGTGATACTGCCATATATGTCCAGTGGTACTGCCATATAATTCCAGTGATACTGGCGTATAAATCCAGTGATTCTGCCGTATAATTCAAGTGATACTGCCGTATACTGTATGTCCAGTGGTACTGCCGTATAAATCCAATGGTACTGCTGTATAAATCCAGTCCAGTGATACTGCCATATATGTCCAGCGATACTGCCATATAAATCCAGCAATACTGCCATATATGTCCAGTGGTACTGCCATATAATTCCAGTGATACTGCTGTATATGTCCAGTGGTACTGGTGTATAAATCCAGTTCAGTGATATTGCCGTATATATGTCCAGCGGTACTGCCATATAAAACCAGCGATACTGCCATTTATGTCCAGTGGTACCGCCATATAATTCCAGTAATACTGGCGTATAAGTCCAGTGATTCTATCGTATAATTCAAGTGATACTGCCGTATACTGTATGTCCAGTGGTACTGCCGTATAAATCCAATGGTACTGCTGTATAAATCCAGTCCAGTGATACTGCCATATATGTCCAGCGATACTGCCATATAAATCCAGCGATACTGCCATATATGTCCAGTGGTACTGCCATATAATTCCAGTGATACTGCTGTATATGTCCAGTGGTACTGGCGTATAAATCCAGTCCAGTGATATTGCCGTATATATGTCCAGCGGTACTGCCATATAAAACCAGTGATACTGCCATATATGTCCAGTGGTACCGCCATATAATTCCAGTGATACTGCCGTGTAAATCCAGTGGTACTGCTGTATAAATCAAGTGGTACTGGCGAATAAATACAATCCAATGATACTGCCATATAGGTCCAGTGGTACTGCCATATAATTCCAGTGATTCTGCCATATATGTCCAGTGGTAATGCTGTATAAATCCAGTGATACTGTCGTATATGTCCAGTGGTACTTCTGTATAAATCCAGTGGTACTGCCATATAAATCCAGTGGTACTGGTGCTTAACTCCAGTGATACTGCCATATAATTCAAGTGATACTGCTGTATAAATCCAGTGTTACTGCTGTATAATTCCAGTAATACTGGCGTATAAGTCCAGTGATCCTGCCGTATAAATCCAGTCCAGTGATACTGCCATATAAGTCCAGTGATACTTCTGTATAATTCCAGTGGTACTGGCGTATACATCCAGTGATACTGACATATAAATCCAATCCAGTGATACTGCCGTATATGTCCAGTGATACTGCCATATAATTCCAGTGGTACTGCCGTATAATTCCAGTGGTACTGCCATATAAATCCAGTGATACTGCCGTATAATTCCAGTCTAGTGGTACTGCCATATAAGTCCAATGGCACTGCCGTATAATTCCAGTGATACTGTCGTATAATTCCAGTGGTACTGGAATATAAATCCAGTGATACTGACGTATAATTCCAGTCATACTGCCATATAATTCCAGTCATACTGCTATATAATTCCAGTGGTACTAGCCTATAAAACCAGTGATACTGCCATATAAATCCAGTCCAGTGGTACTGCCGTATAAATCCAGTGGTACTGCCATATAATTCCAGTGATACTGCAGATTATGTCCAGTGGAACTGCCGTATAAGTCCAGTGGTATTGGCGTATAAATCCAGTCCAGTGATACTGCCGTATATGTCCAGTGTTACTGATATATAATTCCAGTGATACTGCCGTATATGTCCAGTGGTACTGCCATATAAATATAGTGGTACTGGCGTATAAATCAAGTACAGTGATACTGCCGTATATGTCCAGTGATACTGCCATATAATTCCAGTGCTACTGCCATATAATTCCAGTGGTACTGGCATATACCTCCAGTGATACTGCCATATAATTCCAGTGATACTGCCGTATAATTCCAGTGATACTGCCATATAATTCCAGTGATACTAGTGTATAATTTCAGTGGTACTGACATATAAATCCAGTGATACTGCCATATAAATCCAGTCCAGTGGTACTGCCGTATAAGTCCAGTGATTCTGCCGTATAATTCAAGTGATACTGCCGTATATGTCCAGTGGTACTGCCGTATAAATCCAATGGTACTGCCATATAAATCCAGTCCAGTGATACTGCCATATATGTCCAGCGATACTGCCATATAAATCCAGCGGTACTGCCATATATGTCCTGTGGTACTGCCATATAATTCCAGTGATACTGCTGTATATGTCCAGTGATACTGGCGTATAAATCCAGTCCAGTGATACTGCCGTATATATGTCCAGCGGTACTGCCATATAAAATCAGTGATACTGCCATATATGTCCAGTGGTATCGCCATATAATTCCAGTGGTACTGCCGTATAACTCCAGTGGTACTGACCTGTGCTGTATATTATTTACTCCATTTAAAGGGGTTAATAATATTTAATCCAAATATTTTTTTCAGGGTTTGCCCTGTGTGGTGTAGGGATTTGCTGTCCTGTGCCGCTTATTGTGCTATATAACTCCAGAAAAATAATGGAGAACAAAAATTTGGAGGATAAAATAGGGAAAGATCAAGAACCACTTCCTCGTAGTGCTGAAGCTGCTGCCACTAGTCATGACATAGACAATGAAATGCCATCAACGTTTTCTGCCAAGGCCGATGCCCAATGTGATAGTAGAGGGCATGTAAAATCCAAAAAGGCAAAGTTCAGTAAAAAGACCCAAAAAAAGAAATTGAAATGGTCTGAGGAAAAACGTAAACTTGCCAATATGTCATTTACGACACGAGTGGAAAGGAATGGCTAAGGCCCTGGCCTATGTTCATGACTAGTGGTTCAGCTTCACATGACGATGGAAGTCTTCATCCTCCCACGAGAAAAATGCTAAGAGTTAAACTGGCAAAAGCACAGCAAAGAACTGTGTGTTCTAAGATGGTATCACAAATCCCCAAGGAGAGTCCAAGTGTGTCGGCGGTTGCAATGCCTGACCTTCCCAACACTGGATGGGAAGAGGTGGCTCCTTCCACCATTTGCACGCCCCCTGCAAGTGCTGGAAGGAGCACCACAGTCCAGTTTCTAATATTCAAATTGAAGATGTCAATGTTGGAGTACACCAGGAAGAGGATATGGGTGTTGCTGGCGCTGAGGAGGAAGTTGACAATGAGGATTCTGATGGTAATGTGGTTTGTTTAAATGAGGCACCGGGGGAGACACCTGATGTCCGTTGGATGAATAACCCCATTGTGATGCCTGGGCAAAATATCAAAAAAGCCACCTCTTCGATGTGTAATTATTTCTCCACAAATCCAGACAACAGGTGTCAAGTCGTGTGTTGCCTCTTAAATCCATAATAACTAGGGGTAAGGACGTTAACCACCTAAGAACATCCTACCTTATACATCACCTGCTGTGCATTCATCAGAAGTCAGTGTCAAGTTCTGAAACTTTGGGTAAGAGCTCAAGCAGTCCACTGACACTTAAATCCCTTCTACCTCTTGTACCCAAGCTCCTACAAGCCACACCACCAACTCCATCAACGTCAACTTCCTCCTCAGTCAGGAATGTCAGTAGTCCTGCAGGCCATGTCACTGGCAAGACTGAGGAGTCCTCTCCTAACTGGGATTCCTCCGGAGGATCCTTGAGTGGTACGCCTACTGTTGCTGCTGCTGGGAGTCGATCATCATCCCAGAGGGGAAGTCGGAAGACCACTTGTACTACTTCAACTAAGCAATTGACTGTCCAACAGTCCTTTGTGAGGAAGATGAAATATGACAGCAGTCATCCTGTTGCAAAGCGGATAACTGAGGCCATGACAGCTTTTTTGGTGTTAGACGTGCATCCGGTATCCGCCATTAGTTCAGTGAAACTTAGAGAATTGATGGAGGTAGTGTGTCCCCGGTACCAAATCCCATCTAGGTTCCACTTCACTAGGCAGGAGATACCGAGAAGAGAATGTACAGAGACGTCAGAAAAAGTGTCCTCAGTGTCCTAAAAAATGCAGTTGTCCCCACTGTCGACTTAACCACGGACATGTGGACAAGTGGAACAGGTCAGGCTAAGGACTATATGACTGTGACAGCCCACTGGGTAGATGTATTGTCTCCCGCAGCAACAACATCAGCGGCACTAGTAGCAGCATCTCGCAAACGCCAAGTCGTTCCTAGGCAGGCTACAGTATGCTATGTATCACCACTTTCTGTAAGGTGCACACCTCTGACAACCTCTTACGGAAACTGAGGGACATCATCGCACAATGGCTTACTCTACTTAGACTCTCCTAGGGATTTGTGATATCGGACAATGCCACCAATATTGTGCGTGCATTACATCTGGGCAAATTCCAGCACGTCCCATGTTTTGCACATACAATTAATTTGGTGGTGCATAATTTTTTCAAAAATGACAGGGGCGTGCAGGAGATGCTGTCGGTGGCCCAAAAAATTGTGGGACACTTTCGACATTCAGCCACCGCGTGCCGAAGACTGGAGCGCCAGCAAACACTCCTGAACCTGCCCTGCCATCACCTGAAGCAAGAGGTGGTAACGAGGTGGAATTCAACCCTCTATATGCTTCAAAGAATGGAGGAGCAGCAAAAGGCCATTCAAGCCTAGGCATCTGCCTACGATATAGGCAAAGGAGGGGGAATGCACCTGACTCAAGCACAGTGGAGAATGATTTCAACATTGTGCAAGGTTCTGCAACCCTTCGAACTTTCCACACGTGATGTCTGTTCAGACTCTGCCAGCTTGAGTCAGGTCATTCCCCTCATTAGGCTTTTGCAGAAGCAGCTGGAGAAATTGAAGGAGGAGCTAAGAGGGAGCGATTCCGCTAAGTATGTGGAAGAAACACCTGGAACGTTAGTTGAGTACATTAGATGCACAAGAGGATGCCAAACTACCAGCACCCTACCGATGACAATGAACAAAGGCCTAGTGAGTTTTAAGGACATTGTCACAGTAAGATGCTGAAAAAAATAAAATATGTACAAACTAATTCATTAATTGTAAAGTTACATCCTCTAGCTGTCTCAAATCCTCTCTCCCCAAATCACTAACAGTTTTGTTCATAATATTAGTACTAGAGATTGTGATTCTTTAACCATTTTTCTATGTGGTTTTAATTTTTACCCTTTTCTCTTATGCCACACAAAATTAAATCTTCATAGCCAGAGGAGGACCACTTAAAGGAAGTCTGTTGCTGGGTCCAGTCTGCTTGGACTGCATGAGAACCATATGTAGCTGTCAAAAAGCAGTAGATGCTGGTAATTGTATTGTGATCTATGTATGTATTAATGGTTTCCATAAGTGACCACATAATCAACTTTACCCACTAAAACTACTACTAATGTCTTTACAAATAAATTGGCTATTAAAAAAGTCTATATTTATAGTTTCATGTTTCAATTTCTGTTTCTTACTCTGCAAGATTAAAGTGCATCTATTTGCCAGATAGTGCACGTCATACACTGTATCATACTTGCCGACTTCATGGCTGCTCTCTCCGGGAGAGAGCAGCCAGGTCGGCTCAGCAGGGGGTGGGCAGTGGCGTGACGTGAAGAGGGGGTGGGCCAGAGGCGGAACGGGGGCATGGCGGATGCAGAACAGGGCGTTGCTGCGGGATCGGGTCATGTAAGCCATGCCCCTTGATAATGCTGATTTGATTACCTTATAACCTTCATTATATGGGTAAGAGACTCAGTACGCAATTGGCGTATGGGGTACCGTAAGGGTACGCACTTAGCGTAGCATACGCTCGGCCGTGATCGAGACGCACATGCGGCACGCTCGCTCACAGCTTAATGCGTGGTGTCGAGCACGCTATAGGCGGGCGACTACCGTAACGCTACGCTACCAGCGTAGCGGACGCTCGAGACCACGAGGAGATCACGAGCAGCGCAGACGCTCACAAGATGACAATCAGTAAACCTTGAATGTAACACACAGAAAGGATACTCTTATACTGTAAACCTTGTACTGAAACACTGTAGCGATATAACGCTGCTTAACCTTGTTAATACTAAAGCTGTTTGAGCGATCGAGACGCTCCTATTACCCACTGCAATGTAATGAACACACGATACCGTGCTAAGGTTCCAACACCTTTACTAACAAGCTTTTAAGTTATATCGAAAAAGGTAAAACAGTTCACAAGTCATACACTACAAACTAACATATAATTCTGACAGAACATCTAGACAGAAATATACAATAGCGTCACAATCCTATACTATAACAGAAAGGGGGAATGGCCAATACAAACAGAGAATAAGTTGGTTTGCAGAGAATTACTTACACACACTGGGAATGATCGCTGCGCAGCTTTCTGGTACCAGCTCCGAGTTAGTCAAGATGAAAACCGTTTGTGGAGAGTGAGAGAGCTGCCCAGGCTGGCTGATCTTATATACACTGAGTACAGTATACTACAAAGGGACCTATAATCTCATTGTTCATTGGACACAGGAATGTCTCCTCGTATCATAACAAAAGGTCATAGGTTAGTTTGAACAGGTGGGCTGTGACTATATCAAACTGCTCAGGTGGGAGGGAATCTGAAGATTCCCGCCGCATGGGTAATAAATCGCAAATATAGTAAATGTCCAGAAAATACTAATGGCCATATCTATACGCAGGAGCGATTAATCTTTACCTAACCAGCACCGGATTGTTTCTAATAAAATGTTCTTTAGTTAGGTACCAGACACAGCTGTTCAAACCCTGTCTGACCCTTCGTACCATACAAAGAGGAATTCCTCTGTCCAGCGACCATTTACATTAAACAAACTTACAGTCATTATTAAGGGGAACATTATCTATAAAACATACTATTTGGTGTTATTATTTAACGATTGAGTCGCCCGCTAGACGCACACAAACTCTACCGTAAATGCACATACAACGCGCTCGAGCGCATGGCCGAGGCGCCATCACGCGGCTGCGAGTATCCGCACGCACGGGAGAGAATGTGCACGTGCAGCAGGCACACGCATGAGGTGAATATATGGCAACGTGTAGCATGATATTTTTCTGACTTTGACAGTCCACCCTTTGGCAGTCATCAATAACTGCCACTTCCTAAAACAGTTCAAAAAGAGAAAAATATATGTCATGTATAAATACATTTCGATGATTGGGTAAGGGAGAAGAGAGGAAGGTGGGAAAAAAGTATGACCTAGTGAGATAGTAGAAGCATGTGTGTATGAATCCATGTTTGAGGGGTCATGTATCATCGTGCCGTACATGTTTTAAATTAAGCTTCGAGGTATTGCGAAGTATACATTTGAATTCCTTCTTATCCCGTATTACGGGTCTGTGGATGGGCTGTCAAACTTTACCGAGCTCTTTTCAGCTTTTTGTTGTAACAAAATGGGGGAGCACATTTTAGTTGATGATACATGATTGGGGGGGATATGTGAGTGCTGATATCTGTGCCTATATTCCCTATCGACTATGTGTGTCATTACCTGAAGGTTGTAGGAATGAAGATAAGAAGCAATTTATGGTAAATGCAGTCATAAACTATGTGAGTTTAATATACATTTGCCGATTGAGGTCTTGTCTTGGGTCTTGTCTCGATGTACATGTTGCCTGATGTCTCTTTGGGCTTTTGCTATAATGCGAGCAAAGCCGTTTCAATGTCCATAAAATTTTAAATCACTAAAGTTCTGGGCTAGCGTTTTCATTAAAGTCACTAGGGATATTGGGGGCCGGCAACATAGTACATAAAAAAAAAATCTTTGTATAAATGTGGTCTTCAAATCCTTCTTCCAAGCGAGTCTTTGTACCTTGGAGAAAAACAAAGGAGAAACGGGTGAAAGAAACGGACTGAGGAATCACATTTTCATCACAACATTGTCTCTATCGTTGGGTCATACATCAAATTAGTTGTTGTTAGTACAGTGTCCTCGCTCCTTAGACTCATCACCCTGGTATTACTTTTACGCTTCGCTAAAACCCGAACGCATCTAAATATCAGGCCAACCAATATGGCGACTCCCAGAATACACAAAAGAAATTTCCCTACATCCATAATAATACCTTGGGCCCATTCTCCTAAGCCCGAGAACCAATTTCATGGGTTCAACCATGACACCCAACTGGTCAGCTCATTACCCACAGCAGCGAGTGTGAGATTGTGTTTCCTTCGAAACTCCCACTTTAATTGTAAAATGTCATCCATCTTTTGGTCTATGACCTCGGCTGGGTCCTCCGTGCTGTTTGTAATATACGTGCAGCACTTGATTCCATATTGAGTTGCCAGGGTAACACAATACCCGCCTGTCACAGCTGTGAGGTAATTGAGAATCATCCTATGCTGAACCAGTTCTGTTTTGTAGGCTTGTAACTCTTTCCCAGTGTACCTGAATGTGTCGTCATACATTTCGGTGATATTGTCTAATAAATTTGTAAGCGCAGATATATATTTGTAATTTATCACTCCTCTGGCGGTGCGAGTGATATCTAACGCGATTAGGAATTGAATCCCGGTGGATTCATGGATCAGGTCAGAGGCCGGATGCTCTGTTCTCTCCATCAGGTGCCGTTTAACGATGTGCTCGTAATGAGTGTGAGTATAAGGAGCTTGGGCACTGCAGTGAATATCCTTCATTTTGTTATGGGTTACAGTCATTACTTCAGGCAGTACTTTTCCAATATAGCACAATCCCTCTGAGTTTGGGGCAAGCCACTTATACGCCTTCCTCCCGCATATGAAATATGCATCATCGGGGAGAACATATGGGACGGAGTATGACATTATCATGTTACAAATTTTCCATGTGAAATCTCCTAACCCTAATTCTCCCATCTGTTTAGTACACGTATCAGTTTGTACGATCTGTGCACAGTATCCTGGTGATACCTCTCCAACTCGCATGGTCCTACTTCCTAAGGTGTACCTATACCGGAAAAATTTCCTATGGTCGGCTATCTGGCGTATAAGTTCTGTGTCTATGGGCATTCTGTCGGGTCTGTATGAAAAGGTTATGGTTTGATTACTCCATGACACTTCCCAATTTCCCGGCTTTCGGGGATTGGAAATGTTAAAGCATACTAAGGACCTATCCACATGATATTGGTGGAGCTTCAAACTAGGAGGGCTAGAGATATTAAACCTCTTGTCCACCGGCCTCCCACCACTTAGCTCAAGTACCTCTCCTACAGTTAAAGGGAATGGTACTAGTCCTGATTTGCTATGGCCTTGAGGTACTTGAGAGCATACCCAACAGTCTGTCTGATTTAACACTTTACCCACTAAGGAGTGATAGTCACTCAATGGATGCCGGTCCATGTGGACATTAAAACTGGACTGACATTTCTTTATGCACCCATCCTCAACTATATTGTCACAATGCCTACAGATGCAGTTCTCTTTGTCACGATCCGGGTATCTGGACGCCATTTCTTACCCATCAGATGCCTCCTAAGGCTGGCTCAGCGCTCCAGGACCAGATCCCATCTGTTATCCTGATGTGTACATTCCTGTATCCTCTCCTGTCACTCTGGGACACTGTCACAGTAAACGCCATATTACACCTGGCATGGCGTCTCCCGCGGCCTCCGCCGCCGTCCCTGAACTTCTGCATGCAGAGTGTCTGAGTGGCGATTACGTCAGCCGCGGCCTCCGCTGTGTCCGCGTGGTGGGATGTGCATCTGTCAGCCTGGCGCCTCCTGTCTCCAGTGGCCGGCGCCGCCATTGCTGTTTTCATTACCACATGGATTACAAACCAAACTTCCCTCCAAGTGTCTGCATGGGCGCAGCCATCTTGGATTCTGTCAGCTGATCATTTACTCCAATCTGTTGTCAGTATTGTTAATCTGCATAATTGCCTAGCCAATCCCTTCCTTGCTGCAGGTATAAATACACTGTGCCTGAGCAAGGAAGGCGTCAGTGCTTTGGTTGTCAAACCTAGTTCCTGTTTGTCTCTCTCCTGTGATTGTCTTCCAGGTTCCAGCTCCTGTCTCAAGACTTCCACCATAGAGACCCGCACCAGCATTCCACCTGCGGTGTAGCCTGACTCTCCGATCCATTGTGGATTCATCTGTTTCCAGCTACAACATTACCTGCTTCCAGCAGAGTACAGCTTCTCTTAAAGGGCCGGTGTCCTTTCTACACTTTACCACTCTCCACCGGTATTATTATTTCTCTGCTCTCAAGTTCTACATTTCATTCATATTGCATCGCTCTCAAGCTTCATTTATTATTTAACTGGTTCCAGCCAGTATCCACTCCGTGCTAACAACAGTCTGGTTCCAGCCAGTATCCACAGCAGCCGTTTTATCTTCAGCAACCCAGCTTTTCCTGGAACACCAGCTGGTACAATCCTGGGTTATCTCCATTGCTACAGTCGGGCCTGGTAAGGACTTTCCATCTAGAAGATTATAAGAACTATCTCACACTACCAGTGCCCTGTGGCTCCTGCCACCCTGTAGTACCCAGGAACTGTATTTATTCTTTGCTGACTTTTATGTTTTCTTTTACTGCTGCTGTGTTGCGGAGTTGTCATAATAAACATCATTGACTTTTATCCAAGTTGTCGTGGTCACGCCTTCGGGCAGTTATTATTCATGTTACTTACATGTCCAGGGGTCTGATACAACCTCCCAGGTTCCGGTACATCTCAGCCCCTACAACTGAGGCTGCCTCCCGTCAGCTCAGTCCCTCAGTTGTGACAGTAAGCACTGACCTAATGAATCCAGCCGGAGACCAGGATCAAGCGGCCAGGCCGATGCAAGAACTGGCAGCCCGACTAGAACATCAGGAGGCTGCACAGGGCCACATCATCCGCTGTCTCCAGGATTTCTCTACTCGGCTGGATGGGATTCAGACAACTCTCCGTGGATCAGGCGCGTCTGGTGCGTCAACCACAGTGACTCCAGCTATAACCCCACCCACCTTACCCATTTCTGCTCCACGTCTTCATCTTCCAACGCCAGCAAAATTTGACGGATCTCCAAGATTCTGCAGGGGATTTCTCAACCAGTGTGAGATTCAGTTTGAGCTACAACCTGGCAATTTTCCCAGTGACCGTACAAAAATTGCCTACATTATTTCTCTTCTCAGTGGCTCAGCCCTTGATTGGGTATCACCGTTATGGGAGAGGTCCGACACCCTGCTATCTTCCTACACTGCCTTCGTGTCAACATTCAGGCGCATCTTCGACGAGCCAGGCCGGGTAACCTCAGCTTCATCCGAGGTTCTCCGTTTACGCCAGGGGTCACGTACTGTAGGACAATATCTGATACAGTTCCAGATCCTGGCATCCGAACTGGCATGGAACGACGAGGCCCTGTATGCTGCATTCTGGCATGGCTTATCTGAGCGTATTAAAGATGAGTTAGCTACCAGAGACTTACCCTCTAAGTTAGATGAGCTAATCTCACTCTGCACGAAAGTTGATTTACGTTTCAGAGAGAGAGCAACTGAGCGTGGAAGATCATCTGCTCCAAAATCTTCTGCTCCTCCTCCTCGCCAACTGTCACCAACTAAAGATGAGCCCATGCAAATTGGCCGTTCCCGTTTAACTCCTGCTGAGCGCCGAAGACGTCTCTCCGAGTCTCTCTGTCTTTATTGTGCAGCTCCGTCTCACACCATTAATGCCTGTCCCAAACGTCCGGGAAACTCCAAATCCTAGCTCGCCAAGGAGAGGGCCGGCTAGGAGTAATGATCTCCTCTTCATCTCCTCAAGATTGTAATCTCCCAGTCTCGCTTCAAGTTGCTCAACGTTATCGGAACGTCATTGCCCTCCTTGATTCCGGAGCAGCTGGGAACTTTATTACCGAAGCCTATGTTAAACGGTGGTCCCTACCCACCGAGAGACTTCCTTCGTCCATTTCTTTAACTGCCGTGGATGGCAGCAAAATTTTTGATGCAGTTATTTCCTTAAGGACTCTACCAGTTCGTCTGAGAGTGGGAGTTCTTCATTCCGAACTTATTTCTTTTTTAGTGATTCCAAGAGCCACACATCCTGTGGTCCTGGGCCTTCCATGGCTCCGTCTTCACAATCCTACAATTGATTGGACGACTACGCAAATCCTGGCATGGGGTTCCTCCTGTGCTGAGACATGTTTGTTTAAAGTATTGCCTGTCTGTTCTTCCTCCCCCAGGTCGTCTGATGTTCCACCTCCTCCATATCAAGATTTCACGGATGTGTTCAGTAAAGCTTCTGCTGATATCCTTCCTCCTCATAGAGAATGGGATTGCCCGATTGATCTCGTTCCAGGGAAGGTTCCACCTCGAGGCCGAACTTATCCGTTGTCTCTGCCTGAGACGCATTCTATGGAGGAATACATTAAAGAGAACCTAGCAAAGGGGTTCATTCGACCTTCTTCTTCCCCAGCCGGCGCAGGCTTCTTTTTTGTAAAAAAGAAAGATGGTGGTCTGCGGCCGTGCATCGACTACAGAGGTTTGAACGACATTACCATCAAGAACCGTTATCCTTTACCCCTGATTACTGAGCTCTTTGACAGAGTTAGCGGAGCTACCATCTTTACAAAGCTGGACTTGAGAGGTGCATACAATCTCATCCGGATCCGTGAGGGTGACGAGTGGAAGACCGCCTTTAACACCCGTGACGGACATTATGATTACCTCGTCATGCCCTTCGGATTGAGCAATGCTCCAGCTGTCTTCCAGCATTTTGTCAATGAGATCTTCAGAGACATTCTATACCGTCATGTCGTGGTCTATCTAGACGATATCCTCATTTTTGCCAACGATTTAGAGGAACATCGTTTTTGGGTTAAAGAGGTTCTGTCCCGTCTCCGTGTCAATCATCTCTATTGCAAATTAGAGAAATGCGTCTTTGAAGTCAAGTCCATTCCGTTTCTAGGGTACATTGTGTCCGGTTCCGGACTAGAGATGGATCCTGAGAAACTACAAGCAATCCAAAATTGGCCGGTACCCTTAACCCTCAAAGGGGTCCAGAGGTTCTTAGGGTTCGCCAACTATTACCGAAAGTTTATACGAGACTTTTCCACCATTGTGGCGCCTATTACTGCTTTCACTAAGAAGGGTGCTAACTCGTCCAAGTGGTCTGAAGAAGCCATGCAAGCATTTCATCTTTTAAAACAAAGGTTCATCTCTGCGCCTGTTCTGAAACAGCCTGACATCGACTCTCCTTTCATCTTAGAGGTGGATGCCTCCTCCGTTGGAGTAGGAGCGGTGTTATCTCAGAGGGCTAAAGATGGCCATTTACACCCTTGCAGTTTCTTCTCCCGGAAGTTCTCTCCAGCTGAGCGCAACTATGCCATTGGCGACCAGGAGTTGCTAGCCATCAAGCTCGCTCTAGAAGAGTGGAGGTATCTGTTGGAGGGAGCTTCTCATTCAATCACCATACTTACAGACCACAAGAACCTTTTATATCTGAAAGGCGCACAATGTCTCAACCCTCGTCAGGCCAGATGGGCACTTTTCTTTTCCAGGTTCGATTTTAAACTCCAGTTCTGTCCGGGCTCTCAGAATCGCAAGGCCGATGCCCTTTCCCGCTCATGGGAGCAAGAAAATGAGTCAGAGTCTTCAGACAAGCATCCTATTATAAATCCGTTGGCATTCTCCACGGTAGGGATGGACTCTACGCCCCCATTAGGGAAAAGTTTTGTGAAACCGATGCTAAGGAAGAAGCTCATGCATTGGGCCCATGCTTCCCGTTTTGCCGGACATACAGGTATCCAAAAAACCCTGGAGTTTATCTCTAGGTCCTATTGGTGGCCAACTCTGAAAAAGGACGTCCTGGAGTTTATTGCATCTTGCCCAAAGTGTGCTCAACATAAGGTATCCCGCCAGTCGCCTGCGGGGCAACTGGTTCCACTCTCTGTTCCCCGTCGACCTTGGACCCATTTGTCGATGGATTTTATTACAGATTTACCCATGTGCAACAAGTTCAATACCATCTGGGTGGTAGTTGACCGGTTCACCAAGATGGCACACTTCATTCCTCTCACCGGTCTTCTGTCAGCTTCCAAGTTGGCTCAAGTATTCATACAAGAGATCTTCCGACTCCACGGTCTTCCTGAAGAAATTATCTCAGATCGAGGAGTTCAATTCACAGCCAAATTCTGGCGAAGTTTATGTCAAGTCCTCCAAGTCAAGCTAAAGTTTTCTACGGCTTACCATCCTCAGACCAATGGTCAAACCGAGAGGGTGAATCAGGACTTGGAGGCCTTCCTCCGCATCTATGTGTCCTCCTCTCAAGATGACTGGGTTCAATTACTTCCCTGGGCCGAGTTCTGTCATAACAACCAGTATCATTCTTCATCTGCTTCAACACCATTCTTCACTAACTTTGGATTCCACCCTAAAGTCCCTGAGTTCCAACCGCTTCCAGCAACTTCTGTTCCCGCAGTGGATATCACCTTGCATCAGTTTGCCAATATCTGGAAGAGCGTACGATCAGCTCTGCTCAAGGCATCGTTCAGGTACAAGAAGTTTGCGGATAAGAAGCGTCGAGCAGTTCCTGCTCTCAAGGTGGGTGATCGGGTATGGTTATCCACGAAGAATTTGAGGTTAAGAGTTCCCAGTATGAAGTTTGCACCTCGCTATATCGGTCCTTTCAAGATTGAACAAGTCATCAATCCTGTTGCTTACAGACTTCAGTTGCCTCCCTTCTTAAAAATACCCAGGACATTCCATGTTTCCCTGTTGAAACCGCTGATCTTGAATCGGTTTCATTCCTCACTTCCTCCAACTCCGAAAGTCCAAACTCAACGAGGCGTTGAGTATGAAGTAGCCAAGATCCTGGACTCACGTCACCGTTACTGTCAACTACAATATCTTATTGACTGGAAGGGTTATGGCCCTGAGGAACGTTCATGGACCAATGCTTCTGATGTCCATGCTCCTGCCTTGGTCCGGAGATTCCATTCCAAGTTTCCTCAAAAACCAAAGAAGTGTCCTGGGGCCACTCCTAAAGGGGGGGGTGCTGTCACGATCCGGGTATCTGGACGCCATTTCTTACCCATCAGATGCCTCCTAAGGCTGGCTCAGCGCTCCAGGACCAGATCCCATCTGTTATCCTGATGTGTACATTCCTGTATCCTCTCCTGTCACTCTGGGACACTGTCACAGTAAACGCCATATTACACCTGGCATGGCGTCTCCCGCGGCCTCCGCCGCCGTCCCTGAACTTCTGCATGCAGAGTGTCTGAGTGGCGATTACGTCAGCCGCGGCCTCCGCTGTGTCCGCGTGGTGGGATGTGCATCTGTCAGCCTGGCGCCTCCTGTCTCCAGTGGCCGGCGCCGCCATTGCTGTTTTCATTACCACATGGATTACAAACCAAACTTCCCTCCAAGTGTCTGCATGGGCGCAGCCATCTTGGATTCTGTCAGCTGATCATTTACTCCAATCTGTTGTCAGTATTGTTAATCTGCATAATTGCCTAGCCAATCCCTTCCTTGCTGCAGGTATAAATACACTGTGCCTGAGCAAGGAAGGCGTCAGTGCTTTGGTTGTCAAACCTAGTTCCTGTTTGTCTCTCTCCTGTGATTGTCTTCCAGGTTCCAGCTCCTGTCTCAAGACTTCCACCATAGAGACCCGCACCAGCATTCCACCTGCGGTGTAGCCTGACTCTCCGATCCATTGTGGATTCATCTGTTTCTAGCTACAACATTACCTGCTTCCAGCAGAGTACAGCTTCTCTTAAAGGGCCGGTGTCCTTTCTACACTTTACCACTCTCCACCGGTATTATTATTTCTCCGCTCTCAAGTTCTACATTTCATTCATATTGCATCGCTCTCAAGCTTCATTTATTATTTAACTGGTTCCAGCCAGTATCCACTCCGTGCTAACAACAGTCTGGTTCCAGCCAGTATCCACAGCAGCCGTTTTATCTTCAGCAACCCAGCTTTTCCTGGAACACCAGCTGGTACAATCCTGGGTTATCTCCATTGCTACAGTCGGGCCTGGTAAGGACTTTCCATCTAGAAGATTATAAGAACTATCTCACACTACCAGTGCCCTGTGGCTCCTGCCACCCTGTAGTACCCAGGAACTGTATTTATTCTTTGCTGACTTTTATGTTTTCTTTTACTGCTGCTGTGTTGCGGAGTTGTCATAATAAACATCATTGACTTTTATCCAAGTTGTCGTGGTCACGCCTTCGGGCAGTTATTATTCATGTTACTTACATGTCCAGGGGTCTGATACAACCTCCCAGGTTCCGGTACATCTCAGCCCCTACAACTGAGGCTGCCTCCCGTCAGCTCAGTCCCTCAGTTGTGACACTCTTCAGCTAACAATCCTTCACAATTCCTTCTATTGTCAATGCTACCAGATCGTTTTCTGATACTCGCCTTTACTCGGAGATTATGTTGTTCTTGGAAATCTACGCCTGCATCCTGGTCATCAGAACCCATTCCCGATCCTTTCTCGACCTCCATGGTACTCTCACCGAAACAGACTGCTCTGGTCAACATCATGGTCAACAGGAAAATCCGGATCACAGTCTCTTTAGGCAAGTCCATCTTAGAGGAGTAAAAGGAGAAAACTAAGAAGGGGGAAAGGAAATAGGAGGGAGGTGGGAACTGGAGAAAATAACAAATGGGAAAAAGAAATCTGGCTCGACAAGCTTCCGGTCTTGTTATTCTCCGCGCTCAGGTGTCGTCTCAATCCTCCCTGAACAGACACTCTAGTGATACAACCTCTACCGTCTGTTCTTTATCACGGGACCTCTCTGGGTCAGTGACCTTTTTACAATGAGACGAATGGACCCAAGTCTCTCTCTCGGCAACCTTCAAAGCAGTTGTGCTGGTCAATAAGACTTGATATGGTCCTTCCCATCTGTCAATAAGGCAACCTGAGCTTAGAAAATTCCGTATCATTACATAATCCCCAGGTTCAATGTCATGACAATTACTGTCTGGCAAATCAGGAATCACCAACTTTAGATTATCATTCTGATTCCTCAATTGCTTACTCATCTTAACCAAGTACAGGTTGAGTATCCCATATCCAAATATCCGAAATACGGAATATTCCGAAATACAGACTTTTTTGAGCGAGAGTGAGATAGTGAAACTTTTGTTTTCTGATGGCTCAATGTACACAAACTTTGTTTAATACACACAGTTATTAAATATATTGTATTAAATGACCTTCAGACTGTGTATATAAGGTGTATATGAAACATAAATGAATTGTGGGAATGTAGACACACTTTGTTTAATGCACAAAGTTATAAAAAATATTGGCTAAAATTACCTTCAGGCTGTGTGTATAAGGTGCATATAAAACATAAATGCATTCTGTGCTTAGATTTAGGTCCCATTGCCATGATATCTCATTATGGTATGCAATTATTTCAAAATACGGAAAAATCCGATATCCAAAATACCTCTGGTCCCAAGCATTTTGGATAAGGGATACTCAACCTGTACTTTACGGTTACTTCATTGTTACATTTCAAATCATCCTGGGGGTTAATCATAACATGGGGTTGTCGACCAAACAGAATTTCAAAAGGAGACAGATTAAGAGGGGACCTGGGGGTGGTTCTGATGCTGTATAGTACGATTGGCAAAGCTTCAGGCCATAACAGTCCTGTTTCAGTCATTACCTTGCTCAATTTATTTTTAATAGTGCTGTTTACTCTTTCCACCTTCGCGCTCGCCTGGGGGCGGTACGGAGTATGCAGCTTACTATTAATTCCCATCAACTTACACATTGTTTGAAAGACTTCACCTGTGAAATGGGTACCCCTATCACTTTCAATTATTCTAGGGATTCCGTACCTACACACAAATTCCTGCACAATTTTCTTTGCAGTAAATACAGCGGTATTTGTGGCCGCGGGAAATGCTTCAACCCAATTTGAGAACACATCAATACAGACCAAAACATACTTTAAATTTCTACAAGGTGGCAATTGTATGAAATCAATCTGTATTACCTGGAAAGGACCATCTGTCGGAGGGATATGGGATGGCTCTGTCGGTATTGCCTTTCCGATATTCTTCCTCAAGCAGGTGAGACATGTCATCGCTCTTTTACCCGCGTGGGAAGAAAATCCTGGGGCGCACCAATAAGCTCTTACTAGCTTACACATTCCTTCTTTGCCTAGATGAGTCAGCCCGTGTGCTGCTTCCGCTAGACTTGGAAGGTATGCTCTGGGTGCCACTGGTTTACCATGTCCATCTGTCCAGAGTCCTGAGGACTCCTGGCCATATCCTTTTGACCTCCAGACTGCCTTTTCCTGTGGGGAACACAAATTTTGCATTTCACACAATTTCTGTGTGTTTACAGTATTAAATACCATCAGTCGTGTACTATCTGTTTGTATGGGGTTACTAGCTGCTGATTTAGCAGCTTCGTCTGCTCGGCTGTTACCAAGTGATACCGGGTCTTGGCTATATGTGTGAGCTTTACACTTGATAACAGCCACTCTGTCGGGTTACTGTATCGCTGTTAGAAGTCTTTTGATGTGGGCTGCATGCGCTACGGGTGTGCCAGCTGCCATCATGAAATTTCTGAGGCGCCATAGGGCTCCGAAATCATGGACTACTCCGAAGGCGTACCTAGAATCTGTGTAAATATTGGCTGACTTGCCCTTAGCCAATTCACATGCTCTGGTTAGGGCAACCAGTTCAGCAACTTGTGCTGAGTGAGGTGGGCCTAGCGGTTCTGCTTCTATGGTACCTTGGTCATCTACGACTGCGTATCCAGTACACAAGTCTCCCGAGTCCGTCTGTCTGTGACAACTACCGTCAGTGTAGAAAGTAAAATCTACATCTTCCAGTGGGTTGTCACTGATGCCAGGCCTTGTCGTGAAATTTTGGGTCAAGTATTCCATACAATCATGCGTGTCATCCCCTGTATTAAATCCTCCTTCGCCATCACTCTCATCCTCCACCCTTTGTGCCTGTCCAGGCACACCTGGGAGATACGTTGCAGGATTTAATGCGCTGCATCTCCTTATGGTGATGTTTACGGGGGCCATCAATGCCAATTCCCATCTTGTAAACCGCGCTGATGAGACGTGTCTGGTTTGGGCAGAATTCAGTAAGGCTGACACTGCATGTGGTGTATGAATTGTGAGGTTGTGTCCTAGCACTACATCTTCGCTTTTTGTGACTAGCAATGCTATTGCTGCAACACTTCGCAAGCATGTGGGGAGGGATCGCGCTACCGTATCTAGCTGAGCGCTATAGTAGGCTACCGGCCTGCTGGCATCACCATGCTTCTGGGTTAAGACACCTGCTGCGCACCCAGCACTCTCTGTTCCATACAGCTCAAAGGGTTTCCCATAGTCTGGCATACCTAATGCTGGTGCCTGCGTTAGGCACTGTTTAAGTCTCTCAAATGCCATCTCAGATTCGTCTGTGTGCGAAATCCGATCAGGTTTACTTGATGAGACCATCTCCTGCAAAGGTAAGGCCAGTATGGAAAAACCTGGGATCCAGTTACGGCAATACCCACACATTCCTAAAAACGTTCTAATCTGTTGCTGGGTTAGTGGCAGGGTCATGTCACGAATTGCTTGAATTCTATCAGCGGTAAGGTGTCTCAGTCCTTGTGTTAGACAGTGTCCCAAATACTTCACACGGGTCTGGCATAATTGTAACTTGTCTTTGGAAACCTTGTGTCCTGTGTCTGAAAGATGAAACAGGAGCTGTTTCGTATCTCTCAGGGACGCTTCCAGTGAATCTGAACACAGTAGTAAATCATCCACGTACTGTATCAATATTGATCCACTCTCTGGTTGGAAAGACTGTAAACAATCATGCAGAGCTTGTGAGAAAATACTTGGACTGTCTATGAAACCTTGTGGTAATCGAGTCCAAGTGTACTGAACTCCTCTGTATGTGAATGCGAATAAGTATTGACTGTCAGGGTGCAGAGGTACCGAGAAGAAAGCGGAGCAGAGGTCAATCACAGTGAAAAATTGGGCAGTGGGAGGGATTTGCATAAGGATGACAGCTGGATTTGGTACTACGGGGAATTGACTCTCAACTATTTTGTTGATCCCTCTTAGATCCTACACTAATCGGTAACCCCTCCCCCCACTCTTTTTAACAGGGAAGATGGGACTATTTGCAGTGCTGGACGTCCTTACCAGAATGCCCTGTTGTAGCAAGCGCTCTATTACAGGGAAAACTCCTAACTCCACCTCTGGCTTCAGAGGATATTGTGGGATTTTTGGAGCTATCCTACCATCTTTTACTTGCACAACTACTGGGGCTACGTTTGCCATCAATCCAGTGTCTTGTCCATCCTTGGTCCAAAGTGATTCCGGTATCTGGGAAATCATTTCCTCTACCTTGGACGGACACCTATTTACAACAACAGTGTGTGACATTAATCTTGTTGGGGAGTCTAGCATATCCTGCGCTTCCTGAGCGTGGTTTTCGGGTATATCCAAGAACACACCTTCAGGAGTACAGTATATGACGCATCCCATTTTGCACAGTAAATCTCTCCCTAGGAGATTAGTCGGAGCCGATACAGCCAGCAGGAAAGAATGCTTGGTATGCAAAGGCCCTATCGTAATCTCTGCAGGTTTGCTTAAAGGGTAGTGCTGTACTACTCCTGTTACTCCCATGGCTGGAATTGTTTTACCAGTGGTTCTCATGCCCACGGTCGAATTTATCACTGACTTGGCCGCCCCCGTATCTACAAGGAAATTTAGAGATTTACCAGCTACATCAATTGTGACCTCGGGTTCACTTCCAAGGTTCGCAATTAATTTTACTGGCTGCAGATTACAGGTGTGGCCTTGCCCCTATGGTGCGTGGTGGCCTCCCTGCATTGCGCTGGCAGCTATTACCTGTGAAGGGGGTAAATGGGATCTATCAGTGACTTGCCAGTCTCTTTTTGGGGGATACCTTTTTGTTTCCCCTGCGTGTGGCTCATAACTCCGTCGCTGCGGTCCTTGATCCCAATTTCATGTGTCATGTCGTTGTCTAGGGGGTTGATATGATTTTTGTGCATTCTTTGATCTACAGTCTCGTGCATAGTGTCCCTCTCTATGACAGTAATAACAAGTTACCATATTTGACTTACCCACAGGGGTCTGAGATTTACACTGACGTGGCCTTGTGGTCAGGGCCTGTATACTTACGGCCATTAACTTATCACTCTGCGACTCCCTGTGTCTGGTGATATTCCGATCATGATCAATAGCGGCTTCTCTCAAAGTAGCCACCGACAGACCTCGCCAACATGGTTGGGTGGTCTGTACCCTCGTCCTCAATCCTTCCTTTAAACCATCCATTAACACAGATACTGCTACTTCTCTATGATTCACATTTGTCTTAATGTCTTCTATGCCTGTATACTTAGCCATATCCTGTAGTGCCCGATGAAAATAATCAGCTGCTGTTTCTCCCTCTTTCTGTTTGATGGAGAAAATTTTGTTCCATTTGACAACAGCTGGAAAATACTCTTTTAAATGTAAATTTATTCTCTTTACATTATCTTGGTTGTACACATCCGTGAGGGGTACATCTTCATCTAATTTACAGTCAGCTAAAAATTTCGCTGAGTCGACATTGGAGGGTAAACATGCCCTCAGCAATATCTGCCAGTCTTTGTTATTGGGCTCCACAGTATTTCCTAGCTCTCTAATGTATTCCTGGCTTGTAACTAGATCTTTCCTAGGATCAGGGAATTCAGACACCATTGATCTTAATTCCATTCGGGAAAAGGGGCAGTGCATGGCAATGTGTCTGAGAGGAGTGACTCCTGAAGTGTCAGTTTTCCCATTTGGCACTGCAATTACCCTAACGGGATTAAGTCCAATAACATCATTCTGAGTAGATTCTACAGCATGTGGTGAAATGGTTTCAATATATTGTATGGTGCCGTACTTACCAGTTGATACGATCTCACCTGTCCCTCCACTAGGGGCCTTTGATACTAATCTTACGGGTTGGGCCGTGCCCACTGTTGTTTCTGCTATGGTGGCTGCTAGAGAGAGTGCCGATATTGTTGTTGGTTCATCCTCTTGGTCACAATCCTGGGGAAAGTTTAAAACAGGGTACAGCTTGCACGGGTTAACATTAGCATCAACAATCTTGGTTACATTAGTCTTAACATTTATACAGTTACTAAGTGCATGTTTATCATTCACCAGTGTGCCATTCTCTGCAACCACCTTCTCTCCCGTTATGTATGGTGGTGGTGGCGCGGTGGCTATCAGTTTTCTGATAGGGTTAGATCCACCCGCTTGAGCCAATCCTCTTTGTATTTCACCTTCCTGTTGCCATAACTGTAAATAATCATAATGTTTGATCCGTCTCTTTGCAGATTTAATGAGACATATCCTTCTCCTTAGATTCTGTAACACCTCGGGACTAAAACTGCCTACCCGTGGGAACTTTTCCCCATCGTGCACAGTCATTCTTTCCCATTCATCGCACAAAACTTCTGTGTGTGAACCGTATTTCTCACACATTACATATCTTGTCGACCCGATTGGTCGGTTTACTAAATCAACCCGAACCGAGGTTGATCGCCCCCTACCTGAACAACTGGCCCCCATCTTTGCAGGTGTTGCTTTCACTACCTCTGACCTTCAAATCAGGGTCTTCAGCGAACCCTTACAAAAACCAAGATGTCCGGGGTAGGCCGGCGGTGGCAGTTTACCGAGTACTCCACTCACTCGCCCACGTCGACCAATACGCCCACACACTGCTCTAGCGCTGGCGTACTCAACCTAGGGCCCCTGCGACCTGAACCTCTATTTACTGGAACATGTGGGTGTGATCCGAAGAGCACTTAACCCTTTCCAGTAACTATTGGTTGTTGGATAGTTCCCAAGTGACTAGCGAACTTCCCTTAAAATAAAAAAATTACACAAATCACGTTAGAATGTACAAATAGCGTTTATGACCCCTCTAGCATACGCAAATGGTACTGGGTCAAGTTACTAACTAATGCACACAATTACGTGCGGTACAATCGTTCTGCACATAAGCAACTAATCTTATGTGCGGAGCGACCAGTGGAATCGAAAATTGTGGCTGCGAATTCCTTCAGCCTGAGCTTAATGGCCTATATGGGTACCGCACCAACCCTTTCTGGTGTTGTGCTCTTTTACTCTTTATCTATAGCGGACTTCTTAGTCTGCTGTACCTGGACCTCCTGGTCTGTCTGGACCTCCTGGTCTGTGCTACAGTAGACCTCCTGGTCCGCTATACTCTAATGCTCTTTTTCAAATGTTTAACAAGGGATGCCTCCCAAGCCACCATGCAGTCACTTACACGTATGTACCTTCACGAGAATTCGATGATTTCCTTGGTTCAACCCCAAAAATTAGAAACTTATATATATGTATACACACTCTTTCACCTCATGTACTCTTTACTTTCGTTTCTGCGCAGAAATCCCTTTCATTCAGTATCGCAGGCTAATCCCGCGGAGTTACAACTAGAGAAGGATCTATTAGCTTAAAATTTTGGACACTGAGATCGATTTGCGCTATTTTCGCGTTGCCTCCTTATCGCCTAATTAAAACAATACTATCGTGTGATTTGTATTATGTGGGCGTACCCAGACGCTCCGTTGCGTAATATACGCTCCGTGCGTCGGCCCTTGCGTCGCGTACACTAGTCCTGCCCTTTGTTAGAGACACGTGTACGCCAGCCAGGTATATCCACAGAAATACAATTTAACACGTTTATATCAATGTAGATGATCTTTAACTGTAATCATCTACTGAATACCACACCAAACTTCCTTGTATCTTAGGCAAGCCGTGCGCGTGTATTACAAATTACTCCTTAACGTATTATTTTTACTCTTTAACTACCAATAGCAACAAATCTTTCTCAGCACGTTATCAATTGTGAAATGGCAACCAGGAAAGTGATATGTGAAAATACACAAATGAAAAGAAACAGAAATAAACAGTTTTAAAAGACACTAGCGTATTGTTCTTACCTCCGGTTCCGGATTCCACCAGCACTCCTTCAACGTAGCGAAACAGACGCTTATCTAGCCAGCACTACTGTATCCCGATACGAAGGGATACTGCCTTCCCGCCCTTGCTGACAGATAACATTTGTTTTCGTTAGTGCGGATATGTGGAGGACGGACGAGCCCTCAATTGATAATGCTGATTTGATTACCTTATAACCTTCATTATATGGGTAAGAGACTCAGTACGCAATTGGCGTATGGGGTACCGTAAGGGTACGCACTTAGCGTAGCATACGCTCGGCCGTGATCGAGACGCACATGCGGCACGCTCGCTCACAGCTTAATGCGTGGTGTCGAGCACGCTATAGGCGGGTGACTACCGTAACGCTACGCTACCAGCGTAGCGGACGCTCGAGACCATGAGGAGATCACGAGCGGCGCAGACGCTCACAAGATAACAATCAGTAAACCTTGAATGTAACACACAGAAAGGATACTTTTATACTGTAAACCTTGTACTGAAACACTGTAGCGATATAACGCTGCTTAACCTTGTTAATACTAAAGCTGTTTGAGCAATCGAGACGCTCCTATTACCCACTGCAATGTAATGAACACACGATACCGTGCTAAGGTTCCAACACCTTTACTAACAAGCTTTTAAGTTACATCGAAAAAGGTAAAACAGTTCACAAGTCATACACTACAAACTAACACAATTCTAACAGAATATCTAGACAGAAATATACAATAGCGTCACAATCCTATACTATAACAGAGAGAGGGAATGGCCAATACAAACAGAGAATAAGTTGGTTTGCAGAGAATTACTTACACACACTGGGAATGATCGCTGCGCAGCTTTCTGGTACCAGCTCCGAGTTAAAAACCGTTTGTGGAGAGTGAGAGAGCTGCCCAGGCTGGCTGATCTTATATACACTGAGTACAGTATACTACAAAGGGACCTATAATCTCATTGTTCATTGGACACAGGAATGTCTCCTCGTATCATAACAAAAGGTCATAGGTTAGTTTGAACATGTGGGCTGTGACTATATCAAACTGCTCAGGTGGGAGGGAATCTGAAGATTCCCGCCGCATGGGTAATGAATCGCAAATATAGTAAATGTCCAGAAAATACTAATGGCCATATCTATACGCAGGAGCGATTAATCTTTACCTAACCAGCACCGGATTGTTTCTAATAAAATGTTCTTTAGTTAGGTACCAGACACAGCTGTTAAAACCCTGTCTGACCCTTCGTACCATACAAAGAGGAATTCCTCTGTCCAGCGACCATTTACATTAAACAAACTTACAGTCATTATTAAGGGGAACATTATCTATAAAACATACTATTTGGTGTTATTATTTAACGATTGAGTCGCCCGCTAGACGCACACAAACTCTACCGTAAATGCACATACAACGCGCTCGAGCGCATGGCCGAGGCGCCATCACGCGGCTGCGAGTATCCGCACGCACGGGAGAGAATGTGCACGTGCAGCAGGCACGCGCATGAGGTGAATATATGGCAACGTGTAGCATGATATTTTTCTGACTTTGACACCCCCACTGTGTAATGCCGCTATTACCGGCATTATACAGCAGGGGGCGTGGTTATGATGACGCGATTCAACAAGAATCGCGTCATCGCCTGCGTGGACCGCCCACTTTACTTGCTAATCGGGCGGCTGGGCAGGGGGGAACCCCTGAAATCAGGAGACTTGCCTGCTCTTTCAGGGGGCCGGGAGGGTCACCCGATTTTCGGAAGCCTCCCGGTCATTCCTGGAGAGTAGGCAAGCATGCACTGTATGGTAAACTGGAACACCAGCGAATGAGAGGATGGAGGGAAAAAAGAGAACAGAAGAGTTATGACTTAGAAGCATCAAGATAAATACTGTAACATACACTACTGTGCTGTGTTCTATATATTTTGTGCACAATATTGTAGAGATGTGCGTGGAACCCCGTGCTTTAGTTTAGATTTTGGTTCTAAATCATCATTGTGGTTTGGTGTTGGTTTTCGTTTTAGCAAAACCACCCTCAAATGTTTTGGTTTGGAGTACGATTCTGTTTAAAATCGATAAATTGATAATCATTAATAAAGAACAATACAGACAGCTAAAATCATGTAATATTGCAATCATAACCCTGAAATTCAGATTTAAAATCCGAATTCAAAACCGAGAGAAGATTCGAACGGGGCTCAGTTTCGATGAATCTCCTCGGGGGATATGGACCGGGTTTTGGTTCAGTTCAGATCCACAAACTTCAGGTGGATTCGGATTTCTGGAGAACCAAACCACAACTGCTTTACTATATTGTAGTATTGAATAGTGGAATCGATGTGCGATCCCGATGGACGGGATGCCGGTAGTCACAGTACCGATTCCAGCATCCCGATGGTCACGATCCCGATAGGGGTGATTTAAGTTTTCTACCCCCCTACGCTGCTTACCCTCCCTTGCCACAGCCTAACCCTTACTTCCCCCCTTAGTGCCTAACCCTAGGCTCCATCTTTAGTGACTAAACCTAATCCCCCCTTTCCGCAGCCTAACACTGTGATGTACGGTTTATATTCAATGATAACCTTCAGCAACATTTGTATTTTATGTTTAAATACTATGGGCCGGATGTAATGACGCCTGAGATCGCCAGAGGTGCGAGATTCTGGCCACATCCAACTTTTTAAGGGACAATCACTTCCAAGGCAAAATCCATGCCTTTTAAGTAATTGCCTCTTTAAAAAAAAACATTTGAGATCTGCCGGCTTCTCGCACCTACATTGATCTCAGACGTCATTACATCCAGCCCTAAATGTTCTTCAAGTACTACAGCACATCAATTTTGTAAAGGGACCTCACCCATATAAGCATACATTGAATCATGGGCCCTCATTCCGAGTTGATCGCTCGGTAATTTTCATCGCATCGCAGTGAAATTCCGCTTAGTACGCATGCGCAATATTCGCACTGCGACTGCGCCAAGTAATTTAACAATGAAGATAGTATTTTTACTCACAGCTTTTTCTTCGCTCCGGCGATCGTAGTGTGATTGACAGGAAATGGGTGTTACTGGGCGGAAACACGGCGTTTTATGGGCGTGTGGATCAAAACGCTACCGTTTCCGGAAAAAACGCAGGAGTGGCCGGAGAAACGGAGGAGTGTCTGGGCGAACGCTGGGTGTGTTTGTGACGTCAAACCAGGAACGACAAGCACTGAACTGATCGCAGATGCCGAGTAAGTCTGAAACTACTCAGAAACTGCTACGAGGTGTTTAATCGCAATATTGCGAATACATCGTTTGCAATTTTAAGAAGCTAAGATTCACTCCCAGTAGGCGGCGGCTTAGCGTGTGTAACTCTGCTAAAATCGCCTTGCGAGCGATCAACTCGGAATGAGGGCCATTGTAACAAGTTTTAGAAAGATAACCTATGAACTACATATTTAACCATATGAAAATGTAAATGTTTTAAAAATTTTGAATAAAAATTAAAATCATTATTGTAAGATTCAGTCAACAGGAACAACAGTAGATTTAGATTTTTATACTTAGAATAATAAATCTAATCGATAGAAAGAGAGAAACCATGAAAGGACACCATTTCAAGGATTAAGCAATTTTAGACTGTTATAGGGCAATGAGGTCCTGTTTTGGGGCCTAACTCAGAGCTGATAGCTGTTACAACAGCGTTTGCACTCTGAAGCCCTTTAAGCAGTACGATCACGCGGCAGGCGCACTGCGCATGTGCAGCCAGTGAGATGCAAAAGAATCTCACTGGTGCGATCGTCACTGCCTGATTGACAGGCAGAGGTGGGGCAGGAGGGGGTGTGCCAATGGCATTAGAACGCCGTTGGTGGGGCGCGGTCCGGACAACGCAGGCAACTGTTGTGGGGGTGGGCCGGGGCGTCTGCGTGAAGTCACGCGCAGCCGCTGCGACCCAGAATGCGATGGGTAGCCGCCTGCCAGCGCAGCCAGGCTGCACAGGAAGGGAGCTACTTGGCGGGTGCGAAAGAGCCTGACATGCGGGGCAGACTAGCCCTGTGCTGAAAATCCCCCCACATGTCAGAGAAACTGATAGTGGATGTGCTAAATTTAGCACATCTACAACCAGGTCTGAATCACCCCCTTAGCTAGGCAATTAAATCCTTGGGGATAAGTTAATTCTCTTTTGTAACTGGAAAAATATGCATACTTTCAGCAAATAACACGCTATGGAGGCTTGCTGATAGTTCACTGGATGGAATCTTCAACATACTGTAGTTCACAGGATGTATTGCATGGCACATCATCAACACTGTTAAACATCTGAGGAATGATGATTACCCACAAAGGGTTCACTTAGTAATAGTATGTCACCAATAGATGAAGAGACAGAGAGAAACACAAGAACTTCTAAAGCATCTAAAGCATACTACACACAGATTTTTTCGCTCTATTCTGTTAAGTTTATATTGTGTTTTCTCTGACGTCCTAGTTGTCAAAGTCAGAAAAATATCTCTATGCACACTACCATATTTGCACCTCACACAGGTCCGTGCTGCGCATGCGTACGCTCTCCCGTACGTGCGCATACTCACAGTCGCGGGCACCCGCAGGCGCACGGTATGCGTATTTACGGTAGAGTTTATGTGATCGTAGCGTGCGACTCAATCGTTACATATTTTCACTATATAATGTATTTTGTAGATCATGGTCCCTTTGATAGATTCTGAAAGTTTAGTTAACATAGCATGTTCCTGAACAGAGAGATCCCTCTTTGTATTGTACGAAGGGTCTAACAGGGGTCATACAGTGGTGTTTGGTACCCATCGGAAGAGTATTTAAATAGCAATATTCCGGTGTTGGTTTGGAGCAGATTAATCGCTCGTGCGAATAGTTATGGACATAAGAAGTTTATGTCCATTTACTATTATTTGTTCTTACTTAGCCATGCGGCGGGAAACCCAGTATCCCACCCACCTGAACAGTTGGAAGCAGTCACAGCCCACTTGTATGAATCAACCTATGACCTTTTGTTATAATGCGAAGCTGAATTCCTGTGTCCAATGAACAATGAGATTATAGGGACCATTGTACTGTATTGTGTGCAGTGTATATAAGGGTCACCGTCCCCAGGCCAGCCAGTACTCTCTCTTCAACAGTTATCGCTGATAATTGGAGGACTGGATTCCGGTTGCGCCTGCGTGTGTTCCCCGTATGGTATGTTTCTCTGTTGCCACTTTGTTACCCGTATGTTGTTAGCCATTCACACTTAGTCTCTGTATTTGTAAGACGATCGTTCTCTATTGTGCATGTTACTGTTTAGATACTCTGCTAGAATTATATGTTAGTTTGTAGTGTATGACTTGTGAACTGTTTTCCCTTTTGAAGTAACTTTAGATATGTGTTAGTAAAAGGCTTTGGACCCTTAAAACGGTAGGGTGTATTTGTTATATTGCAAGGGGTAATAGGAGCGTCTCGATCGCTCGAACAGCTTTAGTATCTATAAGGTTAAACAGCGTTACATCACTACATTGGTTCTGATACAAGGTATACAGCATAAGAATATCTTTCCAGCGTGTTACATACAAGTTTTAATGATTGTTATCGTGTGAGCGTCTGCGCCGCTCGTGATCTCCTCGTGGTCTCGAGCGTCCGCTACGCTGATAGCGTAGCATTACGGTAGTCGCTCACCTATAATGTGCCCGATACCAACAGCGTATTCTCGCGAGCGTTTGTGTCGCTCGAGCGGCTCGCTCCCGCTACAGCGTCCGCTATGCTAAGAGCGTACCCTTACGGTACTACATACTCCAATAGCGTACAAAGTCTCTTAACCTCTTAGAGTGTTTAATAAGGTAATAGAAATCAGCATTCTCATAGTGGATGCTGGGAACTCCGTAAGGACCATGGGGAATAGACGGGCTCCGCAGGAGACTGGGCACTCTAAAAGAAAGATTAGGTACTATCTGGTGTGCACTGGCTCCTCCCTCTATGCCCCTCCTCCAGACCTCAGTTAGAATCTGTGCCCGGCTCGAGCTGGTTGCACACTAGGGGCTCTCCTGAGCTTCTAGTAAAGAAAGTATTTGTTAGGTTTTTTATTTTCAGTGAGATCTGCTGGCAACAGACTCACTGCTACGAGGGACTTAGGGGAGAGAAGCGAACCTACCTGCTTGCAGCTAGCTTGGGCTTCTAGGCTACTGGACACCATTAGCTCCAGAGGGATCGAACACAGGCCCAGCCTCGGTCGTCCGGTCCCGGAGCCGCGCCGCCGTCCCCCTTGCAGAGCCAGAAGCAAGAAGAACATCCTGGAAATCGGCGGCTGAAGACTCCGGTCTTCATTAAGGTAGCGCACAGCACTGCAGCTGTGCGCCATTGCTCCCTATGCACACCACATACTCCGGTCACTGATGGGTGCAGGGCGCTGGGGGGGGGCGCCCTGGGCTGCAATTAGAGTACCTTACATTGGCAAACAGCACATAATATAGTCTAAAAAACTATATATGGGCAAAAATCCCCCGCCATAATATAAATATAAGAGCGGGAGAAGTCAGCCAAGAAGGGGGCGGGGCTATCTCCCTCAGCACACTAGCGCCATTTCCTCTTCACAGCTCCGCTGGAAGACAGCTCCCCAGGCTCTCCCCTGCAGTTTCCAGGCTCAAAGGGTAAAAAAGAGAGGGGGGGCACTAAATTTAGGCGCAAACTGTATATGTAAAGCAGCTATAGGGAAAAATCACTTTGTGTTAGTGTAAATCCCTGATTATATAGCGCTGTGGTGTGTGCTGGCATACTCTCTCTCTGTCTCCCCAAAGGACTTTGTGGGGTCCTGTCCTCAGTCAGAGCATTCCCTGTGTGTGTGCGGTGTGTCGGTACGGCTGTGTCGACATGTTTGATGAGGAGGCTGTTAGGGTCTCCTGCCCTGTGCTGCCACGTCGTCATGGCAACCGGGAGACAAGTGCTAGCGGAGTGACCTGAGCGCAGCTGATACTCCGGTTCGGGTCTTTTGCTGTGCAGTGGTTATAGGCTCTGTGCATGGCAGGGGATCCGGTGCTGGTTTTTGTGCTCACAGTCTGTGAGGTCTGAGTGGGGCGTGGACAGCACCTGCTTTATAAGGCCTCTTCTCAGGGTAAGCAGATGCTGCTGAATCTTTGTTGGTTAGTCAGTTTCTGAAAGTTAGCCAGTACTGTGTAGCTTTGTATTTGTTTGTTGCTTACTGCAATTAGGCCTGGGGATTTGGTATTACACTCTGCCAATCCAGACCTAGCAGTAAGACTGGAGTCAGTCGTTTAGCTTGCTGGGGTTCTGTTACTACTCTGTGAACTTAGCAAGTTTGCGGCTGTATTCTAAGACTTGCCTGTCTAATCCTGTCTCACTGTGCTAGGTGTCAGGGGTCAGTTTAGTGGCAGTAAGCTGAACCTGTGCACTGCAAGTGAGAATTAGGATTGTGGAGACTCTCCTTGTGTCTATCATTCCATCTCTGACCAAGGAGTTTACTGCCACACCCGTTGGTAACCCTTTAGGGTTTTGCTGTTGCCCTTAGCAACAGCATTTCGGGTTCTCTACGTATTAAAACACAACATCTTGCTTTTCCCATCTGAGCAGTTCTAATACAAGGGAGATACCCAGTTCCTTAGCCTCTGGGCTTCTCTGTTCACTTTGTGTGTATTTTGTTACCCTATCACCTTCTGTGTACGTTATGTCATATTCCCCAGTCTGTCTGTAAGTCCATTTGTTTTGCATAACAGTTCAAACACCAGTACATTCCTGCAGGCACTGGAGTGCATAACAGTCCTGACACCAGTACTTTCCTGCAGGCACTGGTGTGCATAACATATTCAGCAGCCTAATACTCCTGTTGAAATTTTGTGGGAATATGGAGCATACCCCTCAAAATACGTTGCAACAGGTGGTCGATCAGGTGCAGGTCCTGACTCGACAATTTAATGATTTGTCCATTAAAATGCACACCTCCCAGGCTGCTGGCGGAGCTCCCGCAGCAGCAGCACCTGCAGGGGTTAAGGAGCCGAAAGTAAATCTCCCGGATCGTTTTTCTGGAGATCGCTCGCAGTTCTTTTGTTTCAAGGAGAGCTGCAAGCTATACTTCCGGCTTAGGCCTCAGTCTTCTGGGTCGGAGATTCAGCGGGTGGGCATAGTGATTTCCTTGCTACAAGAAGACCCACAGGTCTGGGCATATGGGTTGCAGCCTGACTGTCCGTCGCTTAAAAGTGTTGATGCTTTTTTTACGGCACTGGGCATGTTGTATGATGACCCTGACAAGACGGCCTCAGCCGAGGCTCAGATTTCGATCCTTAAGCAAGGGCGAAGGCCAGTTGAGGTTTACTGTACGGAGTTTCGGAGGTTGGCCCATGATACCCAGTGGAATGACCCAGCCCTGAGACACCAGTACCGAAGAGGTCTTTCTAACCAGATAAAGGACCAACTGGTACAATATCCCTTGCCTGATAGCTTGGATCAGCTCATGCAGTTATCCATCCGGGTGGATAGACGGCTGAGAGAGCGTAGGCTTGAAAGGGAGACTGAGATTTCCTTCCTTCCCAAGGGAACCTCAGACTCTGAGGAATTTTCCGAGGAGCCTATGCAGATTGGGGCTACCCGCCTCTCCTCGCGTGAGAAGACGCGGAGGAGACAGCAGGGGTTGTGTTTGTACTGTGGGAATAAAGGTCATGTGGTAGTATCATGCCCAGAAAAGCCGGAAAACTTCAGGGCCTGAGGGTGATGGGAAATATCCTGTCAGGCCAGAAGTCAGAATTTCCCAAGAAGACTTTTATCATTCCGGTGACCTTGAAGATCCTCGGTCAAACTGTCAAGACTGAGGCCTTTGTGGACAGTGGGGCCGACGGGGTTTTTATGGACCGCCAATTCGCCCTGAAACACTCTGTTCCCTTAGTACCCTTGGCATCGGAAATTGAGATTTGTGGGTTAAACGGGGAACCATTATCCCAAGGTAAAATTACCTCTTGCACTAGCCAGATTTCTTTGTTTATTGGAGCCACACACTCTGAAAAATTGTCCTTTTATGTGACTGTCTGTACTTTTGCCCCATTGGTGTTGGGGTTACCCTGGTTAAGGGCCCACAATCCTCAATTTGACTGGGTCTCTGGGGAGATTCTTAGTTGGGGTACTGATTGTTTCAGGAGTTGCTTGAGCCTTCCAGTCAGGCTCTCGCAGCTAAGTTTGCCAGGATTGCCAGGGTGTTATGCAGATTTTGCGGACGTGTTCTCCAAAAAAGTTGCAGAGGTACTACCTCCCCATCGCCCCTATGACTGTGCCATTGATTTGTTGCCAAATGCTAAGCTTCCCAAGAGCAGGTTGTACTCCCTGTCACGTCCTGAGACTCAGGCTATGGCAGAGTACATTCAGGAGAACTTGGCTAAGGGATTTATCAGACCTTCACAGTCTCCAGTTGGGTCGGGGTTCTTCTTCGTGGGTAAAAAGGACGGTTCGTTGCGACCCTGCATCGACTTCAGGGAATTGAACCGTATCACGATTAAAAACTCATACCCACTGCCTCTCATTTCGGTCTTGTTTGACCAGCTTCGTACTGCCACCATTTTTTCTAAGATTGACCTACGCGGTGCGTACAATCTAATCCGAATAAGAGAGGGGGATGAATGGAAGACTGCCTTTAATACCCACTCAGGGCATTATGAATATTTGGTGATGCCTTTTGGGCTCTGTAATGCCCCGGCAGTCTTCCAGGATTTCATGAATGATGTGCTCAGGGAATATTTGGATAGATTCTTAGTTGTATACTTAGATGACATCCTAATCTTCTCCCATTCCCTGGAGGAACATCGGAAGCATGTACGCTTAGTCCTCCAGAAACTCAGAGACCACCGGCTTGGGGCGAAGCTGGAGAAGTGCGAATTTGAAGTTCAGCAAATCGCATTTCTAGGATATATTATCTCCCCAGAAGGTTTCCAAATGGAGGGTTCCAAGGTACAGGCAGTCCTGGATTGGGTGCAGCCCACTAGTTTGAAGGCGCTTCAGCGTTTCCTGGGCTTTGCGAATTTTTATAGACGATTTATCGCTGGATTTTCGTCTATAGTGGCGCCCTTGGTGGCACTCACTAAGAAAGGGGCGGATGTTGCTCACTGGTCTTGTGAGGCTAAAGCGGCTTTTGCCCGTCTCAAAAGGGCATTTGTTTCGGCCAAGGTGCTGCGACACCCAGATCCAGAGCATCCTTTTGTGGTGGAGGTGGATGCCTCTGAGATGGGTATTGGGGCAGTGCTTTCTCAGATGGGAGTGTCTGATAATCGCCTTCATCCCTGTGCTTACTTTTCCCGTAAATTTTCGCCTGCCGAGATGAATTATGACGTGGGTAACCGGGAATTGTTGGCTATTAAGGATGCACTCGAGGAGTGGAGACACTGGCTTGAGGGGGCTAAGTTTGTGGTCTCAATTCTCACTGACCATAAGAATCTGGCATATTTAGAGTCAGCGAAGCGTCTCAATGCCAGGCAGGCACGATGGGCTTTGTTTTTTGCTCGCTTAAATTTTTTGATAACATATCGCCCTGGGTCAAAAAACATCAAGGCTGATGTGCTCTCGCGGAGTTTTGCTCCAATCCAGGAGACCACCGAGGAGCCGTTGCCCATTGTTTCCCCATCATGTATTAAAGTGGGCATTACCCAGGACCTCTTATCATTAGTCCTTAGAGCACAGGAGCAGGCTCCTCCAGACCTTCCGGTAGGTCTTTTGTTTGTGCCTCCTAGGTTAAGACAGCGAGTGTTCCTGGAATTCCATGCCAAGAAGTCTGCAGGTCACCCGGGTATTGCCAGAACTCGGGAGTTGCTATCTAGGGCGGTGTGGTGGCCCTCGGTGGCTAAGGATGTGGATCAGTGGGTTCGGGCATGTGACATCTGTGCCCGAAATAAGACTCCTAGAGGGGTTCCTGTTGGCCCATTACATCCACTCTCTATCCCATCTAAGCCATGGACCCACATTTCAATGGATTTTGTGGTGGACTTGCCCAAATCCTCGGGGATGACAGCCATCTGGGTTGTCGTTGACAGGTTTTCGAAGATGGCGCACTTCGTTCCACTGGTTGGGCTGCCATCGGCCAGACGCCTGTCTGAATTATTTATGCTGCATGTTGTGCGTCTCCACGGGTTGCCACTTGATGTGGTCTCTGACCGCGGATCCCAGTTTGTGGCCAAATTCTGGAGGGCATTTTGTTCCGATCTCCAGATTTCTGTCAGCTTGTCGTCAGGCTACCATCCGCAGTCTAATGGGCAGACTGAAAGGGTGAACCAGTCCTTGGAGCAGTTCCTCAGGTGTTATGTCTCCAAGTGTCAGACTGACTGGGTTGCTCATCTGTCCATGGCGGAATTTGCCTATAACAACGCGGCTCACTCTGCTACAGGGATCTCTCCCTTCCTTTGTGTGTATGGGCATCATCCTAAGGCCAATTCTTTTGACCCCCTGGACTCCACGCCTGGTGGTTCCTCTGTGGTTTCGGTCCTTAGAGGTATTTGGCGGAAAGTGAAGAAAGCCCTTGTGTCTGTGTCATTAGTGACCAAAAGGGTTTTTGATAAGCGGAAAAGACCCTGCAGCTTCAAATTAGGAGACTTCGTCTGGTTGTCTACCAAGAATTTGAAGTTGAGACAGCCATCTCATAAGTTAGGCCCCCGGTTCATCGGCCCTTATAAGATCACCAGGGTTATCAATCCGGTGGCATTTCAGTTAGATCTGCCCCGTTCTTTGGGTATCAATAAAACATTTCATTGTTCCCTTTTAAAACGGGCGATTAGTAATCCTTCTTCCAGTGGAAGACCTTCCCCTCTTCTGATACGTGGCCAGAGGGAGTTTGTTGTTGAAAGGATTCTTGACTCCAAGGTGGTTCGGGGTCGGCTGTCATTTTTGGTGCACTGGAAGGGGTATGGCCCGGAGGAGCGGTCGTGGGTGCGCAGTTGTGATCTTCATGCCCCCAGACTGATACGCTCTTTCTTCTCGCAGTTCCCCGATAAACCCGGTGGTAGGGGTTCTTTGACCCCTCGTCAGAGGGGGGGTACTGTTAGGGTCTCCTGCCCTGTGCTGCCACGTCGTCATGGCAACCGGGAGACAAGTGCTAGCGGAGTGACCTGAGCGCAGCTGATACTCCGGTTCGGGTCTTTTGCTGTGCAGTGGTTATAGGCTCTGTGCATGGCAGGGGATCCGGTGCTGGTTTTTGTGCTCACAGTCTGTGAGGTCTGAGTGGGGCGTGGACAGCACCTGCTTTATAAGGCCTCTTCTCAGGGTAAGCAGATGCTGCTGAATCTTTGTTGGTTAGTCAGTTTCTGAAAGTTAGCCAGTACTGTGTAGCTTTGTATTTGTTTGTTGCTTACTGCAATTAGGCCTGGGGATTTGGTATTACACTCTGCCAATCCAGACCTAGCAGTAAGACTGGAGTCAGTCGTTTAGCTTGCTGGGGTTCTGTTACTACTCTGTGAACTTAGCAAGTTTGCGGCTGTATTCTAAGACTTGCCTGTCTAATCCTGTCTCACTGTGCTAGGTGTCAGGGGTCAGTTTAGTGGCAGTAAGCTGAACCTGTGCACTGCAAGTGAGAATTAGGATTGTGGAGACTCTCCTTGTGTCTATCATTCCATCTCTGACCAAGGAGTTTACTGCCACACCCGTTGGTAACCCTTTAGGGTTTTGCTGTTGCCCTTAGCAACAGCATTTCGGGTTCTCTACGTATTAAAACACAACATCTTGCTTTTCCCATCTGAGCAGTTCTAATACAAGGGAGATACCCAGTTCCTTAGCCTCTGGGCTTCTCTGTTCACTTTGTGTGTATTTTGTTACCCTATCACCTTCTGTGTACGTTATGTCATATTCCCCAGTCTGTCTGTAAGTCCATTTGTTTTGCATAACAGTTCAAACACCAGTACATTCCTGCAGGCACTGGAGTGCATAACAGTCCTGACACCAGTACTTTCCTGCAGGCACTGGTGTGCATAACATATTCAGCAGCCTAATACTCCTGTTGAAATTTTGTGGGAATATGGAGCATACCCCTCAAAATACGTTGCAACAGGTGGTCGATCAGGTGCAGGTCCTGACTCGACAATTTAATGATTTGTCCATTAAAATGCACACCTCCCAGGCTGCTGGCGGAGCTCCCGCAGCAGCAGCACCTGCAGGGGTTAAGGAGCCGAAAGTAAATCTCCCGGATCGTTTTTCTGGAGATCGCTCGCAGTTCTTTTGTTTCAAGGAGAGCTGCAAGCTATACTTCCGGCTTAGGCCTCAGTCTTCTGGGTCGGAGATTCAGCGGGTGGGCATAGTGATTTCCTTGCTACAAGGAGACCCACAGGTCTGGGCATATGGGTTGCAGCCTGACTGTCCGTCGCTTAAAAGTGTTGATGCTTTTTTTACGGCACTGGGCATGTTGTATGATGACCCTGACAAGACGGCCTCAGCCGAGGCTCAGATTTCGATCCTTAAGCAAGGGCGAGGGCCAGTTGAGGTTTACTGTACGGAGTTTCGGAGGTTGGCCCATGATACCCAGTGGAATGACCCAGCCCTGAGACACCAGTACCGAAGAGGTCTTTCTAACCAGATAAAGGACCAACTGGTACAATATCCCTTGCCTGATAGCTTGGATCAGCTCATGCAGTTATCCATCCGGGTGGATAGACGGCTGAGAGAGCGTAGGCTTGAAAGGGAGACTGAGATTTCCTTCCTTCCCAAGGGAACCTCAGACTCTGAGGAATTTTCCGAGGAGCCTATGCAGATTGGGGCTACCCGCCTCTCCTCGCGTGAGAAGACGCGGAGGAGACAGCAGGGGTTGTGTTTGTACTGTGGGAATAAAGGTCATGTGGTAGCATCATGCCCAGAAAAGCCGGAAAACTTCAGGGCCTGAGGGTGATGGGAAATATCCTGTCAGGCCAGAAGTCAGAATTTCCCAAGAAGACTTTTATCATTCCGGTGACCTTGAAGATCCTCGGTCAAACTGTCAAGACTGAGGCCTTTGTGGACAGTGGGGCCGACGGGGTTTTTATGGACCGCCAATTCGCCCTGAAACACTCTGTTCCCTTAGTACCCTTGGCATCGGAAATTGAGATTTGTGGGTTAAACGGGGAACCATTATCCCAAGGTAAAATTACCTCTTGCACTAGCCAGATTTCTTTGTTTATTGGAGCCACACACTCTGAAAAACTGTCCTTTTATGTGACTGTCTGTACTTTTGCCCCATTGGTGTTGGGGTTACCCTGGTTAAGGGCCCACAATCCTCAATTTGACTTGGTCTCTGGGGAGATTCTTAGTTGGGGTACTGATTGTTTCAGGAGTTGCTTGAGCCTTCCAGTCAGGCTCTCGCAGCTAAGTTTGCCAGGATTGCCAGGGTGTTATGCAGATTTTGCGGACGTGTTCTCCAAAAAAGTTGCAGAGGTACTACCTCCCCATCGCCCCTATGACTGTGCCATTGATTTGTTGCCAAATGCTAAGCTTCCCAAGAGCAGGTTGTACTCCCTGTCACGTCCTGAGACTCAGGCTATGGCAGAGTACTGTCACAACTGAGGGCCTGAGCTGACGGGAGGCAGCCTCAGTTGTAGGGGCTGAGATGTACCGGAACCTGGGAGGTTGTATCAGACCCCTGGACATGTAAGTAACATGAATAATAATTGCCCGAAGGCGTGACCACGACAACTTGGATAAAAGTCAATGATGTTTATTATGACAACTCCGCAACACAGCAGCAGTAAAAGAAAACGTAAAAGTCAGCAAAGAATAAATACAGTTCCTGGGTACTACAGGATGGCAGGAGCCACAGGGCACTGGTAGTGTGAGATAGTTCTTATGATCTTCTAGATGGAAAGTCCTTACCAGGCCCGACTGTAGCAATGGAGATAACCCAGGATTGTGCCAGCTGGTGTTCCAGGAAAAGCTGGGTTGCTGAAGATAAAACAGCTGCTGTGGATACTGGCTGGAACCAGACTGTTGTTAGCACGGAGTGGATACTGGCTGGAACCAGTTAAATAATAAATGAACTTGGGAGCGATGAAATATGAACTGAAATGTAGAACTTGAGAGCGGAGAAATAATAATACCGGTGGAGAGTGGTAAAGTGTAGAAAGGACACCGGCCCTTTAAGGGAAGCTGTACTCTGCTGGAAGCTGAGCTGGAAGCAGGTAATGTTGTAGCTGGAAACAGATGAATCCACAATGGATTGGAGAGTCAGGCTACACCGCAGGTGGAATGCTGGTGCGGGTCTCTATGGTGGAAGTCTTGAGACAGGAGCTGGAACCTGGAAGACAATCACAGGAGAGAGACAAACAGGAACTAGGTTTGACAACCAAAGCACTGACGCCTTCCTTGCTCAGGCACAGTGTATTTATACCTGCAGCAAGGAAGGGATTGGCTAGGCAATTATGCAGATTATCAATACTGAGAACAAATTGGTGGAAATGATCAGCTGACAGAATCCAAGATGGCTGCGCCCATGCAGACACTTGGAGGGAAGTTTGGTTTGTAATCCATGTGGTAATGAAAACAGTAATGGCGGCGCCGGCCACCGGAGACAGGAGGCGCCAGGCTGACAGATGCACATCCAACCACGCGGACACAGCGGAGGCCGCGGCTGACGTAATCGCCACTCAGACACTCTGCATGCAGAAGAGCAGGGACGGCGGCGGAGGCCGCGGGAGACGCCATGCCAGGTGTAATATGGCGTTTACTGTGACAGTGTCCCAGAGTGACAGGAGAGGATACAGGAATGTACACATCAGGATAACAGATGGGATCCGGTCCTGGAGCGCTGAGCCAGCCTTAGGAGGCATCTGATGGGTAAGAAATGGTGTCCAGATACCCGGATCGTGACAGCACCCCCCCCTTTAGGAGTGGCCCCAGGACACTTCTTTGGCTTTTGAGGAAACTTGGAATGGAATCTCCGGACCAAGGCAGGAGCATGGACATCAGAAGCATTGGTCCATGAACGTTCCTCAGGACCATAACCCTTCCAGTCAATAAGATATTGTAGTTGACCGTAACGGTGACGTGAGTCCAGGATCTTGGCCACTTCATACTCAACGCCTCGTTGAGTTTGGACTTTCGGAGTTGGAGGAAGTGAGGAATGAAACCGATTCAAGATCAGCGGTTTCAACAGGGAAACATGGAATGTCCTGGGTATTTTTAAGAAGGGAGGCAACTGGAGTCTGTAAGCAACAGGATTGATGACTTGTTCAATCTTGAAAGGACCGATATAGCGAGGTGCAAACTTCATACTGGGAACTCTTAACCTCAAATTCTTCGTGGATAACCATACCCGATCACCCACCTTGAGAGCAGGAACTGCTCGACGCTTCTTATCCGCAAACTTCTTGTACCTGAACGATGCCTTGAGCAGAGCTGATCGTACGCTCTTCCAGATATTGGCAAACTGATGCAAGGTGATATCCACTGCGGGAACAGAAGTTGCTGGAAGCGGTTGGAACTCAGGGACTTTAGGGTGGAATCCAAAGTTAGTGAAGAATGGTGTTGAAGCAGATGAAGAATGATACTGGTTGTTATGACAGAACTCGGCCCAGGGAAGTAATTGAACCCAGTCATCTTGAGAGGAGGACACATAGATGCGGAGGAAGGCCTCCAAGTCCTGATTCACCCTCTCGGTTTGACCATTGGTCTGAGGATGGTAAGCCGTGGAAAACTTTAGCTTGACTTGGAGGACTTGACATAAACTTCGCCAGAATTTGGCTGTGAATTGAACTCCTCGATCTGAGATAATTTCTTCAGGAAGACCGTGGAGTCGGAAGATCTCTTGTATGAATACTTGAGCCAACTTGGAAGCTGACGGAAGACCGGTGAGAGGAATGAAGTGTGCCATCTTGGTGAACCGGTCAACTACCACCCAGATGGTATTGAACTTGTTGCACATGGGTAAGTCTGTAATGAAATCCATCGACAAGTGGGTCCATGGTCGACGGGGAACGGATAGTGGAACCAGTTGCCCCGCAGGCGACTGGCGGGATACTTTATGTTGGGCACACTTTGGGCAAGATGCAATAAACTCCAAGACGTCCTTTTTCAGAGTTGGCCACCAATAGGACCTAGAGATAAACTCCAGGGTTTTTTGGATACCTGTATGTCCGGCAAAACGGGAAGCATGGGCCCAATGCATGAGCTTCTTCCTTAGCATCGGCTTCACAAAACTTTTCCCTGATGGGGGCGTAGAGTCCATCCCTACCGTGGAGAATGCCAACGGATTTATAATAGGATGCTTGTCTGAAGACTCTGACTCATTTTCTTGCTCCCATGAGCGGGAAAGGGCATCGGCCTTGCGATTCTGAGAGCCCGGACAGAACTGGAGTTTAAAGTCGAACCTGGAAAAGAAAAGTGCCCATCTGGCCTGACGAGGGTTGAGACATTGTGCGCCCTTCAGGTATAAAAGGTTCTTGTGGTCTGTAAGTATGGTGATTGAATGAGAAGCTCCCTCCAACAGATACCTCCACTCTTCTAGAGCGAGCTTGATGGCTAGCAACTCCTGGTCGCCAATGGCATAGTTGCGCTCAGCTGGGGAGAACTTCCGGGAGAAGAAACTGCAAGGGTGTAAATGGCCATCTTTAGCCCTCTGAGATAACACCGCTCCTACTCCAACGGAGGAGGCATCCACCTCTAAGATGAAAGGAGAGTCGATGTCAGGCTGTTTCAGAACAGGCGCAGAGATGAACCTTTGTTTTAAAAGATGAAATGCTTGCATGGCTTCTTCAGACCACTTGGACGGGTTAGCACCCTTCTTAGTGAAAGCAGTAATAGGCGCCACAATGGTGGAAAAGTCTCGTATAAACTTTCGGTAATAGTTGGCGAACCCTAAGAACCTCTGGACCCCTTTGAGGGTTAAGGGTACCGGCCAATTTTGGATTGCTTGTAGTTTCTCAGGATCCATCTCTAGTCCGGAACCGGACACAATGTACCCTAGAAACGGAATGGACTTGACTTCAAAGACGCATTTTTCTAATTTGCAATAGAGATGATTGACACGGAGACGGGACAGAACCTCTTTAACCCAAAAACGATGTTCCTCTAAATCGTTGGCAAAAATGAGGATATCGTCTAGATAGACCACGACATGACGGTATAGAATGTCTCTGAAGATCTCATTGACAAAATGCTGGAAGACAGCTGGAGCATTGCTCAATCCGAAGGGCATGACGAGGTACTCATAATGTCCGTCACGGGTGTTAAAGGCGGTCTTCCACTCGTCACCCTCACGGATCCGGATGAGATTGTATGCACCTCGCAAGTCCAGCTTTGTAAAGATGGTAGCTCCGCTAACTCTGTCAAAGAGCTCAGTAATCAGGGGTAAAGGATAACGGTTCTTGATGGTAATGTCGTTCAAACCTCTGTAGTCGATGCACGGCCGCAGACCACCATCTTTCTTTTTTACAAAAAAGAAGCCTGCGCCGGCTGGAGAAGAAGAAGGTCGAATGAACCCCTTTGCTAGGTTCTCTTTAATATATTCCTCCATAGAATGCGTCTCAGGCAGAGACAACGGATAAGTTCGGCCTCGAGGTGGAACCTTCCCTGGAACGAGATCAATCGGACAGTCCCATTCTCTATGAGGAGGAAGGATATCAGCAGAAGCTTTACTGAACACATCCGTGAAATCTTGATATGGAGGAGGTGGAACATCAGACGACCTGGGGGAGGAAGAACAGACAGGCAATACTTTAAACAAACATGTCTCTGCACAGGAGGAACCCCATGCCAGGATTTGCGTAGTCGTCCAATCAATTGTAGGATTGTGAAGACGGAGCCATGGAAGGCCCAGGACCACAGGATGTGTGGCTCTTGGAATCACTAAAAAAGAAATAAGTTCGGAATGAAGAACTCCCACTCTCAGACGAACTGGTAGAGTCCTTAAAGAAATAACTGCATCAAAAATTTTGCTGCCATCCACGGCAGTTAAAGAAATGGACGAAGGAAGTCTCTCGGTGGGTAGGGACCACCGTTTAACATAGGCTTCGGTAATAAAGTTCCCAGCTGCTCCGGAATCAAGGAGGGCAATGACGTTCCGATAACGTTGAGCAACTTGAAGCGAGACTGGGAGATTACAATCTTGAGGAGATGGAGAGGAGATCATTACTCCTAGCCGGCCCTCTCCTTGGCGAGCTAGGATTTGGAGTTTCCCGGACGTTTGGGACAGGCATTAATGGTGTGAGACGGAGCTGCACAATAGAGACAGAGAAACTCGGAGAGACATCTTCGGCGCTCAGCAGGAGTTAAACGGGAACGGCCAAGTTGCATGGGCTCATCTTTAGATGGTGACAGTTGACGAGGAGGAGGAGCAGAAGATTTTGGAGCAGATGATCTTCCACGCTCAGTTGCTCTCTCTCTGAAACGTAAATCAACTTTCGTGCAGAGTGAGATTAGCTCATCTAACTTAGAAGGTAAGTCTCTGGGAGCTAACTCATCTTTAATACGCTCAGATAAGCCATGCCAGAATGCAGCATACAGGGCCTCGTCGTTCCATGCCAGTTCGGATGCCAGGATCTGGAACTGTATCAGATATTGTCCTACAGTACGTGACCCCTGGCGTAAACGGAGAATCTCGGATGAAGCTGAGGTTACCCGGCCTGGCTCGTCGAAGATGCGCCTGAATGTTGACACGAAGGCAGTGTAGGAAGATAGCAGGGTGTCGGACCTCTCCCATAACGGTGATGCCCAATCAAGGGCTGAGCCACTGAGAAGAGAAATAATGTAGGCAATTTTTGTACGGTCACTGGGAAAATTGCCAGGTTGTAGCTCAAACTGAATCTCACACTGGTTGAGAAATCCCCTGCAGAATCTTGGAGATCCGTCAAATTTTGCTGGCGTTGGAAGATGAAGACGTGGAGCAGAAATGGGTAAGGTGGGTGGGGTTATAGCTGGAGTCACTGTGGTTGACGCACCAGACGCGCCTGATCCACGGAGAGTTGTCTGAATCCCATCCAGCCGAGTAGAGAGATCCTGGAGACAGCGGATGATGTGGCCCTGTGCAGCCTCCTGATGTTCTAGTCGGGCTGCCAGTTCTTGCATCGGCCTGGCCGCTTGATCTTGGTCTCCGGCTGGATTCATTAGGTCAGTGCTTACTGTCACAACTGAGGGCCTGAGCTGACGGGAGGCAGCCTCAGTTGTAGGGGCTGAGATGTACCGGAACCTGGGAGGTTGTATCAGACCCCTGGACATGTAAGTAACATGAATAATAATTGCCCGAAGGCGTGACCACGACAACTTGGATAAAAGTCAATGATGTTTATTATGACAACTCCGCAACACAGCAGCAGTAAAAGAAAACGTAAAAGTCAGCAAAGAATAAATACAGTTCCTGGGTACTACAGGATGGCAGGAGCCACAGGGCACTGGTAGTGTGAGATAGTTCTTATGATCTTCTAGATGGAAAGTCCTTACCAGGCCCGACTGTAGCAATGGAGATAACCCAGGATTGTGCCAGCTGGTGTTCCAGGAAAAGCTGGGTTGCTGAAGATAAAACAGCTGCTGTGGATACTGGCTGGAACCAGACTGTTGTTAGCACGGAGTGGATACTGGCTGGAACCAGTTAAATAATAAATGAACTTGGGAGCGATGAAATATGAACTGAAATGTAGAACTTGAGAGCGGAGAAATAATAATACCGGTGGAGAGTGGTAAAGTGTAGAAAGGACACCGGCCCTTTAAGGGAAGCTGTACTCTGCTGGAAGCTGAGCTGGAAGCAGGTAATGTTGTAGCTGGAAACAGATGAATCCACAATGGATTGGAGAGTCAGGCTACACCGCAGGTGGAATGCTGGTGCGGGTCTCTATGGTGGAAGTCTTGAGACAGGAGCTGGAACCTGGAAGACAATCACAGGAGAGAGACAAACAGGAACTAGGTTTGACAACCAAAGCACTGACGCCTTCCTTGCTCAGGCACAGTGTATTTATACCTGCAGCAAGGAAGGGATTGGCTAGGCAATTATGCAGATTATCAATACTGAGAACAGATTGGTGGAAATGATCAGCTGACAGAATCCAAGATGGCTGCGCCCATGCAGACACTTGGAGGGAAGTTTGGTTTGTAATCCATGTGGTAATGAAAACAGTAATGGCGGCGCCGGCCACCGGAGACAGGAGGCGCCAGGCTGACAGATGCACATCCAACCACGCGGACACAGCGGAGGCCGCGGCTGACGTAATCGCCACTCAGACACTCTGCATGCAGAAGAGCAGGGACGGCGGCGGAGGCCGCGGGAGACGCCATGCCAGGTGTAATATGGCGTTTACTGTGACAGCGTCCCAGAGTGACAGGAGAGGATACAGGAATGTACACATCAGGATAACAGATGGGATCCGGTCCTGGAGCGCTGAGCCAGCCTTAGGAGGCATCTGATGGGTAAGAAATGGCGTCCAGATACCCGGATCGTGACAAGTACATTCAGGAGAACTTGGCTAAGGGATTTATCAGACCTTCACAGTCTCCAGTTGGGTCGGGGTTCTTCTTCGTGGGTAAAAAGGACGGTTCGTTGCGACCCTGCATCGACTTCAGGGAATTGAACCGTATCACGATTAAAAACTCATACCCACTGCCTCTCATTTCGGTCTTGTTTGACCAGCTTCGTACTGCCACCATTTTTTCTAAGATTGACCTACGCGGTGCGTACAATCTAATCCGAATAAGAGAGGGGGATGAATGGAAGACTGCCTTTAATACCCACTCAGGGCATTATGAATATTTGGTGATGCCTTTTGGGCTCTGTAATGCCCCGGCAGTCTTCCAGGATTTCATGAATGATGTGCTCAGGGAATATTTGGATAGATTCTTAGTTGTTGTTATGCACACCAGTGCCTGCAGGAAAGTACTGGTGTCAGAACTGTTATGCACTCCAGTGTCTGCAGGAATGTACTGGTGTTTGAACTGTTATGCAAAACAGATGGACTCACAGACAAACTGGGGGATATGACATAATGTACACAGAAGGTGATAGGGTAACAAAATACACACAAAGTGAACAGAGAAGCCCAGAGGCTAAGGAACTGGGTATCTCCCTTGTATTAGAACTGCTCAGATGGAAAAGCAAGATGTTGTGTTTTAATACGTAGAGAACCCGAAATGCTGTTGCTAAGGGCAACAGCAAAACCCTAAAGGGTTACCAACGGGTGTGGCAGTAAACTCCTTGGTCAGAGATGGAATGATAGACACAAGGAGAATCTCCACAATCCTAATTCTCACTTGCAGTGCACAGGTTCAGCTTACTGCCACTAAACTGACCCCTGACACCTAGCACAGTGATACAGGATTAGACAGGCAAGTCTTAGAATACAGCCGCAAACTTGCTAAGTTCACAGAGTAGTAACAGAACCCCAGCAAGCTAAACGACTGACTCCAGTCTTACTGCTATGTCTGGATTGGCAGAGTGTAATACCAAATCCCCAGGCCTATTTGCAGTAAGCAACAAACAAATACAAAGCTACACAGTACTGGCTAACTTTCATGAACTGACTAACCAGCAAAGATTCAGCAGCATCTGCTTACCCTGAAAAGAGGCCTTATAAAGCAGGTGCTGTCCACGCCCCACTCATACCTCACAGACTGTGAGCACAAAAACCAGCACCGGATCCCCTGCCGTGCACCGAGCCTATAACCACTGCACAGCAAAAGACCCAAACCGGAGTATCAGCTGCGCTCAGGTTACTCCACTAGCACTTGTCTCCCGGTTGCCATGACGACGTGGCAGCACAGGGCAGGAGACCCTAACAGTACCCCCCCTCTGACGAGGGGTCAAAGAACCCCTACCACCGGGTTTATCGGGGAACTGCGAGAAGAAAGAGCGTATCAGTCTGGGAGCATGAAGATCACAACTGCGCACCCACGACCGCTCCTCCGGGCCATACCCCTTCCAGTGCACCAAAAATGACAGCCGACCCCGAACCACCTTGGAGTCAAGAATCCTTTCAACAACAAACTCCCTCTGGCCACGTATCAGAAGAGGGGAAGGTCTTCCACTGGAAGAAGGATTACTAATCGCCCGTTTTAAAAGGGAACAATGAAATGTTTTATTGATACCCAAAGAACGGGGCAGATCTAACTGAAATGCCACCGGATTGATAACCCTGGTGATCTTATTAGGGCCGATGAACCGGGGCCCTAACTTATGAGATGGCTGTCTCAACTTCAAATTCTTGGTAGACAACCAGACGAAGTCTCCTAATTTGAAGCTGCAGGGTCTTTTCCGCTTATCAAAAACCCTTTTGGTCACTAATGACACAGACACAAGGGCTTTCTTCACTTTCCGCCAAATACCTCTAAGGACCGAAACCACAGAGGAACCACCAGGCGTGGAGTCCAGGGGGTCAAAAGAATTGGCCTTAGGATGATGCCCATACACACAAAGGAAGGGAGAGATCCCTGTAGCAGAGTGAGCCGCGTTGTTATAGGCAAACTCCGCCATGGACAGATGAGCAACCCAGTCAGTCTGACACTTGGAGACATAACACCTGAGGAACTGCTCCAAGGACTGGTTCACCCTTTCAGTCTGCCCATTAGACTGCGGATGGTAGCCTGACGACAAGCTGACAGAGATCTGGAGATCGGAACAAAATGCCCTCCAGAATTTGGCCACAAACTGGGATCCGCGGTCAGAGACCACATCAAGTGGCAACCCGTGGAGACGCACAACATGCAGCATAAATAATTCAGACAGGCGTCTGGCTGATGGCAGCCCAACCAGTGGAACGAAGTGCGCCATCTTCGAAAACCTGTCAACGACAACCCAGATGGCTGTCATCCCCGAGGATTTGGGCAAGTCCACCACAAAATCCATTGAAATGTGGGTCCATGGCTTAGATGGGATAGAGAGTGGATGTAATGGGCCAACAGGAACCCCTCTAGGAGTCTTATTTCGGGCACAGATGTCACATGCCCGAACCCACTGATCCACATCCTTAGCCACCGAGGGCCACCACACCGCCCTAGATAGCAACTCCCGAGTTCTGGCAATACCCGGGTGACCTGCCGACTTCTTGGCATGGAATTCCAGGAACACTCGCTGTCTTAACCTAGGAGGCACAAACAAAAGACCTACCGGAAGGTCTGGAGGAGCCTGCTCCTGTGCTCTAAGGACTAATGATAAGAGGTCCTGGGTAATGCCCACTTTAATACATGATGGGGAAACAATGGGCAACGGCTCCTCGGTGGTCTCCTGGATTGGAGCAAAACTCCGCGAGAGCGCATCAGCCTTGATGTTTTTTGACCCAGGGCGATATGTTATCAAAAAATTAAAGCGAGCAAAAAACAAAGCCCATCGTGCCTGCCTGGCATTGAGACGCTTCGCTGACTCTAAATATGCCAGATTCTTATGGTCAGTGAGAATTGAGACCACAAACTTAGCCCCCTCAAGCCAGTGTCTCCACTCCTCGAGTGCATCCTTAATAGCCAACAATTCCCGGTTACCCACGTCATAATTCATCTCGGCAGGCGAAAATTTACGGGAAAAGTAAGCACAGGGATGAAGGCGATTATCAGACACTCCCATCTGAGAAAGCACTGCCCCAATACCCATCTCAGAGGCATCCACCTCCACCACAAAAGGACGCTCTGGATCTGGGTGTCGCAGCACCTTGGCTGAAACAAATGCCCTTTTGAGACGGGCAAAAGCCGCTTTAGCCTCACAAGACCAGTGAGCAACATCCGCCCCTTTCTTAGTGAGGGCCACCAAGGGCGCCACTATAGACGAAAATCCAGCGATAAATCGTCTATAAAAATTCGCAAAGCCCAGGAAACGCTGAAGCGCCTTCAAACTAGTGGGCTGTACCCAATCCAGGACTGCCTGTACCTTGGAACCCTCCATTTGGAAACCTTCTGGGGAGATAATATATCCTAGAAATGCGATTTGCTGAACTTCAAATTCGCACTTCTCCAGCTTCGCCCCAAGCCGGTGGTCTCTGAGTTTCTGGAGGACTAAGCGTACATGCTTCCGATGTTCCTCCAGGGAATGGGAGAAGATTAGGATGTCATCTAAGTATACAACTAAGAATCTATCCAAATATTCCCTGAGCACATCATTCATGAAATCCTGGAAGACTGCCGGGGCATTACAGAGCCCAAAAGGCATCACCAAATATTCATAATGCCCTGAGTGGGTATTAAAGGCAGTCTTCCATTCATCCCCCTCTCTTATTCGGATTAGATTGTACGCACCGCGTAGGTCAATCTTAGAAAAAATGGGGCAGTACGAAGCTGGTCAAACAAGACCGAAATGAGAGGCAGTGGGTATGAGTTTTTAATCGTGATACGGTTCAATTCCCTGAAGTCGATGCAGGGTCGCAACGAACCGTCCTTTTTACCCACGAAGAAGAACCCCGACCCAACTGGAGACTGTGAAGGTCTGATAAATCCCTTAGCCAAGTTCTCCTGAATGTACTCTGCCATAGCCTGAGTCTCAGGACGTGACAGGGAGTACAACCTGCTCTTGGGAAGCTTAGCATTTGGCAACAAATCAATGGCACAGTCATAGGGGCGATGGGGAGGTAGTACCTCTGCAACTTTTTTGGAGAACACGTCCGCAAAATCTGCATAACACCCTGGCAATCCTGGCAAACTTAGCTGCGAGAGCCTGACTGGAAGGCTCAAGCAACTCCTGAAACAATCAGTACCCCAACTAAGAATCTCCCCAGAGACCCAGTCAAATTGAGGATTGTGGGCCCTTAACCAGGGTAACCCCAACACCAATGGGGCAAAAGTACAGACAGTCACATAAAAGGACAATTTTTCAGAGTGTGTGGCTCCAATAAACAAAGAAATCTGGCTAGTGCAAGAGGTAATTTTACCTTGGGATAATGGTTCCCCGTTTAACCCACAAATCTCAATTTCCGATGCCAAGGGTACTAAGGGAACAGAGTGTTTCAGGGTGAATTGGCGGTCCATAAAAACCCCGTCGGCCCCACTGTCCACAAAGGCCTCAGTCTTGACAGTTTGACCGAGGATCTTCAAGGTCACCGGAATGATAAAAGTCTTCTTGGGAAATTCTGACTTCTGGCCTGACAGGATATTTCCCATCACCCTCAGGCCCTGAAGTTTTCCGGCTTTTCTGGGCATGATACTACCACATGACCTTTATTCCCACAGTACAAACACAACCCCTGCTGTCTCCTCCGCGTCTTCTCACGCGAGGAGAGGCGGGTAGCCCCAATCTGCATAGGCTCCTCAGAAAATTCCTCAGAGTCTGAGGTTCCCTTGGGAAGGAAGGAAATCTCAGTCTCCCTTTCAAGCCTACGCTCTCTCAGCCGTCTATCCACCCGGATGGATAACTGCATGAGCTGATCCAAGCTATCAGGCAAGGGATATTGTACCAGTTGGTCCTTTATCTGGTTAGAAAGACCTCTTCGGTACTGGTGTCTCAGGGCTGGGTCATTCCACTGGGTATCATGGGCCAACCTCCGAAACTCCGTACAGTAAACCTCAACTGGCCTTCGCCCTTGCTTAAGGATCGAAATCTGAGCCTCGGCTGAGGCCGTCTTGTCAGGGTCATTATACAACATGCCCAGTGCCGTAAAAAAAGCATCAACACTTTTAAGCGACGGACAGTCAGGCTGCAACCCATATGCCCAGACCTGTGGGTCTCCTTGTAGCAAGGAAATCACTATGCCCACCCGCTGAATCTCCGACCCAGAAGACTGAGGCCTAAGCCGGAAGTATAGCTTGCAGCTCTCCTTGAAACAAAAGAACTGCGAGCGATCTCCAGAAAAACGATCCGGGAGATTTACTTTCGGCTCCTTAACCCCTGCAGGTGCTGCTGCTGCGGGAGCTCCGCCAGCAGCCTGGGAGGTGTGCATTTTAATGGACAAATCATTAAATTGTCGAGTCAGGACCTGCACCTGATCGACCACCTGTTGCAACGTATTTTGAGGGGTATGCTCCATATTCCCACAAAATTTCAACAGGAGTATTAGGCTGCTGAATATGTTATGCACACCAGTGCCTGCAGGAAAGTACTGGTGTCAGAACTGTTATGCACTCCAGTGTCTGCAGGAATGTACTGGTGTTTGAACTGTTATGCAAAACAGATGGACTCACAGACAAACTGGGGGATATGACATAATGTACACAGAAGGTGATAGGGTAACAAAATACACACAAAGTGAACAGAGAAGCCCAGAGGCTAAGGAACTGGGTATCTCCCTTGTATTAGAACTGCTCAGATGGAAAAGCAAGATGTTGTGTTTTAATACGTAGAGAACCCGAAATGCTGTTGCTAAGGGCAACAGCAAAACCCTAAAGGGTTACCAACGGGTGTGGCAGTAAACTCCTTGGTCAGAGATGGAATGATAGACACAAGGAGAATCTCCACAATCCTAATTCTCACTTGCAGTGCACAGGTTTTAGCTTACTGCCACTAAACTGACCCCTGACACCAAATTCACAAAAACTAACTAACAAAAAACCAAAGAGATCGGAGCTATAACTATTATTAATCCTACCCCTTGATAGATTAATAGTACATTAATATGCACATAAAAATATTTTTATATTCTTAAAAAGACAAACTAAAAATGTTTCAATTCACAACATATATCATATATATATATGAATATAGCTGCCTTTTAGCAGAGCATAAGGCTAATAAAAAGTCAGTGTCTCATAGCCAGACCTTACCACATGCAATCAATTAAGCCTATTAATAAGTTTTTCTCTATCCATTGAATTCACCTCTATATGCATTTTTTCCAATAGGTTTTTAGGGTACCCTTGTTTTAAAAAAGATGCAGTTAAGGCTTCTATCTGTGTATTGTAATCTGTGTCGTTCGAACAATTTCTACGAATTCGCATAAATTGACCCTTTGGGATATTGGTTTTCCAACTCTTGTGATGGCAACTATCAAAATGAAGATATTTATTGGTATCCACATCCTTAGTGAAAGTGACCGTGTGCAGTTGTTTATCAATTATTTTTACTGTTATATCCAAAAAATTAAGAGAAGTATCGCTTACATTATGTGTGAACTTCAAATTAAATTCATTATTATTAAAACTCTGAATTAAATCTGTGACTGTGGTGTAATCCCCATCCCAAATTATAAATAAATCATCTATATACCGCCCAAAAAAAACCAAGTTCGCCCCGTGTCCGCCACCCCAAATATGGCGCTCCTCAAAGCGTCCCATGTAGAGGTTGGCAAAACTCGGAGCGAACTTGGTCCCCATGGCTGTGCCCAGTGACTGCAAAAAAAATTGTGATTCAAACAAAAAATAATTATGTGACAAAATAAACTGAATGGATGATAATAAAAAGCTACGAAGTGACTCAGAAATGGTGGGATCGTTCTGTCGATAATACTGTACAGCCAATATCCCTTTGTTATGTGGGATGTTCGTATATAATGCTTGAACATCGCATGTAATGAGCTTATAAGTATCTTTCCAAACAATTTTGTTTATTTTGTTCAAAAAATCTGATGTGTCTCTTAAATAAGACTGCAGTGATATTACATATCCTTGAAGGTGTGCATCAACAAAAGAAGATAAATTAGTGGTTAGTGAGCCTATACCGGAAATAATAGGCCGACCGGGTGGAGCTGTGATGTGTTTGTGAATTTTAGGTAAATGATAATATATAGGAGTGACAGGGTGCAAAGAAAACAAAAAGTGCCATGTGTCTTTAGATATAGTGCCATTCACAAGAGCTGAATCCAAAAGGGTTTTTAATTCAATCTGATAAGTAGCCGTGGGGTCAGTTTTTAATTTAGTATAGAAAGAGCCGTTATTTAGTTGTCTTTCAGCTTCAAAGATGTAGTCTCTTCTATTCTGTATCACGAGACCCCCACCTTTATCTGCCTGTCTAAATATAAGATCAGTATCTGCCATAAGTTTTTTAAGGGCCATTCTCTCTTTCTTAGTAAGGTTATCTTTATAAAACCTATTCTTGTTTCTACTGGATTCTGTTTTTTGACAGAGTTTCCTAAAATCCTCCATAGTGGTGGAATAAAAACTTTCTATGAAGGGTCCTTGATATTGTAAAGGATAGAAGTCAGATGGTTTCTTAAAAGGTGCTCCTTTACTAGTAATATCAAATACTTTTGTTGTTAGTGTGGATTCTTCTTGATCACCTACATTTTCAGAAAGAAGAGACTCCAATATTTCAAGGGGAATCTTATCATTGGAATCCAGTACGATGGGGTCCCCCATAAGTCCCTTTCTATTTAATTCTTTAATGGCAAAATACCTCTTACGACTTAAAGTCCTAACGAACCTATTGAGATCAACAAATAATCCAAACAAATCAGGCTTCGCTGAAGGGGCAAATTTAAGGCCTTTTTTAAGTAGTGTCATTTCATCATTGGATATAGATTTGTCTGAGAGATTGAATACCCCAGTGGGGCCTATCTCCTCCTGACACTTTTGTTTGGAATTTTTGCTAAGCTTCCTCCCTCCTCTACATCCTCTCTTTCTTCTTCTCCCTCCTCCCTTCCCCTCTTTCCACTCCATCTTACCTCGTGTTCCTCTCTTCCTCGAAATTGTGGGGACCTTTGATGATTGGTGAAATTGCCCTTCCCTAAAAAACGGATTGTTGCCGACTTGGTGACGGCTTTCTATTATCTCCTCTATATGAGGGGGAAAACCCAGATGCTTGAGCTTCCAAATCATTCAGTGGCTCAAATCTGTTGTGTGTAGATACCTCACGGGGTCTATATTCTCTCTTTTTCATATTATACTGTCTCTGATCTCTTTGTGGGAAGTCTCTCTGCCTATGTTGTTGTGGTTTGAAATCACTTGGATTTTGTTTCCAATGATTCCTATTTGGAGAATAATAGCCTCTCCTACCATTTCTATTTCCTGAAAAATCTCTAGAAGGTGCCATATACCTCTGTTCTCTAGTTTTTCTATTGTATGTACGTATCTGATCCTTAGAGTAATCTTCCTTGTCTCTATGTAATTTCTCGTCTTTTCTATTTATCAGCTCTTTTTCAAAATCCTCTACTCTGCAGTTAATCCTATTGTCTCTCATTTCAAAACTTGGGTGTTGAGAGAATTTTTTAAGATCTCCATAAACTTGTTCAATTTCTTTCTGAATTTCTAGAACTCTTTCTCCTCTATATTTGATTAGTAGTTTCATAAGATTTTTAGAACAATCATCTAGGACGTTATTCCACGTCTCCATAAACTGTTCATCTTCTTTAAATGAGGAGTTTTTAAATATTCTCAAACCCCTTGGGATCAGGTCCTTATCCAAATATTTTTGGAGAGTGACCTGATCCCACCAATGGCGAGTTTCTGCCAAACATAATGATTCCATCTTATTAAATAATTTATACATTTCACTATCGCCCTCAGAGGCGGATACATCAAAATTATTACCAGAGTTAACTATATACTTACTACGTCTCTCTAGACGTTCAGTAATACATTTAAGGCCTGACATGGTAATTACTGAGCTGCCCACTCTACAGCAAAAAGAAGAAAAAAATCCAAATTCACAAAAACGAGGGGGCGCTAGTCGGCTGGCTATGAGACAACTAATCGAGAATGACTGCTGCTTCACAAATTGAGGTGCTGAGCCTCAAAAAAACAAAAACTGAAATATCAAATGGAATGAAGCGCTATCATTATCGATAAAATAATTTATTTTCTTTAAAAATCAAAATATATTGTTAAACATCCTGTGACTGGAAACATATGAAATCTCTTTGAAACATACATAAAACACGGTAACAATTTACTGTAACTTAATAGCAATATGCTCCTACTGATAGTGTATTCATTTGATGTTTAGAGTAACATAATATGACACTCTGCAATGGACCAATTAATTCAGTATGACTTTCCACCCATATATCCACTAGACATAAGAGTCCATGTATTGCTTTTTTAGGTGTACGTGAAAGTCCCTCAGTGGTGGAACAATAAGCAAAGTCCACAATTAGTAATTTCCACTTTTCCGGTGCTCCAATATTGTTAAACACAACTTTAAGCGGCTTAGCAGGGGGTATTTAGTTTTGTATATTTGTATATAGCACATTAACAGTTTTAAGCAGAAATGCTATTTAGCAGTCTGTTGATTATGCTTACCCCAGCCGCTAACGGTGCAGATGATCGTGTAATAGTTTGTGGGCGCCGGCACCCACTAGACGGTACTGAAGCCGAAACCAATGTAACGGAGCTGTGGATAACTGGAGAGTCTTCAATCCATATTGTGGACAGAGCTGGCCGCTCTTTCGTTGTAGTTGTAAAACGGCTGCAGCTGACCGTTCTCTCACTGAGGTTGTGAGGCGGCTGAGGCTGACCGCTCTTTCTCTGTGATTGTGAGATGGCTGTCAGAAGCAGCCTGAGTTTGGTATCTCCGTGGCGATCAGCAGTGTGCCGTGCAGAGTGCCGGGCAGTGCAATTGCCGTGGAAGACGTCCAAGCCGTGCTGCTGGATGTAAACCGTGCATCTAACGATAGTCAGCAGGATAATGAGCAAATTGCCAGGCGGGGAACTTGACGCGTTTCTCAGCCTCAATCCCGGGGCTGTTTCATCAGAAGTACCGCCTTCAAAGCCTTTGGGTTCTTTTATACACCTTTTTCCCTAATTACTAGTGCAGCTGTCAATTAACTAACAAAAAACCAAAGAGATCGGAGCTATAACTATTATTAATCCTACCCCTTGATAGATTAATAGTACATTAATATGCACATAAAAATAATTTTATATTCTTAGAAGACAAACTAAAAATGTTTCAATTCACAACATATATCATATATATATATGAATACAGCTGCCTTTTAGCAGAGCATAAGGCTAATAAAAAGTCAGTGTCTCATAGCCAGACCTTACCACATGCAATCAATTAAGCCTATTAATATTTTAAAACACGTTAAAAACTAAAACAACCTTTCAATCATCATTTTTTAATTGTTAAGATTCTTTAGTGAAAAGTTTTAAGTACTAACAGAACAAAAACAGAGCAGAGATAATAAAAATAAATAAAAAATATATATATATAGAAAAAAATACACATATACAGCTCTGTCCACAATATGGATTGAAGACTCTCCAGTTATCCACAGCTCCGTTACATTGGTTTCGGCTTCAGTACCGTCTAGTGGGTGCCGGCGCCCACAAACTATTACACGATCATCTGCACCGTTAGCGGCTGGGGTAAGCATAATCAACAGACTGCTAAATAGCATTTCTGCTTAAAACTGTTAATGTGCTATATACAAATATACAAAACTAAATACCCCCTGCTAAGCCGCTTAAAGTTGTGTTTAACAATATTGGAGCACCGGAAAAGTGGAAATTACTAATTGTGGACTTTGCTTATTGTTCCACCACTGAGGGACTTTCACGTACACCTAAAAAAGCAATACATGGACTCTTATGTCTAGTGGATATATGGGTGGAAAGTCATACTGAATTAATTGGTCCATTGCAGAGTGTCATATTATGTTACTCTAAACATCAAATGAATACACTATCAGTAGGAGCATATTGCTATTAAGTTACAGTAAATTGTTACCGTGTTTTATGTATGTTTCAAAGAGATTTCATATGTTTCCAGTCACAGGATGTTTAACAATATATTTTGATTTTTAAAGAAAATAAATTATTTTATCGATAATGATAGCGCTTCATTCCATTTGACCCCTGACACCTAGCACAGTGAGACAGGATTAGACAGGCAAGTCTTAGAATACAGCCGCAAACTTGCTAAGTTCACAGAGTAGTAACAGAACCCCAGCAAGCTAAACGACTGACTCCAGTCTTACTGCTAGGTCTGGATTGGCAGAGTGTAATACCAAATCCCCAGGCCTATTTGCAGTAAGCAACAAACAAATACAAAGCTACACAGTACTGGCTAACTTTCATGAACTGACTAACCAACAAAGATTCAGCAGCATCTGCTTACCCTGAAAAGAGGCCTTAAAAAGCAGGTGCTGTCCACGCCCCACTCAGACCTCACAGACTGTGAGCACAAAAACCAGCACCGGATCCCCTGCCGTGCACCGAGCCTATAACCACTGCACAGTAAAAGACCCGAACCGGAGTATCAGCTGCGCTCAGGTTACTCCACTAGCACTTGTCTCCCGGTTGCCATGACGACGTGGCAGCACAGGGCAGGAGACCCTAACAGTTGTATACTTAGATGACATCCTAATCTTCTCCCATTCCCTGGAGGAACATCGGAAGCATGTACGCTTAGTCCTCCAGAAACTCAGAGACCACCGGCTTGGGGCGAAGCTGGAGAAGTGCGAATTTGAAGTTCAGCAAATCGCATTTCTAGGATATATTATCTCCCCAGAAGGTTTCCAAATGGAGGGTTCCAAGGTACAGGCAGTCCTGGATTGGGTGCAGCCCACTAGTTTGAAGGCGCTTCAGCGTTTCCTGGGCTTTGCGAATTTTTATAGACGATTTATCGCTGGATTTTCGTCTATAGTGGCGCCCTTGGTGGCACTCACTAAGAAAGGGGCGGATGTTGCTCACTGGTCTTGTGAGGCTAAAGCGGCTTTTGCCCGTCTCAAAAGGGCATTTGTTTCGGCCAAGGTGCTGCGACACCCAGATCCAGAGCATCCTTTTGTGGTGGAGGTGGATGCCTCTGAGATGGGTATTGGGGCAGTGCTTTCTCAGATGGGAGTGTCTGATAATCGCCTTCATCCCTGTGCTTACTTTTCCCGTAAATTTTCGCCTGCCGAGATGAATTATGACGTGGGTAACCGGGAATTGTTGGCTATTAAGGATGCACTCGAGGAGTGGAGACACTGGCTTGAGGGGGCTAAGTTTGTGGTCTCAATTCTCACTGACCATAAGAATCTGGCATATTTAGAGTCAGCGAAGCGTCTCAATGCCAGGCAGGCACGATGGGCTTTGTTTTTTGCTCGCTTTAATTTTTTGATAACATATCGCCCTGGGTCAAAAAACATCAAGGCTGATGCGCTCTCGCTGAGTTTTGCTCCAATCCAGGAGACCACCGAGGAGCCGTTGCCCATTGTTTCCCCATCATGTATTAAAGTGGGCATTACCCAGGACCTCTTATCATTAGTCCTTAGAGCACAGGAGCAGGCTCCTCCAGACCTTCCGGTAGGTCTTTTGTTTGTGCCTCCTAGGTTAAGACAGCGAGTGTTCCTGGAATTCCATGCCAAGAAGTCTGCAGGTCACCCGGGTATTGCCAGAACTCGGGAGTTGCTATCTAGGGCGGTGTGGTGGCCCTCGGTGGCTAAGGATGTGGATCAGTGGGTTCGGGCATGTGACATCTGTGCCCGAAATAAGACTCCTAGAGGGGTTCCTGTTGGCCCATTACATCCACTCTCTATCCCATCTAAGCCATGGACCCACATTTCAATGGATTTTGTGGTGGACTTGCCCAAATCCTCGGGGATGACAGCCATCTGGGTTGTCGTTGACAGGTTTTCGAAGATGGCGCACTTCGTTCCACTGGTTGGGCTGCCATCGGCCAGACGCCTGTCTGAATTATTTATGCTGCATGTTGTGCGTCTCCACGGGTTGCCACTTGATGTGGTCTCTGACCGCGGATCCCAGTTTGTGGCCAAATTCTGGAGGGCATTTTGTTCCGATCTCCAGATTTCTGTCAGCTTGTCGTCGGGCTACCATCCGCAGTCTAATGGGCAGACTGAAAGGGTGAACCAGTCCTTGGAGCAGTTCCTCAGGTGTTATGTCTCCAAGTGTCAGACAGACTGGGTTGCTCATCTGTCCATGGCGGAGTTTGCCTATAACAACGCGGCTCACTCTGCTACAGGGATCTCTCCCTTCCTTTGTGTGTATGGGCATCATCCTAAGGCCAATTCTTTTGACCCCCTGGACTCCACGCCTGGTGGTTCCTCTGTGGTTTCGGTCCTTAGAGGTATTTGGCGGAAAGTGAAGAAAGCCCTTGTGTCTGTGTCATTAGTGACCAAAAGGGTTTTTGATAAGTGGAAAAGACCCTGCAGCTTCAAATTAGGAGACTTCGTCTGGTTGTCTACCAAGAATTTGAAGTTGAGACAGCCATCTCATAAGTTAGGCCCCCAGTTCATCGGCCCTTATAAGATCACCAGGGTTATCAATCCGGTGGCATTTCAGTTAGATCTGCCCCGTTCTTTGGGTATCAATAAAACATTTCATTGTTCCCTTTTAAAACGGGCGATTAGTAATCCTTCTTCCAGTGGAAGACCTTCCCCTCTTCTGATACGTGGCCAGAGGGAGTTTGTTGTTGAAAGGATTCTTGACTCCAAGGTGGTTCGGGGTCGGCTGTCATTTTTGGTGCACTGGAAGGGGTATGGCCCGGAGGAGCGGTCGTGGGTGCGCAGTTGTGATCTTCATGCCCCCAGACTGATACGCTCTTTCTTCTCGCAGTTCCCCGATAAACCCGGTGGTAGGGGTTCTTTGACCCCTCGTCAGAGGGGGGGTACTGTTAGGGTCTCCTGCCCTGTGCTGCCACGTCGTCATGGCAACCGGGAGACAAGTGCTAGCGGAGTGACCTGAGCGCAGCTGATACTCCGGTTCGGGTCTTTTGCTGTGCAGTGGTTATAGGCTCTGTGCATGGCAGGGTATCCGGTGCTGGTTTTTGTGCTCACAGTCTGTGAGGTCTGAGTGGGGCGTGGACAGCACCTGCTTTATAAGGCCTCTTCTCAGGGTAAGCAGATGCTGCTGAATCTTTGTTGGTTAGTCAGTTTCTGAAAGTTAGCCAGTACTGTGTAGCTTTGTATTTGTTTGTTGCTTACTGCAATTAGGCCTGGGGATTTGGTATTACACTCTGCCAATCCAGACCTAGCAGTAAGACTGGAGTCAGTCGTTTAGCTTGCTGGGGTTCTGTTACTACTCTGTGAACTTAGCAAGTTTGCGGCTGTATTCTAAGACTTGCCTGTCTAATCCTGGCTCACTGTGCTAGGTGTCAGGGGTCAGTTTAGTGGCAGTAAGCTGAACCTGTGCACTGCAAGTGAGAATTAGGATTGTGGAGATTCTCCTTGTGTCTATCATTCCATCTCTGACCAAGGAGTTTACTGCCACACCCGTTGGTAACCCTTTAGGGTTTTGCTGTTGCCCTTAGCAACAGCATTTCGGGTTCTCTACGTATTAAAACACAACATCTTGCTTTTCCCATCTGAGCAGTTCTAATACAAGGGAGATACCCAGTTCCTTAGCCTCTGGGCTTCTCTGTTCACTTTGTGTGTATTTTGTTACCCTATCACCTTCTGTGTACGTTATGTCATATTCCCCAGTCTGTCTGTAAGTCCATTTGTTTTGCATAACAGTTCAAACACCAGTACATTCCTGCAGGCACTGGAGTGCATAACAGTCCTGACACCAGTACTTTCCTGCAGGCACTGGTGTGCATAACATATTCAGCAGCCTAATACTCCTGTTGAAATTTTGTGGGAATATGGAGCATACCCCTCAAAATACGTTGCAACAGGTGGTCGATCAGGTGCAGGTCCTGACTCGACAATTTAATGATTTGTCCATTAAAATGCACACCTCCCAGGCTGCTGGCGGAGCTCCCGCAGCAGCAGCACCTGCAGGGGTTAAGGAGCCGAAAGTAAATCTCCCGGATCGTTTTTCTGGAGATCGCTCGCAGTTCTTTTGTTTCAAGGAGAGCTGCAAGCTATACTTCCGGCTTAGGCCTCAGTCTTCTGGGTCGGAGATTCAGCGGGTGGGCATAGTGATTTCCTTGCTACAAGAAGACCCACAGGTCTGGGCATATGGGTTGCAGCCTGACTGTCCGTCGCTTAAAAGTGTTGATGCTTTTTTTACGGCACTGGGCATGTTGTATGATGACCCTGACAAGACGGCCTCAGCCGAGGCTCAGATTTCGATCCTTAAGCAAGGGCGAAGGCCAGTTGAGGTTTACTGTACGGAGTTTCGGAGGTTGGCCCATGATACCCAGTGGAATGACCCAGCCCTGAGACACCAGTACCGAAGAGGTCTTTCTAACCAGATAAAGGACCAACTGGTACAATATCCCTTGCCTGATAGCTTGGATCAGCTCATGCAGTTATCCATCCGGGTGGATAGACGGCTGAGAGAGCGTAGGCTTGAAAGGGAGACTGAGATTTCCTTCCTTCCCAAGGGAACCTCAGACTCTGAGGAATTTTCCGAGGAGCCTATGCAGATTGGGGCTACCCGCCTCTCCTCGCGTGAGAAGACGCGGAGGAGACAGCAGGGGTTGTGTTTGTACTGTGGGAATAAAGGTCATGTGGTAGTATCATGCCCAGAAAAGCCGGAAAACTTCAGGGCCTGAGGGTGATGGGAAATATCCTGTCAGGCCAGAAGTCAGAATTTCCCAAGAAGACTTTTATCATTCCGGTGACCTTGAAGATCCTCGGTCAAACTGTCAAGACTGAGGCCTTTGTGGACAGTGGGGCCGACGGGGTTTTTATGGACCGCCAATTCGCCCTGAAACACTCTGTTCCCTTAGTACCCTTGGCATCGGAAATTGAGATTTGTGGGTTAAACGGGGAACCATTATCCCAAGGTAAAATTACCTCTTGCACTAGCCAGATTTCTTTGTTTATTGGAGCCACACACTCTGAAAAATTGTCCTTTTATGTGACTGTCTGTACTTTTGCCCCATTGGTGTTGGGGTTACCCTGGTTAAGGGCCCACAATCCTCAATTTGACTGGGTCTCTGGGGAGATTCTTAGTTGGGGTACTGATTGTTTCAGGAGTTGCTTGAGCCTTCCAGTCAGGCTCTCGCAGCTAAGTTTGCCAGGATTGCCAGGGTGTTATGCAGATTTTGCGGACGTGTTCTCCAAAAAAGTTGCAGAGGTACTACCTCCCCATCGCCCCTATGACTGTGCCATTGATTTGTTGCCAAATGCTAAGCTTCCCAAGAGCAGGTTGTACTCCCTGTCACGTCCTGAGACTCAGGCTATGGCAGAGTACATTCAGGAGAACTTGGCTAAGGGATTTATCAGACCTTCACAGTCTCCAGTTGGGTCGGGGTTCTTCTTCGTGGGTAAAAAGGACGGTTCGTTGCGACCCTGCATCGACTTCAGGGAATTGAACCGTATCACGATTAAAAACTCATACCCACTGCCTCTCATTTCGGTCTTGTTTGACCAGCTTCGTACTGCCACCATTTTTTCTAAGATTGACCTACGCGGTGCGTACAATCTAATCCGAATAAGAGAGGGGGATGAATGGAAGACTGCCTTTAATACCCACTCAGGGCATTATGAATATTTGGTGATGCCTTTTGGGCTCTGTAATGCCCCGGCAGTCTTCCAGGATTTCATGAATGATGTGCTCAGGGAATATTTGGATAGATTCTTAGTTGTATACTTAGATGACATCCTAATCTTCTCCCATTCCCTGTAGGAACATCGGAAGCATGTACGCTTAGTCCTCCAGAAACTCAGAGACCACCGGCTTGGGGCGAAGCTGGAGAAGTGCGAATTTGAAGTTCAGCAAATCGCATTTCTAGGATATATTATCTCCCCAGAAGGTTTCCAAATGGAGGGTTCCAAGGTACAGGCAGTCCTGGATTGGGTGCAGCCCACTAGTTTGAAGGCGCTTCAGCGTTTCCTGGGCTTTGCGAATTTTTATAGACGATTTATCGCTGGATTTTCGTCTATAGTGGCGCCCTTGGTGGCACTCACTAAGAAAGGGGCGGATGTTGCTCACTGGTCTTGTGAGGCTAAAGCGGCTTTTGCCCGTCTCAAAAGGGCATTTGTTTCGGCCAAGGTGCTGCGACACCCAGATCCAGAGCATCCTTTTGTGGTGGAGGTGGATGCCTCTGAGATGGGTATTGGGGCAGTGCTTTCTCAGATGGGAGTGTCTGATAGTCTCCTTCATCCCTGTGCTTACTTTTCCCGTAAATTTTCGCCTGCCGAGATGAATTATGACGTGGGTAACCGGGAATTGTTGGCTATTAAGGATGCACTCGAGGAGTGGAGACACTGGCTTGAGGGGGCTAAGTTTGTGGTCTCAATTCTCACTGACCATAAGAATCTGGCATATTTAGAGTCAGCGAAGCGTCTCAATGCCAGGCAGGCACGATGGGCTTTGTTTTTTGCTCGCTTTAATTTTTTGATAACATATCGCCCTGGGTCAAAAAACATCAAGGCTGATGCGCTCTCGCGGAGTTTTGCTCCAATCCAGGAGACCACCGAGGAGCCGTTGCCCATTGTTTCCCCATCATGTATTAAAGTGGGCATTACCCAGGACCTCTTATCATTTGTCCTTAGAGCACAGGAGCAGGCTCCTCCAGACCTTCCGGTAGGTCTTTTGTTTGTGCCTCCTAGGTTAAGACAGCGAGTGTTCCTGGAATTCCATGCCAAGAAGTCTGCAGGTCACCCGGGTATTGCCAGAACTCGGGAGTTGCTATCTAGGGCGGTGTGGTGGCCCTCGGTGGCTAAGGATGTGGATCAGTGGGTTCGGGCATGTGACATCTGTGCCCGAAATAAGACTCCTAGAGGGGTTCCTGTTGGCCCATTACATCCACTCTCTATCCCATCTAAGCCATGGACCCACATTTCAATGGATTTTGTGGTGGACTTGCCCAAATCCTCGGGGATGACAGCCATCTGGGTTGTCGTTGACAGGTTTTCGAAGATGGCGCACTTCGTTCCACTGGTTGGGCTGCCATCGGCCAGACGCCTGTCTGAATTATTTATGCTGCATGTTGTGCGTCTCCACGGGTTGCCACTTGATGTGGTCTCTGATCGCGGATCCCAGTTTGTGGCCAAATTCTGGAGGGCATTTTGTTCCGATCTCCAGATTTCTGTCAGCTTGTCGTCGGGCTACCATCCGCAGTCTAATGGGCAGACTGAAAGGGTGAACCAGTCCTTGGAGCAGTTCCTCAGGTGTTATGTCTCCAAGTGTCAGACTGACTGGGTTGCTCATCTGTCCATGGCGGAGTTTGCCTATAACAACGCGGCTCACTCTGCTACAGGGATCTCTCCCTTCCTTTGTGTGTATGGGCATCATCCTAAGGCCAATTCTTTTGACCCCCTGGACTCCACGCCTGGTGGTTCCTCTGTGGTTTCGGTCCTTAGAGGTATTTGGCGGAAAGTGAAGAAAGCCCTTGTGTCTGTGTCATTAGTGACCAAAAGGATTTTTGATAAGCGGAAAAGACCCTGCAGCTTCAAATTAGGAGACTTCGTCTGGTTGTCTACCAAGAATTTGAAGTTGAGACAGCCATCTCATAAGTTAGGCCCCCGGTTCATCGGCCCTTATAAGATCACCAGGGTTATCAATCCGGTGGCATTTCAGTTAGATCTGCCCCGTTCTTTGGGTATCAATAAAACATTTCATTGTTCCCTTTTAAAACGGGCGATTAGTAATCCTTCTTCCAGTGGAAGACCTTCCCCTCTTCTGATACGTGGCCAGAGGGAGTTTGTTGTTGAAAGGATTCTTGACTCCAAGGTGGTTCGGGGTCGGCTGTCATTTTTGGTGCACTGGAAGGGGTATGGCCCGGAGGAGCGGTCGTGGGTGCGCAGTTGTGATCTTCATGCCCCCAGACTGATACGCTCTTTCTTCTCGCAGTTCCCCGATAAACCCGGTGGTAGGGGTTCTTTGACCCCTCGTCAGAGGGGGGGTACTGTTAGGGTCTCCTGCCCTGTGCTGCCACGTCGTCATGGCAACCGGGAGACAAGTGCTAGCGGAGTGACCTGAGCGCAGCTGATACTCCGGTTCGGGTCTTTTGCTGTGCAGTGGTTATAGGCTCTGTGCATGGCAGGGTATCCGGTGCTGGTTTTTGTGCTCACAGTCTGTGAGGTCTGAGTGGGGCGTGGACAGCACCTGCTTTATAAGGCCTCTTCTCAGGGTAAGCAGATGCTGCTGAATCTTTGTTGGTTAGTCAGTTTCTGAAAGTTAGCCAGTACTGTGTAGCTTTGTATTTGTTTGTTGCTTACTGCAATTAGGCCTGGGGATTTGGTATTACACTCTGCCAATCCAGACCTAGCAGTAAGACTGGAGTCAGTCGTTTAGCTTGCTGGGGTTCTGTTACTACTCTGTGAACTTAGCAAGTTTGCGGCTGTATTCTAAGACTTGCCTGTCTAATCCTGTCTCACTGTGCTAGGTGTCAGGGGTCAGTTTAGTGGCAGTAAGCTGAACCTGTGCACTGCAAGTGAGAATTAGGATTGTGGAGACTCTCCTTGTGTCTATCATTCCATCTCTGACCAAGGAGTTTACTGCCACACCCGTTGGTAACCCTTTAGGGTTTTGCTGTTGCCCTTAGCAACAGCATTTCGGGTTCTCTACGTATTAAAACACAACATCTTGCTTTTCCCATCTGAGCAGTTCTAATACAAGGGAGATACCCAGTTCCTTAGCCTCTGGGCTTCTCTGTTCACTTTGTGTGTATTTTGTTACCCTATCACCTTCTGTGTACGTTATGTCATATTCCCCAGTCTGTCTGTAAGTCCATTTGTTTTGCATAACAGTTCAAACACCAGTACATTCCTGCAGGCACTGGAGTGCATAACAGTCCTGACACCAGTACTTTCCTGCAGGCACTGGTGTGCATAACAGAGGCTTATGTGGAGGCGGAGCAGGTGCCGATAAGTGTGATGTCACCCCCTGCGGGGTCGACACCTGAGTGGATGGATATGTGGAAGGTATTAACCGACAGTGTCAACTCCTTACATAAAAGGTTCGATGACGCAGCTTTGGGACAGCCGGCATCTCAGCCCGCGCCTGCCCAGGCATCTCAGAAGCCGTCAGGGGCTCAAAAACGCCCGCTACCTCAGATGGCTGACACGGATGTCGACACGGAGTCTGACTCCAGTGTTGACAAGGATGAGACAAATATACAATCCACTAGGGCCATCCGATGTATGATTACGGCAATGAAAAATGTGTTGCACATTTCTGACATTAACCCGGTTACCACAAAAAAGGGTATTATGTTTGGGGAGAAAAAGCAGCCAGTGACTTTTTCCCCCATCTGATGAGTTAAACAAATTGTGTGAAGAAGCGTGGGGTTCCCCAGATAAGAAACTAGTAATTTCTAAGCGGTTACTAATGGCGTACCCTTTCCCGCCAACGGATAGGTTACGCTGGGAGACATCCCCTAAGGTGGACAAAGCGCTCACACGCTTATCAAAAAAGGTGGCACTGCCGTCTCAGGATACGGCCGCCTTAAAGGAGCCTGCAGATAGAAAGCAGGAGGCTATCCTGAAGTCTGTGTATACACACTCAGGTACTATACTGAGACCTGCTATTGCTTCAGCATGGATGTGTAGTGTTGCAGCAGCATGGTCTGATTCCCTGTCAGATAACATTGATTCCCTTGACAGGGACACTATTTTGCTAACTATAGAGCATATTAAAGACGTAGTCTTATATATGAGAGATGCACAGAGGGACATTTGCCGGCTGGCATCTAGAATTAATGCAATGTCCATTTCTGCCAGGAGAGTATTATGGACTCTGCAGTGGACAGGTGATGCTGATTCTAAAAGGCACATGGAAGTTTTGCCTTATAAAGGTAAGAAATTGTTTGGGGACGGTCTCTCGGACCTCGTGTCCACAGCAACAGCTGGGAAGTCGACCTTTTTACCTCAGGTCCCCTCACAGCCTAAGAAAGCACCGTATTATCAAGTACAGTCCTTTCGGCCTCAGAAAGGCAAGCGGGTCAGAGGCGCGTCCTTTCTGCCCAGAGGCAGGGGTAGAGGGAAAAAGCTGCACCAGACAGCCAGTTCCCAGGAACAAATATCCTCCCCTGCTTCCACTAAGTCCACCGCATGACGCTGGGGCTCCACAGGTGGAGCCAGGTGCGGTGGGGGCCCGTCTCCGGAACTTCAGCGACCAGTGGGTTCGCTCACAGGTGGATCTCTGGGTTCTACAGGTATCTCAGGGATACAAGCTGGAGTTCGAGACGTCTCCCCCTCGCCGTTACCTCAAATCAGCCTTGCCTGCTACTCCCAAGGAAAGGGAGGTAGTACTGGCGGCAATTCACAAGCTGTACCTCCAGCAGGTGATAATCAAAGTTCCTCTCCTTCAACAGGGACGAGTTTACTATTCCACAATGTTTGTGATACCGAAACCAGACGGTTCGGTGAGACCCATTCTAAATTTGAAATCCTTGAACACTTATATAAGGAAGTTCAAGTTCAAAATAGAATCGCTCAGGGCGGTTATTGCAAGCCTGGAAGAGGGGGATATTATGGTGCACTGGACATCATGGATGCTTACCTACATGTCCCCATTTACCCACCTCACCAGGAGTACCTCAAGGTTGTGGTACAGAACTGCCATTACCAATTCCAGACGTTGCCGTTTGGTCTGTCCACGGCACCGAGGGTGTGTTCCAAGGTAATGGCCAAAATTCGAAAGAAGGGAGTTATAATTATCCCGTACTTGAACGATCTCCTTATAAAGGCGAGGTCCAAGGAGCAGTCGTTGATCGGAGTAGCACTATCTCAGGAAGTGCTACAACAGCACGGCTGGATTCTGAATATCCCAAAGTCGCAGCTGGTTCCTACGACGCGTCTGCTGATATTGGGCATGTTTCTGGACACAGAACAGTAGAAGGTGTTTCTCCCAGAGGAGAAGGCCAAGGAGTTGTCATCTCTGGTCAGAGACCTCCTGCAACCAAAACAGGTGTCGGTGCATCATTGCACGCGAATCCTGGAAAAGATGGTAGCTTCTTTCGAAGCAATTCCCTTTGGCAGGTTCCTTGCAAGGAACTTTCAGTGGGACCTGTTAGACAAGTGAGGATCGCATCTTCAGATGCATCGGCTGATCACCCTGTCCCCGAGGGCCAGGGTGTCTCTGCTGTGGTGGCTGCAGAGTGCTCATCTTCTCGAGGGCCGCAGATTCGGCATTCAGGACTGGGTCCTGGTGACCACGGATGCAAGCCTCCGAGGTTGGGGAGCAGTCACTCAGGGAAGAAACTTCCAAGGACAATGGTCGAGTCAGGAGACTTCCCTACACATAAATATTCTGGACCTAAGGGCCATTTACAATGCCCTAAGGCAAGCAGAACCCCTGCTTCAAAACCAGCCAGTGCTGATTCAGTCAGACAACATCACGGCTGTCGTCCATGTAAACCGACAAGGCGGCACAAGAAGCAGGACGGCGTTGGCAGAAGCCACAAGGATTCTCCGATGGGCGGAGTATCACGTACTAACACTGTCAGCAGTGTTCATTCCGGGTGTGGAAAACTAGGAAGCAGACTTCCTCAGCAGGCACGACCTCCACCCGGGAGAGGGGGGACTTCATCCAGAAGTCTTCACGCAGATTGTGAACCGTTTGGGAACGGCCACAGGTGGACATGATGGCGTCCCGCCTCAACAAAAGCTAAAATAGTATTGCGCCAGGTCAAGAGACTCTCAGGCGATAGCTGTGGACGCACTAGTGACACCGTGGGTGTACCAGTCGGTTTATGTGTTCCCTCCTCTTCCTCTCATACCCAAGGTACTGAGGATAGTAAGTAAGAGAGGAGTAAGAACTATACTCTTAGTTCCGGATTGGCCAAGAAGAACTTGGTACCCGGAACTACAAGAAATGATCTCGGAGGACCCATGGCCTCTGTCTCTCAGACAGGACCTGTTACTGCAGGGGCCCTGTCTGTTCCAAGACTTACCGCGGCTGCATTTGAAGGCTTGGCGGTTGAACGCCGGATCCTAACGGAAAAGGGCGTTCCAGATGAAGTGATTCCTACGCTGTTAAAGGCTAGGAAAGACGCTGCCTGAAGTTCAGACGTTGTTAAGGGAGTGCTGCATATTCAGCCCCTTTTTTGTGCCTCCAGTGGCACCTTGGGATCTCAACGTAGTGTTGGATTTCCTAAAATCACATTGTTTTGAGCCACTTCAGAACGTGGAGTTGAAGTATCTCACGTGGAAAGTGGTCATATATATATTTGGCCTTGGCTTCGGCTAGGCGTGTGTCAGAATTGGCGGCTTTGTCGTGTGAAAGCCCTTATCTGATCTTCCATAGGGACAGGGCAGAATTGAGGACTCGTCCCCAATTTCTCCCTAAGGTGGTATCAGCGTTTCATTTGAACCAACCTATTGTGGTGCCTGCGGCTACTCGGGACTTGGAGGCTTCCAAGTAGCTGGATGTAGTCCGGGCCCTGAAAATCTATGTTTCCAGGACGGCTAGAGTCAGAAAATACTGACTCGCTGTTTCTCCTGCATGCACCCAACAAGCTGGGTGCTCCTGCTTCTAAGCAGACTATTGCTCGCTGGATCTGTAACACGATTCACCTTGCACATTCTGCGGCTGGACTGCCGCATCCTAGATCAGTAAAAGCCCATTCCACGAGGAAGGGGGCTCTTCTTGGGCGGCTGCCCATGGGGTCTCGGCATTACAACTTTGCCGAGCTGCTACCTGGTCGGGGTCAAACACGTTTGCAAAATTCTACAAGTTTGATACCCTGGCTGAGGAGGACCTTGAGTTTGCTCATTCGGTGCTGCAGAGTCATCCGCACTCTCCCGCCCGTTTGGGAGCTTTGGTATAATCCCCATGGTCCTTACGGAGTACCCAGCATCCACTAGGACGTCAGAGAAAATAAGAATTACTCACCGGTAATTCTATTTCTCGTAGTCCGTAGTGGATGCTGGGAGCCCGTCCCAAGTGCGGATTGTCTGCAATACTTGTATATAGTTATTGCTTAACTAAAGGGTTATTGTTATGAGACATCTATTCAGTGAGGCTCAGTTGTTATTCATACTGTTAACTGGGTATAGTTATCACGAGTTGTACGGTGTGATTGGTGTGGCTGGTATGAGTCTTACCCTGGATTCCAAATCCTTTCCTTGTAGTGTCAGCTCTTCCGGGCACAGTTTCCCTAACTGAGGTCTGGAGGAGGGCATAGAGGGAGGAGCCAGTGCACACCAGATAGTACCTAATCTTTCTTTTAGAGTGCCCAGTCTCCTGCGGAGCCCGTCTATTCCCCATGGTCCTTACGGAGTACCCAGCATCCACTACGGACTACGAGAAATAGAATTACCGGTGAGTAAATTCTTATTTTTTTTTATGCCAATGTATAGCACTTTGGGGGGGAATTCAAATGTTTGAAAAGTTGGTTGGGTGTCTGTTTTTCCCTGTCTATTAGATAGGAAAAAACAGACACCCAATTGACTTTTCAAACAATTGAATATCCCCCTTTGAGTCTATTTCAGAGAAGAGTGCTACATTTTTGTCCTTAATAATAAATGGACATTTACCACAGCGCACACACCGCAAAGTCTTCAAGCTGAGTATTCTTATTCGGAGAATCTATTTAAGATGATTTTTCCTTGTTGTCCTTTTTCTCATCTTATTCCCAGTGTCATTATACTGTATGTAATAGACCATTTAAAAAAAAAAAAAGCATATTTAAAAAGATATGTATAAACTGTATTTTAAAAATCATCAACGAAATGGTTGTGAACAAAAAAGCAGGTTATCTAAGGCTGTGTTATTTAACAACTTATAGCTAAATTGTAGGCTATGCCCCCAGTGGTGACACTGGTTAGCAGAGCTGCTTGATGGATTATAATATAGTTGATGCTGTGCGAGCAATGTTGGCAGTGATTTTTTTTCTATTTGCTGAATGGTAATTTGTTGATCCTGGGCTAAGCAATTTAACAGTTTGTAGACACCGATTTTTTTTAAACAAGAATGGTGTTCCATCACCTATGCCAACCTTCCAACCAGGGCCGTCTTAACAGCAGTGTAGGCCCCTGGTCACAGAAATGCAATGGGCCCCCTACTCATCCTCCAGCGGTAGGGGTGGGAGGGGCTATCAGCGGCAGCTTTGATGTCCCGCTGGCGGTAGGAGGTGTTCTATCTTTTTGCTCAGCATGTAGGACCTGGAGCAGTCATTTCTGCTAATTACTCCTTTACTGCACAGATGGGACAGGAGGGAGAAAACTAAACTGTAGAAGGGGGCATTGGGCTGAATGAAGGGGCCCTGCTACATGACTTCCAGGGTGGTAAGGGGTCTTTAATATGTAGGGGAGGGGTGGATAGTGGAGTGGGCTTAACATTCATCATTTTCTGGTGGGAGGGCAGCTTGCTTGACTGCAGATATCTCAAGTTCCTGAAATTAGATTTCTTAGCTTTGAATGAGATTAAAAAACAAGAGAGGCTCACCTTTCAGGAGATATTGAGGACTTGGGGATCAGAGCTCAGGAGCCAGAGCAATTCATGTGGGGGCATATCTGGCACTGTGGGGGCATATCTGGCACTGTGGGGGCATATGCGTATCTGGCACTATTGGGGGCATATTTGTATCTGGCACTGAACTATTGGGGTCATATGTTTTTCACGTCCGCATTTTTATTGGTCACGCCCCATGTGGCCACACCCATTTTTGGGTGCGCGCGCACACAGTACCACTAAGAATTTATTTCTACTTGCACCACTGGGTAGTGCGCTGCACTGCACTTCTTCGCACTACTATTTGAATATACTGCCTGGCCTGTGGTGGCATTGCCTCCTCAGCCAGGCCAGGCACTGCTGATGTCTCCTCAGTATTATAAGAATTACTGTGTGGGCATAATGTATAAAGGGAACTGCTACTGTGTGGGCATGATGTGTATAAGGATTACTACTGTCTAGCGTAATTTGAATTGGGGGAACTATTGTATGGTCATGCCCCTTTCCCACAAGATCATGTCCCTGTTTTGCACATGCACCTTCCCTATTTCAAATATGGGGGGCGCCAGTCCGTTACTTTGCCAGGGGCACTCGGATGCCTAGATACACCCCTGTTCTTGTGGACAGACCACATAGCAGATGAGAATATTGGGGGTGATCTGGACCAGCTTCTGGTCTATTCACATAGCCAACCTAGTACATAGGTACAGATTATTCAAAATATTTTACCACTGGTGCAGCATTTGGTGGTAATCATGGTTTTAATTGTTTAAAGGCTGCAATTATGTAATCTGGAGGCAGAAGAGCAAGGGCTTGGAGATGTCTCATTTTCAAAGCAAATTTGCCGTTTTTGCCATATTGTGGGGCTAGACCTGCCAACTGTATGTTCCTACATAGATTCTGACCATGGTGGAAAAGGCAACATATATGTGTGCTTCTGGAAAATTCCCTCCTGGTCACCTAAATTGCTGATAATTTAAAGAAGACAGGATGAATTGGATGTCAAACTCATAGCTGTAATCCTGACGATCTCCTAAAAATCTCCTCACTTTTGCCATTAAGCAATCCATATACCAATGGGAGAAACCATTAACTGGTTTCATCAGTGCCAACCATTGCATAATGTAGTATTGCCTTAATATTTTGGGACATGTTTCAATGTACCAGTCATTATCCAGTATGGTGCCTCCTGGAGTTTCATCATGTTATCCTTAGTATGAAATGACAAGATTCTTTCATTATGAAAATCGCTATATCTGATCCAAAAATGTATCCCATTAATTTCCGTAAGTTCCTGTGGCATGTGGATATCTTCAAGTGAGGTTGGCTCTGGGGGACTGTCTTCTTTCCTTGACATTTCTACCAGCTTTTTGATGCATCCCTGATGGACCAGAATTTGTTTATGGCATTTCTGATGTCACACCCTGGATAATTTGTGCTAATATCCTGGGCATGTTCTCTGGTGGCTGTCCATTTGTTCTGCACTGGGAACATGATTATGAGTTCCCTGAGAACACCATTATTACTGATCTCCAAAGGCCCTTATCTTTGCTAAGCACTGACATATCCGAGTATTCCTCTACATGCAGTGACAGTAATATACTGGAAAACAGGTATCCAATGACATTGAGTAGCATAGTCCCTCACTGGGAAATAATCAATCAGCAATATTCCTCAGACATTTATTAAAAAATGAATGGACCTTTCTCTATGTGATCAATACAAGAATGTTCTGTGTGTGCATTCTACACATCTTTTTATATCATATTTTAAATAGGAGTGGTGGGTCAATTATTGAAAACATGCAACATATAATCCTAATTGAAACTGCCATATATTGTTTGGTTTCTAGTGGCGGGTGAACCGTTTGATCGCATGGTGTACCCACAGCGGCACATCTGTGGCTCCCTGCTGCCCCGCCTCCCTCTTCCTGAGTACTTCGCTCAGGGGAGGACAGAGTTTTGCTGAATTACATGGTTGCGTCGTGACTCGGGAAGAGGAAGGATGGGGAGTAAGTATACTGTTTACACTACTAGGGAGGCGGAAGGAGGGGGAGCAGGAGAAGAATAAGTATACTGTTTACACTACTAGGGAGGAGGGAGAGTAGCAGCAGCATAGTAGTGCTGGCAGGCGCAAGTATACACTACTAGCAACAAGCATTACCCTTGGCAACGAGCATGCATCTCAGAGCATGAAATCCCTGGCAACGAGCATGACACCCAGTGCATGGAACCCCTGGCAACCAGCAGGTAATTTAAACGTATTTAGAAGCTTTACTGTAGGGCATAATGTATCACGGGCATTGCGCTGTGTGGCATATTATGGTGCAAGGGGCATTGCTGTGTGGGGCTTAATATGGTGGAATTATTTTTTTTATCCCCTGTGGTGGCCGAGGTCTGTTTGTTGAAGAGTCAAAAACTGGGGTGTAAAGTAGTCTTTTCCTGCAAGGCCATGCTCATTTTAGTGAGACCACACCCATTTTATCTTTACACCTCATACCTTTTTCATTTTCACTTTTACTATTTATAATTTATTTATTTATTTATTAACAGTTTCTTATATAACGTAGCAAATTCAGTTGTGCTTTACAATTGGAAACAGTGATAACATAAAACAAAACAATTGCAAACAACAGTGAAAAAACAAGACTGGGTAATAACAGACAGTCATAGAGGTAGGAAGGCCCTGCTCGCAAGCTTACAATCTATAGGCAAGTAGGCATTGCTACACAAGGTTAAGTGTAATCTATTGCATAAAAGTCCACCAGATTGCAAAGGTTCCTGGTGGGTTGTATAATATGGTCAAACAGCAATGTTGGCCTGGGGTCAGCAAGATGGGAAAGTGAAGAATGAGAAAATATGTGAGGATATGAGTGGACTCTACAGTGGGGATGTAATTGGATAGGAAAGTTTATGATGGTTATGTGGGCAGTTCCTGAATTTGATAAGCTTGCCTGAAGAGGTGAGTTTTCAGGGAACGCTTGATTGTTTGGAGACTAGAGGAGAGTCTTATTGTGCGTGGGAGGGCATTCCACAGAGTGGGAGCAGCCTGAAGAAAATCCTGCAATTGTGAATGGGAGTGAATAATGAGTGTAGATGAGAGAAGTAGATCTTGTGAAGAGCAAAGAGGTCTGATTGGGAGACATATTGAGATAAATGGATGTCCCTCAGTGTATTTTTTATTTGTGCCTGTGGCCTGTGCATTACTGTGTGCCTTTTTCTTTTCTCCTATACTGTTATACATTTGTGGTTGTGGATGATGTTATTGGGTTATTTTTTAGAAATGTCTATGTTCATTAAGAGGTGTCTTATGATGAGTAAGTATGGGAAATAACATGGGTTTGGAGACTTTAGATGTGTGTTATGCTAGAACTCCTTTGGAAGTGACATCACTGCCACTGGTGGGAGGGGTCAGAGTTCAGACCAACTGTCACTTAATGCCAATGTAATGACATAATTGTTATCTGCAGTAATTTTTATTATATAGATTAACTTAAGTAGCTTTTTAGAAGTATTCTTCCCATGAACACTGACATATCACCACAAATGAACATACAATACTGTGTACGTAATGCATTTCAATCTTATTTTGTTCTCTGCAAATAAGAGGGTGGAGACGGGATGCGTTTTGCATCCCAGTGGTCGGGATGCTGGCGGTTATGTGACAGATTCCCGACACCACTCAGGAGACCGGCACTGGAACACCCACAGCCGACATCTCAAAGGTAAGTATCGGGGTATGGGTTAGGGCCCAGGGAGGGGGTTAGGTACTATGGGGGGTTAGGCTAACCCGCTGAGAGTTAGCCCTAGCTGTCACTCGCAGTGGGTTAGCCATAGCTGCCACTCCCGAACTGGTTTAGGGTTAGGGGAGGGGTAAAGTACTTACCCCGTCTGGTGCCAAGATCCCGACCGCCGGTATTACATACCAAACCCGTGAAGACAGTCCTTGTAGTATATGTTGCCATATTGGTAAATATTCAAATAAAATATTTAGGAATATTAAGATTAAAGGGATATTGACTCAATTCAAACGAATGATAAAATAGGATTTTAGTACCTACCGGTAAATCCTTTTCTCCTAGTCCGTAGAGGATGCTGGGGACTCCAAAAGGATCATGGGGTATAGACGGGATCCGCAGGAGCTTGGGCACACTGAAAAGACCTTGACTGGGTGTGAACTGGCTCTTCCCTCTATGCCCCTCCTCCAGACCTCAGTTATACGAACTGTGCCCAGGAGAGACGGACATTTCGAGGAAAGGATTTTTGTTTAAACCAAGGGAGAGAAAACCTACCAGCCCACACCACAACATACCGTACAACCGGAGTATCAGGAAACCAGATAACAGTATGAATTAACAACAGCAACAAGCTGAATACAACTAATACACAACCCGTGTGTAAACAAAATTTAACCAGCAATAATACACTGCAAGTAACAGTCCGAACTGGGAAGGGCACCCAGCATCCTCTACGGACTAGGAGAAAAGGATTTACCGGTAGGTACTAAAATATTATTTTCTCTTACGTCTTAGAGAATGCTGGGGACTCCAAAATGACCATGGGGTCTATACCAAAGCTCCAGAACGGGCGGGAGAGTGCGGACGACTCTGCAGCACCGATTGAGCAAACACGAGGTCCTCATCAGCCAGGGTATCAAACTTGTAAAACTTAGCAAAGGTGTTTGAACCCGACCACGTAGCAGCTCGGCAAAGCTGAAGTGCCGAGACCCCTCGGGCAGCCGCCCAAGACGAGCCCACTTTTCTGGTAGAATGGGCCTTTACTGACTTTGGCAACGATAGCCCAGCCGAAGAATGAGCTTGCTGAATCGTACTACACATCCAGCGTGCAATAGTCTGCTTAGAAGCAGGATGACCAATCTTGTTGGAAGCATACAGGACAAAGAGAGCCTCTGTTTTCCTGGCAAGAGCTGTTCTGGCGACGTAAATCTTCAAAGCTCTTACAACATCAAGAGACTTTGGAACTGCCACAGCATCCATAGCCACAGGTACCACAATAGGTTGGTTAATGTGAAACGAAGAAACCACCTTCAGCAGAAATTGTTGACGAGTCCTCAATTCTGCTCTATCCGAATGGAAGATCAAATATGGACTCTTGTAAGATAAGGCCGCCAACTCTGACACTCGCCTGGCAGACGCCAGAGCCAAAAGCATAACTACCTTCCAAGTGAGAAACTTTAACTCAACCATACGCAAAGGTTCAAACCAGGGAGACATAAGAAACTGCAAGACCACTTCAAGATCCCACGGCGCCACAGGCGGCACAAATGGAGGATGGATATGCAGCACTCCCTTCACAAAAGTCTGAACCTCTGGAAGGACGGCCAATTCCTTTTGAAAGAAAATAGATAAAGCCGAAATCTGCACTTTGATGGAACCCAATTTCAGGCCTGCATCGACGCCTGCCTGCAAAAAATGGAGAAACCGACCCAAGTGAAATTCCTCCGAAGGAGCAGTTTTGGTCTCACACCACGAAACATACTTTCTCCAAATACGGTGATAATGTTTCGCCATAACCTCCTTCCTCGCCTTAAGGAGAGTGGGGATGACCTCCCCAGGAATACTTTTTCGAGCTAAGATTTGGCGCTCGAATTCCATGCCGTCAAACGCAGCCGCGGTAAGTCCGGAAACACGCATGGACCCTGCAATAACAGGTCCTCTCTTAGAGGGAGCGGCCAAGGATCTTCCACCAATAATTCCTGAAGATCCGGATACCAGGCCCTGCGCGGCCAATCTGGAACTATGAGAATCGCCTGAACCTTTGCTCGTCGTATGATTCCCATCACCTTTGGAATGAGAGGAAGTGGAGGGAACACATACACCGACTGAAACACCCACGGAGTCACCAGTTCGTCCACTGCACTGGCTTGGGGGTCCCTTGACCTGGAACAATATCTCGGAAGCTTCTTGTTGAGGCGAGACGCCATCATGTCTATCAGAGGAATTCCCCAACGCTTCGTCACTTCAGCAAATACCTCTTGGTGAAGAGCCCACTCTCCCGGATGGAGATCGTGTCTGCTGAGGAAGTCTGCTTCCCAGTTGTCCACTCCCGGGAGGAAGACTGCTGACAGAGCGCTCACGTGCTGTTCCACCCAGTGAAGGATTCTTGTGGCCTCCACCATAGCCGCCCTGCTCCTTGTTCCGCCTTGATGGTTTACATGCGCCACCGCTGTTATGTTGTCCGACTGGATCAGGACAGGTCGACCCTGAAGAAGGCTCTTTGCTTGTAGCAGGCCGTTGTAAATGACTCTTAACTCGAGGACATTTCTGTGGAGAAAAGATTCCTGGTTTGACCATTTCCCCTGGAAATTTCTTCCTTTGGTGACTGCGCCCCAGCCTCTGAGACTTGCATCTGTTGTCAGTAGGACCCAGTCCTGGATTCCGAATCGGCACCCTCCTAGAAGGTGAGAGCTTTGTAGCCACCACAGGAGAGAAATCCTGGCCCTGGAAGATAGACTTATTTTCCGGTGCATGTGCAGGTGAGACCCGGACCATTTGCTCAGCAGATCCCACTGAAAAATCTGGGCATGAAACCTGCCAAACGGAATGGATTTGTACGCCGCAACCATTTTCCCCAGAACCCGAGTACACTGATGAATCGACACACTTGTCGGCCTCAGAAGCTCTCTGACCATTGTCTGTAGTTCCAGAGCTTTGTCTTCCGGAAGAAACACTCTCTGTAACTCCGTATCTAGAATCATGCCCAGAAAGGGCAGCCGAGTGGTCAGAATCAGCTGAGACTTTGGTAAATTTAGAACCCAACCGTGTTGTCGCAGAACCGACAGAGACAATTCCACATTTCTTAACAATTTTTCCTTGGACCTCGCCTTTATCAGGAGATCGTCCAAGTACGGGATAATTGTAACCCCTTGTTTGTGAAGGAGAACCATCATTTCCGCCATGACTTTGGTGAAAATCCTCGGGTCCGTGGAAAGCCCAAACGGCAACGTCTGAAATTGGTAATGACAATCCTGTATCGCAAACCTGAGGAAAGCTTGATGAGGAGGATATATCGGGACGTGTAAGTAGGCATCCTTTATGTCGACTGACGCCATAAAATCCCCCCCTTCTAGGCTGGAAATCACAGCTCGAAGAGATTCCATCTTGAACTTGAAAACTTTCAAGTAAGGATTGAGGGATTTTAGGTTCAGAATAGGTCTGACCGAACCGTCCGGCTTCGGTACAACAAAGAGGCTCAAGTAGAACCCCCTCCCCCCGTTGGGACGGGGGAACGGGAACAATGACCCTCTGTTGAAACAACTTTTGTATTGCTGCCTTCACGACCTCCCTGTCCGGAAGAGACATTGGCAAGGCCGAAATGAAAAAGCGGTGTGGGGGCATCTCCTGAAACTCCAGCCTGTATCTCAGAGACACTATTTCTAGGACCCAAGGATCCAGGCCTGATTGAACCCAGACCTGACTGAAGATCCGCAGACGGCCCCCCACCGGTCCGGACTCCCCCTGGGGAGCCCCAGCGTCATGCGGTGGACTTGGTAGAGGTGGGGGAGGACTTTTGGTCCTGGGCGCCTGATACTGCAGGCGACTTTCTTCCCCTTCCTCTACCCTTTGAAGCGAGGAAGGACGAGCCTTTTCCTCGCCTGTATTTATTTGGACGAAAGGACTGCATCTGCTGATGGGGTGCCTTTTTCTGCTGTGTGGGAACATAAGGAAGAAAAGATGACTTACCTGCAGTCGCGGTAGACACCAGGGGGTAAATTTACTAAGATGGGAGTTCTATTTAAGATGGGATGTCGCCCATAGCAACCAATCGGATTCTACTTCTCATTTATATAGCACCTTCTAGAAGATAATACCTAGAATCTGATTGGTTGCTATGGGCAACATCCCATCTTAAATAGAACTCCCATCTTAGTAAATATACCCCCAGGTCAGTCAAGCCGTCACCAAACAAGACACTACCTTGGAAGGGCAGAGCTTCCATAGCTTTCTTGGAGTCGGCATCAGCTTTCCATTGATGGATCCACAGCGCCCTCCTGGCCGAGATCGCCATGGCATTGGCTCTTGATCCCAAGAGACCAACATCCCTCGCCACATCCTTCAGGTAATCTGCAGCGTCCTTGATATAACCAAGAGTCAAAAGAATATTTTCTTTATCAAGGGTATCCATATCAGAAGCTAAATTATCAGCCCATTTAGCAATAGCACTACTCACCCATACCGACGCCACAGCAGGTCTGAGCAACGCACCCGTATTAGCGAAAATGGCCTTCAGAGACATCTCCAGCTTGCGATCCGCCGGATCCTTGAGAGCTGCCGTGTCAGGGGATGGATGCGCCACCTACTTAGACAAACGGGCATAGAGGGAAGAGCCAGTTCACACCCTGTCATCAGAGGGGAAAGGATACGCCATGAAAATTCTCTTGGGAATCTGCCACCTCTTGTCCGGCAACTCCCAAGCCTTTTCACAGAGTATTCATTTCATGAGAGGGGGGAAACTTCACCTCAGGTTTTTTCCCTTTAAACAAACAAATCCTTGTTTCCTGCAGCGCAGGTTCGTCAGAGATACGTAAAACATCTTTAATAGCCACAATCATGTACTGAATACTCTTAACTAGCCTTGGGTGTAAAGTAGCCTCAGTGAAGTCGACAGCGGAATCAGAATCCGTGTCGGTATCCGTATCTACCATCTGGGTCAAGGAACGCTTTTGCGACCCTGACGGGGCCTGCACCTGAGACAAAGCATCCTCCGTGGATTTCCTCCACACTTGTGTCTGAGACTCCGATTTATCCAATCTCTTAGACAATGAGGCCAGATTTGCATTAAGTGCACTTAACATCGTAACCAAATCAGGTGACACACTGCCTCAGCTAGGGGACAGACCCACAAGGAAGCCCGGATAGAGAAAACACAGAGGAAGTATGCCAGCTCACACCCCAGCGCCCATATATCACACCAAACGATATATGTGGAAAAGCGCTACTGTTAGTTACAATATATGCACCAAATATCTGTGCCCCCCCCCCCGATTTGCTCCCTTTTACTTGAATGGAGCTTGGAGGTCCCGGGCCAGCGTCTCATGCAGAGGCTGTGGATGAGAGAAAATGGCGCTGGTGAGCTGTGCGGCTAAGCCCCGCCCCTTCCCGGCGCGCTTCAGTCCCGCAAAAATTTAAACTTGAATGCTGGCAGGGGTACAGAAAATGGTGCCCGGGCACCGAAAATGCCTGTCTGCCAGCCCTTAAAAGACCCAGTAACATGCTGCCCGGGGCGCTCGCCCCCCCCCCACCCCAGCGCCCTGCACCCGCAAGTGCTGTTGGTGAAGTGTGTGGGAGCATGGAGCGCAGTGCTACCGCTGCGCTGCTACCTCGCTACTGAAGTCTTCTGCCGTCTGATGTCTTCGGATCTTCACATACTCACCCGGCTTCTTTCTTCTGGCTTCTGTGAGGGGGGTGACGGCGCGGCTCCGGGAACAAGCAGCTAGGCGAACCAAGTGATCGAACCCCCTGGAGCTAATGGTGTCCAGTAGCCTAAGAAGCAGAGCCCTTAACTAAGTAGAAGTAGGTCTGACTTCTCTCCCCTCAGTCCCTTGATGCAGGGAGCCTGTAGCCAGCAGGTCTCCCTGAAAATTAAAAACCTAACAAAAGTCTTTTCTAGAGAGACTCTGTAGAGCTCCCCTAGTGTGTGTCCAGTCACTCCTGGGCACAAAGTCTAACTGAGGTCTGGAGGAGGGGCATAGAGGGAGGAGCCAGTTCACACCCAGTCAAAGTCTTTTCAGTGTGCCCAAGCTCCTGCGGATCCCGTCTATACCCCATGGTCCTTTTGGAGTCCCCAGCATTCTCTAGGACGTAAGAGAAATAGGTGATTTTAACCTTAGTGAATAGTATAGATATATATATTTTATAGTGAGGAGTAGATGTGTTATAATAAAGTTTGCATGCATGATATATATAAAGTAGGCATTATGGGGGTAATTCCAAGTTGATCGTAGCAGGATTTTTGATAGCAATTGTGCAAAACCATGTGCACTGCAGGGGAGGCAGATATAACATGTGCAGAAAGAGTTAGATTTGGGTGGGTTATTTTATTTCTGTGCAGGGTAAATACTGGCTGCTTTATTTTTACACTGCAAATTAGATTGCAGATTGAACACACCCCACCCAAACTTAACTCTCTCTGCACATGTTATATCTGCCTCCCCTACAGTGCACATGGTTTTGCCCAATTGCTATCAAAAATCCTGCTGCAATCAACTTGGAATTACCCCCTATATGCCTGATGTACACCAAATATCGGGGGTAATTCCAAGTTGATCGCAGCAGGAATTTTTTTAGCAGTTGGCAAAACCATGTGCACTGCAGGGGAGGCAGATATAACATGTGCAGAGAGAGTTAGATTTGGGTGGGTTATTTTATTTCTGTGCAGGGTAAATACTGGCTGCTTTATTTTTACACTGCAAATTAGATTGCAGATTGAACACACCACACCCAAATCTAACTCTCTCTGCACATGTTAAATCTGCCTTCCCTGCACTGCACATGGTTTTTCCCAACTGCTAAAAAATTTCCTGCAGCGATCAACTTGGAATTACCCCCTTGGTTTTGCCCAACTGCTAAAAAAATTCCTGCTGCGATCAACTTGGAATTACCCCCATAATTGACTACTAGGAATCGTTAGAACAAGTTTCCCTGCTTTGGCCCTGAAGTAAGTGGAATCTACAGGTGTGTTTGTTATGCATAGAGTTAGATCGAAATCAAGATTCAGAATTCCTTTGGTAATGAAATTTATTTTTGTCCAGTAATAGGAGAGTACACGGGTCATAGCAACAGTAGGTAAATTACAGTAGGTACTCCCAAGAGGACACAATTATTTATGCTAACACCCTAGGCAAATATTTACACATCAAATTTTTATATTGAAAATAATTTATGAAAGAAACTCCAAATTTTATGATTCCAAAATACCTTCACTGCTTCCTCCTTGGGGCAGATCGAGTTGACATGTTTTACGACACATTGGAATCCAGCTCAGGCAAACCTATAATTATCTATTACATTGGACACAATGAGGAGATGCCTGTGGAGCTGGTGGAGTATGAGGTATGAATATACATGATGCTAGGTAGTGATAGTGAAGAAGATGAGGAAGTTAAGAAAATCTTAGTTGAAGGACTAGAGGAGGAGAACATGGACACAGAAAAAATGGTACTTAGGAAAAGTAGCTAAAATATTCTTACAAGAAGTATACAGTTTATGTTAGTAATTGTCTAATGCTGTCCATATATCAGAATGATATCATTCCAACCAGCTAACTAGTTGGCTGATTGGAATTTAAATCTGTCAGTGTGTGGGAGAAAACAATAATCATTCATTTGCTCCAACACGCCTAAAATCAGCAGAAAACGGTGATCCCAACTAGTCGGAAAAATCAAGCATTTTTCCCAACTACAGTATTAGGGTGACTATTGTTTTAATGTAGGGGGAAAGTTTCCCCTAACTGAACAATTTTTACAGAAATAGGTGGATACTTTGGCCTTCCACTTCTGCAGCTGCTGCAGAAAGATGAAGGATGCACAGCTGTCCTGGGCCATGCACCGGACTGCAAGTCAGAACTCATGCCTCTAGAGCACTCATCCCCTGCAGATAAAGCAGAAGTGCAGCCTTTCACCGGCTGCAGGTGTTATGTCCACTTCCACTGGTGCCATCAGCTGCTGCTTCTGGTCATTGGGGTGACCCCAGGCTCACTCATGTCCCTCTCACTGTGCCAAGGCCGTAGTTTGTGTAAAGTTACAGCAGGGGCGAGGGGTGAGAGCTCTGGGCTATCTCCCCCCACCCCTCTGGTACACCTGACAGTCGCTTTTGGTCTTATTTTAATTGATCACCGGCTACAGACTGAGCACAGGTTCACTTCTGTGTAGAGATGAGCGGGTTCGGTTTCTCTGAATCCGAACCCGCCAGAACTTCATGTTTTTTTTCACGGGTCCGAGCGACTCGGATCTTCCCGCCTTGCTCGGTTAACCCGAGCGCGCCCGAACGTCATCATGACGCTGTCGGATTCTCGCGAGGCTCGGATTCTATCGCGAGACTCGGATTCTATATAAGGAGCCGCGCGTCGCCGCCATTTTCACACGTGCATTGAGATTGATAGGGAGAGGACGTGGCTGGCGACCTCTCCGTTTAGAATTAGAATAGATTAGAGAGACACTTGATTTACTAATTTTGGGGAGCATTAGGAGTACTCAGTAGTGTACAGTGCAGAGTTTTGCTGATAGTGACCAGTGACCACCACTTTTATTTATAATCCGTTCTCTGCCTGAAAAAAGCGATACACAGCACACAGTGACTCAGTCACATACCATATCTGTGTGCACTGCTCAGGCTCAGGCCAGTGTGCTGCATCATCTATTATCTATATATAATATTATATATATCTGTCTGACTGCTCAGCTCACACAGCTTATAATTGTGGGGGAGACTGGGGAGCACTACTGCAGTGCCAGTTATAGGTTATAGCAGGAGCCAGGAGTACATAATATAATCCGTTCTCTGCCTGAAAAAAGCGATACACAGCACACAGTGACTCAGTCACATACCATATCTGTGTGCACTGCTCAGGCTCAGGCCAGTGTGCTGCATCATCTATTATCTATATATAATATTATATATATCTGTCTGACTGCTCAGCTCACACAGCTTATAATTGTGGGGGAGACTGGGGAGCACTACTGCAGTGCCAGTTATAGGTTATAGCAGGAGCCAGGAGTACATAATATAATCCGTTCTCTGCCTGAAAAAAGCGATACACAGCACACAGTGACTCAGTCACATACCATATCTGTGTGCACTGCTCAGGCTCAGGCCAGTGTGCTGCATCATCTATTATCTATATATAATATTATATATATCTGTCTGACTGCTCAGCTCACACAGCTTATAATTGTGGGGGAGACTGGGGAGCACTACTGCAGTGCCAGTTATAGGTTATAGCAGGAGCCAGGAGTACATAATATATTATATAGTGAGTGACCACCAGACACACAGTGCAGTTTATTTAATATATCCGTTCTCTGCCTGAAAAAAGCGATACACACAGTGACTCAGTCAGTCACATACCATATCTGTGTGCACTGCTCAGGCTCAGGCCAGTGTGCTGCATCATCTATATATATTATATATCTGTCTGACTGCTCAGCTCACACAGCTTATAATTGTGGGGGAGACTGGGGAGCACTACTGCAGTGCCAGTTATAGGTTATAGCAGGAGCCAGGAGTACATAATATTATATTAAAATTAAACAGTGCACACTTTTGCTGCAGGAGTGCCACTGCCAGTGTGACTAGTGACCAGTGACCTGACCACCAGTATATAATATTAGTAGTATACTATCTCTTTATCAACCAGTCTATATTAGCAGCAGACACAGTACAGTGCGGTAGTTCACGGCTGTGGCTACCTCTGTGTCGGCACTCGGCAGCCCGTCCATAATTGTATATACCACCTAACCGTGGTTTTTTTTTCTTTCTTTATACATACATACTAGTTACGAGTATACTATCTCTTTATCAACCAGTCTATATATTAGCAGCAGACACAGTACAGTGCGGTAGTTCACGGCTGTGGCTACCTCTGTGTCGGCACTCGGCAGCCCGTCCATAATTGTATATACCACCTAACCGTGGTTTTTTTTTCTTTCTTTATACATACATACTAGTTACGAGTATACTATCTCTTTATCAACCAGTCTATATATTAGCAGCAGACACAGTACAGTGCGGTAGTTCACGGCTGTGGCTACCTCTGTGTCGGCACTCGGCAGCCCGTCCATAATTGTATATACCACCTAACCATGGTTTTTTTTTCATTCTTTATACATACATACTAGTTACGAGTATACTATCTCTTTATCAACCAGTCTATATTAGCAGCAGACACAGTACAGTGCGGTAGTTCACGGCTGTGGCTACCTCTGTGTCGGCACTCGGCAGCCCGTCCATAATTGTATATACCACCTAACCGTGGTTTTTTTTTCTTTCTTTATACATACATACTAGTTACGAGTATACTATCTCTTTATCAACCAGTCTATATATTAGCAGCAGACACAGTACAGTGCGGTAGTTCACGGCTGTGGCTACCTCTGTGTCGGCACTCGGCAGCCCGTCCATAATTGTATATACCACCTAACCGTGGTTTTTTTTTCTTTCTTTATACATACATACTAGTTACGAGTATACTATCTCTTTATCAACCAGTCTATATATTAGCAGCAGACACAGTACAGTGCGGTAGTTCACGGCTGTGGCTACCTCTGTGTCGGCACTCGGCAGCCCGTCCATAATTGTATATACCACCTAACCGTGTTTTTTTTTTCTTTCTTTATACATACATACTAGTTACGAGTATACTATCTCTTTATCAACCAGTCTATATATTAGCAGCAGACACAGTACAGTGCGGTAGTTCACGGCTGTGGCTACCTCTGTGTCGGCACTCGGCAGCCCGTCCATAATTGTATATACCACCTAACCGTGGTTTTTTTTTCATTCTTTATACATACATACTAGTTACGAGTATACTATCTCTTTATCAACCAGTCTATATTAGCAGCAGACACAGTACAGTGCGGTAGTTCACGGCTGTGGCTACCTCTGTGTCGGCACTCGGCAGCCCGTCCATAATTGTATATACCACCTAACCGTGGTTTTTTTTTCTTTCTTTATACATACATACTAGTTACGAGTATACTATCTCTTTATCAACCAGTCTATATATTAGCAGCAGACACAGTACAGTGCGGTAGTTCACGGCTGTGGCTACCTCTGTGTCGGCACTCGGCAGCCCGTCCATAATTGTATATACCACCTAACCGTGGTTTTTTTTTCTTTCTTTATACATACATACTAGTTACGAGTATACTATCTCTTTATCAACCAGTCTATATATTAGCAGCAGACACAGTACAGTGCGGTAGTTCACGGCTGTGGCTACCTCTGTGTCGGCACTCGGCAGCCCGTCCATAATTGTATATACCACCTAACCGTGTTATTTTTTTCTTTCTTTATACATACATACTAGTTACGAGTATACTATCTCTTTATCAACCAGTCTATATATTAGCAGCAGACACAGTACAGTGCGGTAGTTCACGGCTGTGGCTACCTCTGTGTCGGCACTCGGCAGCCCGTCCATAATTGTATATACCACCTAACCGTGGTTTTTTTTTCTTTCTTTATACATACATACTAGTTACGAGTATACTATCTCTTTATCAACCAGTCTATATATTAGCAGCAGACACAGTACAGTGCGGTAGTTCACGGCTGTGGCTACCTCTGTGTCGGCACTCGGCAGCCCGTCCATAATTGTATATACCACCTAACCGTGGTTTTTTTTTCTTTCTTTATACATACATACTAGTTACGAGTATACTATCTCTTTATCAACCAGTCTATATATTAGCAGCAGACACAGTACAGTGCGGTAGTTCACGGCTGTGGCTACCTCTGTGTCGGCACTCGGCAGCCCGTCCATAATTGTATACTAGTATCCAATCCATCCATCTCCATTGTTTACCTGAGGTGCCTTTTAGTTGTGCCTATTAAAATATGGAGAACAAAAATGTTGAGGTTCCAAAATTAGGGAAAGATCAAGATCCACTTCCACCTCGTGCTGAAGCTGCTGCCACTAGTCATGGCCGAGACGATGAAATGCCAGCAACGTCGTCTGCCAAGGCCGATGCCCAATGGCATAGTACAGAGCATGTCAAAACCAAAACACCAAATATCAGTAAAAAAAGGACTCCAAAACCTAAAATAAAATTGTCAGAGGAGAAGCGTAAACTTGCCAATATGCCATTTACCACACGGAGTGGCAAGGAACGGCTGAGGCCCTGGCCTATGTTCATGGCTAGTGGTTCAGCTTCACATGAGGATGGAAGCACTCAGCCTCTCGCTAGAAAACTGAAAAGACTCAAGCTGGCAAAAGCACCGCAAAGAACTGTGCGTTCTTTGAAATCCCAAATCCACAAGGAGAGTCCAATTGTGTCGGTTGCGATGCCTGACCTTCCCAACACTGGACGTGAAGAGCATGCGCCTTCCACCATTTGCACGCCCCCTGCAAGTGCTGGAAGGAGCACCCGCAGTCCAGTTCCTGATAGTCAGATTGAAGATGTCAGTGTTGAAGTACACCAGGATGAGGAGGATATGGGTGTTGCTGGCGCTGGGGAGGAAATTGACCAGGAGGATTCTGATGGTGAGGTGGTTTGTTTAAGTCAGGCACCCGGGGAGACACCTGTTGTCCGTGGGAGGAATATGGCCGTTGACATGCCAGGTGAAAATACCAAAAAAATCAGCTCTTCGGTGTGGAGGTATTTCACCAGAAATGCGGACAACAGGTGTCAAGCCGTGTGTTCCCTTTGTCAAGCTGTAATAAGTAGGGGTAAGGACGTTAACCACCTCGGAACATCCTCCCTTATACGTCACCTGCAGCGCATTCATAATAAGTCAGTGACAAGTTCAAAAACTTTGGGTGACAGCGGAAGCAGTCCACTGACCAGTAAATCCCTTCCTCTTGTAACCAAGCTCACGCAAACCACCCCACCAACTCCCTCAGTGTCAATTTCCTCCTTCCCCAGGAATGCCAATAGTCCTGCAGGCCATGTCACTGGCAATTCTGACGAGTCCTCTCCTGCGTGGGATTCCTCCGATGCATCCTTGCGTGTAACGCCTACTGCTGCTGGCGCTGCTGTTGTTGCCGCTGGGAGTCGATGGTCATCCCAGAGGGGAAGTCGTAAGCCCACTTGTACTACTTCCAGTAAGCAATTGACTGTTCAACAGTCCTTTGCGAGGAAGATGAAATATCACAGCAGTCATCCTACTGCAAAGCGGATAACTGAGTCCTTGACAACTATGTTGGTGTTAGACGTGCTTCCGGTATCCACCGTTAGTTCACAGGGAACTAGACAATTTATTGAGGCAGTGTGCCCCCGTTACCAAATACCATCTAGGTTCCACTTCTCTAGGCAGGCGATACCGAGAATGTACACGGACGTCAGAAAAAGACTCACCAGTGTCCTAAAAAATGCAGTTGTACCCAATGTCCACTTAACCACGGACATGTGGACAAGTGGAGCAGGGCAGGGTCAGGACTATATGACTGTGACAGCCCACTGGGTAGATGTATGGACTCCCGCCGCAAGAACAGCAGCGGCGGCACCAGTAGCAGCATCTCGCAAACGCCAACTCTTTCCTAGGCAGGCTACGCTTTGTATCACCGCTTTCCAGAATACGCACACAGCTGAAAACCTCTTACGGCAACTGAGGAAGATCATCGCGGAATGGCTTACCCCAATTGGACTCTCCTGTGGATTTGTGGCATCGGACAACGCCAGCAATATTGTGTGTGCATTAAATATGGGCAAATTCCAGCACGTCCCATGTTTTGCACATACCTTGAATTTGGTGGTGCAGAATTTTTTAAAAAACGACAGGGGCGTGCAAGAGATGCTGTCGGTGGCCAGAAAAATTGCGGGACACTTTCGGCGTACAGGCACCACGTACAGAAGACTGGAGCACCACCAAAAACTACTGAACCTGCCCTGCCATCATCTGAAGCAAGAAGTGGTAACGAGGTGGAATTCAACCCTCTATATGCTTCAGAGGTTGGAGGAGCAGCAAAAGGCCATTCAAGCCTATACAATTGAGCACGATATAGTAGGTGGAATGCACCTGTCTCAAGTGCAGTGGAGAATGATTTCAACGTTGTGCAAGGTTCTGATGCCCTTTGAACTTGCCACACGTGAAGTCAGTTCAGACACTGCCAGCCTGAGTCAGGTCATTCCCCTCATCAGGCTTTTGCAGAAGAAGCTGGAGGCATTGAAGAAGGAGCTAAAAGGGAGCGATTCCGCTAGGCATGTGGGACTTGTGGATGCAGCCCTTAATTCGCTTAACAAGGATTCACGGGTGGTCAATCTGTTGAAATCAGAGCACTACATTTTGGCCACCGTGCTCGATCCTAGATTTAAAGCCTACCTTGGATCTCTCTTTCCGGCAGACACAGGTCTGCTGGGGTTGAAAGACCTGCTGGTGACAAAATTGTCAAGTCAAGCGGAACGCGACCTGTCAACATCTCCTCCTTCACATTCTCCCGCAACTGGGGGTGCGAGGAAAAGGCTCAGAATTCCGAGCCCACCCGCTGGCGGTGATGCAGGGCAGTCTGGAGCGACTGCTGATGCTGACATCTGGTCCGGACTGAAGGACCTGACAACGATTACGGACATGTCGTCTACTGTCACTGCATATGATTCTCTCAACATTGATAGAATGGTGGAGGATTATATGAGTGACCGCATCCAAGTAGGCACGTCACACAGTCCGTACTTATACTGGCAGGAAAAAGAGGCAATTTGGAGGCCCTTGCACAAACTGGCTTTATTCTACCTAAGTTGCCCTCCCACAAGTGTGTACTCCGAAAGAGTGTTTAGTGCCGCCGCTCACCTTGTCAGCAATCGGCGTACGAGGTTACATCCAGAAAATGTGGAGAAGATGATGTTCATTAAAATGAATTATAATCAATTCCTCCGCGGAGACATTGACCAGCAGCAATTGCCTCCACAAAGTACACAGGGAGCTGAGATGGTGGATTCCAGTGGGGACGAATTGATAATCTGTGAGGAGGGGGATGTACACGGTGATATATCGGAGGGTGAAGATGAGGTGGACATCTTGCCTCTGTAGAGCCAGTTTGTGCAAGGAGAGATTAATTGCTTCTTTTTTGGGGGGGGTCCAAACCAACCCGTCATATCAGTCACAGTCGTGTGGCAGACCCTGTCACTGAAATGATGGGTTGGTTAAAGTGTGCATGTCCTGTTTTGTTTATACAACATAAGGGTGGGTGGGAGGGCCCAAGGACAATTCCATCTTGCACCTCTTTTTTCTTTTCTTTTTCTTTGCATCATGTGCTGATTGGGGAGGGTTTTTTGGAAGGGACATCCTGCGTGACACTGCAGTGCCACTCCTAGATGGGCCCGGTGTTTGTGTCGGCCACTAGGGTCGCTAATCTTACTCACACAGTCAGCTACCTCATTGCGCCTCTTTTTTTCTTTGCGTCATGTGCTGTTTGGGGAGGGTTTTTTGGAAGGGACATCCTGCGTGACACTGCAGTGCCACTCCTAGATGGGCCCGGTGTTTGTGTCGGCCACTAGGGTCGCTAATCTTACTCACACAGTCAGCTACCTCATTGCGCCTCTTTTTTTCTTTGCGTCATGTGCTGTTTGGGGAGGGTTTTTTGGAAGGGACATCCTGCGTGACACTGCAGTGCCACTCCTAGATGGGCCCGGTGTTTGTGTCGGCCACTAGGGTCGCTAATCTTACTCACACAGCTACCTCATTGCGCCTCTTTTTTTCTTTGCGTCATGTGCTGTTTGGGGAGGGTTTTTTGGAAGGGACATCCTGCGTGACACTGCAGTGCCACTCCTAGATGGGCCCGGTGTTTGTGTCGGCCACTAGGGTCGCTAATCTTACTCACACAGTCAGCTACCTCATTGCGCCTCTTTTTTTCTTTGCGTCATGTGCTGTTTGGGGAGGGTTTTTTGGAAGGGCCATCCTGCGTGACACTGCAGTGCCACTCCTAGATGGGCCCGGTGTTTGTGTCGGCCACTAGGGTCGCTAATCTTACTCACACAGCTACCTCATTGCGCCTCTTTTTTTCTTTGCGTCATGTGCTGTTTGGGGAGGGTTTTTTGGAAGGGCCATCCTGCGTGACACTGCAGTGCCACTCCTAGATGGGCCCGGTGTTTGTGTCGGCCACTAGGGTCGCTTATCTTACTCACACAGCGACCTCGGTGCAAATTTTAGGACTAAAAATAATATTGTGAGGTGTGAGGTATTCAGAATAGACTGAAAATGAGTGTAAATTATGGTTTTTGAGGTTAATAATACTTTGGGATCAAAATGACCCCCAAATTCTATGATTTAAGCTGTTTTTTAGTGTTTTTGGAAAAAAACACCCGAATCCAAAACACACCCGAATCCGACAAAAAAAATTCGGTGAGGTTTTGCCAAAACGCGTTCGAACCCAAAACACGGCCGCGGAACCGAACCCAAAACCAAAACACAAAACCCGAAAAATTTCAGGCGCTCATCTCTACTTCTGTGTGTATTCTATTATGTATGGTTTGATTTGTCTGTACATATAACAATTAGATAACAATAAAATAAATATTTCTGAACTTATTTTAAGGAATTAAAGTTCATCTGGAAAGTATTCACAGCGCCTCACTTTTTCCACATTTTGTTATGTTACAGCCTTGTTCCAAACTGGAATAAAATACTTTTTCCCCCTCAAAATTCTACACACAAGGGGGGTAATTCTGAGTTGATCGCAGCAGCAAGTTTGTTAGCAATTGGGCAAAACCATGTGCACTGCAGGGGGGGCAGATATAACATTTGCAGAGAGAGTTAGATTTGGGTGGGTTATTTTGTTTCTGTGCAGGGTAAGTACTGGCTGCTTTATTTTAACACTGCAATTTAGATTTCAGTTTGAATACACCCCACCCAAATCTAACTCTCTCTGCACATGTTATATCTGCCCCTCCTGCAGTGCACATGGTTTTACCCAACTGCTAAAAAATTTGCTGCTGCGATCAACTCAGAATTAGGCCCAATAGCCCATAATGACAACGTGAAAAAAGTGTTTTTGAGATTTTTGCAATTTAATTTTAAATAAAAAACTAAGAAATCACATGTACATAAGTATTCACAGCCTTTGCTCAATACTTTGTTGATGCACCTTTGGTAGCAATTACAGCCTCAAGTATTTTTGAATATGATGCCACAAGCTTTGCACACCAGCTTTGGGCAGTTTCGTCCATTCCTCTTTGCAGTACCTCTCAAGCTCCATCAGGTTGGATAGGAAGCGTTGGTGCACAGCCATTTTCAGATCTCTCCAGAGATGTTCAATCGGATTCAAGTTTGGGCTCTGGCTGGGCCACTCAAGTACATTCACAAAGTTGTCCTGAAGCCATGAAGCCACTCCTTTGATATCTTGGCTGTGTGCTTAGAGTCGAGGTCCTGCTCAAAGATGAACCGTCGCCCCAGTCTGAGGTCAAGAGCGCTCTGTAGCAGGTTTTCATCCAGGATGTGTCTGTACATTGCTGCATTCCTCTTTTCCTCTATCCTGACTAGTCTCCCAATTCCTGCCACTAAAAAACATCCCCACAGCATGATGCTGCCACCACCATGCTTCACTGTAGGGATGGTATTGGCCTGGTGATGAGCGGTGCCTGGTTTCCTCCAAACATGACGCCTGGCATTCACTCCAAAGAGTTCAATCTTTTGTTTTTTCAGACCAGAGAATTTTGTTTCTCATGGTCTGAGAGTCCTTCAGGTGCATATTGGCGAACTCCAGGTGGGCTGCCATGTGCTTTTTACTAAGGAGTGGCTTCCGTCTGGCCACTCTACCATACAGGCCTGATTGGTATATTGCTGCAGAGATGGTTATCCTTCTTGAAGGTTCTCCTCACTCCACAGAGTAATGCTGTAGCTCTGACAGAGTGACCATCGGGTTCTTGGTCACCTCCTTCACTAGGGCCCTTCTCCCCCAATTGCTCAGTTTAGACGACCGGCCAGCTCTAGGAAGAGTCCTGGTGGTTCCGAACTTCTTCCTTTTACGGATGATGAAGGCCACTGTGCTCATTGGGACCTTCAAAAGCAGCAGATATTTTTCTGTACCCTTACCCAGATTTGTGCCTTGAGACAATCCTGTCTCGGAGGTCTACAGACAATTCCTTTGACTTCATGCTTGGTTTGTGCTCAGACATGCACTGTCAAGTGTGGGACCTTATATAGACAGGTGTGTGCCTTTCCAAATCATGTCCAATCAGCTGAATTTACCACAGGTGGATTCCAATTAAGCTGTAGGAACATCTCAAGGATGATCAGTGGAGACAGGATGCACCTGAGCTCTATTTTGAGCTTCATGGCAAAGGCTGTGTATACGTATGTACATGTTATTTCTTAGTATTTTATTTTGATTAAATTTGCAAAAATCTAAAAATGTGGAAACAGTGAAGCTCTATGCACAGTATAATTCATGTGTATGAGAACTGCATATATGTATCACCTGCTTTGTACGCCTAACATAATATATTTCCAGATATATACGCTATACATATATTAATTGAAATCTATGTATTAATAATTATATAGAATAATATATTAAGAGAGTTGTCCTTTCATTCAATATATGGCACAATAGGTGGAACGCACAATATATGATATATAAAAAATAGTAAATAAATAATATAGCAACGATTGTTCAATACTGTGTACTTAATGTAGTTCAATCCTATTTTGTTCTCTGCAAATAGGGTGGAGAGAGACTATGTAAAATTCCAGCAGACCACAACAAAAGATGATAACTGATGTGGTCGCATCAAAGGCTTCAATGAAAAGGTTGTTGCATAATGTATATATAAACACGTTTAATCCCAGGATACGCTCAGGAGAGTATATAATTTTGATCTAAAGACTACAAAAGCAATAAGCTTTTCAGATACTAAAATCAAATACACGTTTTTACTAGCATTTTTAATGGTATTAAAAGGATGAAAACAGGCATGGGAATAAAATCCATTGGTTCCAGTGGTACTTTGATGAAACCATGTTGCTTTGCAGGTGGGGTAACTATTTAGGTTTGGAATGGGCATGAGTTAATAAACATCTCTCCAGCATTTGGGGGGGATCGGGGGGGGGGGGGATTTACTTGTATTATTTACACTTAGTATAATAGATGTTAAGTTGGTCAGTTGCATTAAAGTATACTCTATGGGGTATATTTACTAACATTCGTAATTTTCGGAAAAAGGTCAAAGTTCAATCACGAATGACATCGACAGTGTAAAATTGCAACTTTTTGAATTGATTATGACTAATTTACTAAGCTGCCGTATTTTGCCTTTTCGGGTTTTCCGATGTCGATGTCATTCGTGTTTTTTTTCTGTTTTTTACGGCAGTGATTAGCAAAACACTGCCGACTTTTTCAAAATGAATCTCGGCCGGATCTGTGTGATCCGTGCTGGGGTTCATTTTTTTTTTTTTTTAAATAAACACTGTAAAACTTAAAAAAAATTTGCGTGGGGTCCCCCCTCCTAAGCATAACCAGCCTCGGGTTTTTTGAGCCGATCCTGGTTGCAGAAATATGGGGAAAAAAATGACATGGGTTCCCCCATATTTAAGCAACCAGCATCGGGCTCTGCGCCTGGTCCTGGTTCCAAAAATACGGGGGACAAAAAGCGTAGGGGTCCCCCGTATTTTTAAAACCAGCACCGGGCTCCACTAGCTGGACAGATAATGCCACAGCCGGGGGTCACTTTTATATAGTGCCCTGCGGCCGTGGCATCAAAAATCCAATTAGTCACCCCTGGCCGGGGTACCCTGGGGGAGTGGGGACCCCTTCAATCAAGGGGTCCCCCCCCCAGCCACCCAAGGGCCAGGGGTGAAGCCCGAGGCTGTCCCCCCCATCCAATTGGCTGCGGATGGGGGGCTGATAGCCTTTTGTGAAAATGAAAAGATATTCTTTTTAGTAGCAGTACTACAAGGCCCAGCAAGCCTCCCCCGCATGCTGGTACTTGGAGAACCACAAGTACCAGCATGCTGCGGAAAAACGGGCCCGCTGGTACCTGTAGTACTACTACTAAAAAAATACCCAAAAAAAGACAAGACAAACACACCTTGAAAGTAAAGATTTATTACATACATCCACACAAACATACAAACATACTTACCTATGGCCCCACGCAGGTCTGTCCTCTTCTCCAGTAGAATCCAAGGGGTACCTGTTGAATAAATTATACTCACCAGCTCCAGGGTCCCAGGCTCCTCGTAGCATCCATTTGTAATCCACGTACTTGAATAAAATAAAAAAACGGACACCCGAGCCACGCACTGAAAGGGGACCCATGTTTGCACATGGGTCCCCTTTCCCCGACTGCCAGAAACCCACTCTGACTTCTGTCTAAGTGGGTTTCTTTAGCCAATCAGGGAGCGCTACGTTGTAGCACCCTCCTGATCGGCTGTGTGCTCCTGTACTGACTGACAGGCAGCACGCGGCAGTGTTACAATGTAGCGCCTATGCGCTCCATTGTAACCAATGGTGGGAACTTTCTGCCCTGCGGTTGACCGAAAGTGACCTCACCGCTGAGCAGAAAGTTACCACCATTGGTTACAATGGAGCGCATAGGCGCTACATTGTAACACTGCTGTGTGCCGCCTGTCAGTCAGTACAGGAGCACACAGCCGATCAGGAGGGTGCTACAACGTGGCGCTCCCTGATTGGCTGAAGAAACCCACTTAGACAGAAGTCAGAGTGGGTTTCTGGCAGTCGGGGAAAGGGGACCCATGTGCAAACTAGGGATGTGCATTTGAAATTTTTCGGGTTTTGTGTTTTGGTTTTGGGTTTGGTTCCGCGGCCGTGTTTTGGGTTCGACCGCGTTTTGGCAAAACCTCACCGAATTTTTTTTGTCGGATTCGGGTGTGTTTTGGATTCGGGTGTTTTTTTCAAAAAACACTAAAAAACAGCTTAAATCATAGAATTTGGGGGTCATTTTGATCCCAAAGTATTATTAACCTCAAAAACCATAATTTCCACTCATTTTCAGTCTATTCTGAATACCTCACACCTCACAATATTATTTTTAGTCCTAAAATTTGCACCGAGGTCGCTGGATGACTAAGCTAAGCGACCCTAGTGGCCGACACAAACACCTGGCCCATCTAGGAGTGGCACTGCAGTGTCACGCAGGATGGCCCTTCCAAAAAACACTCCCCAAACAGCACATGACGCAAAGAAGAAAAAAGAGGCGCAATGAGGTAGCTGTGTGAGTAAGCTAAGCGACCCTAGTGGCCGACACAAACACCTGGCCCATCTAGGAGTGGCACTGCAGTGTCACGCAGGATGGCCCTTCCAAAAAACATGTAATGACTGATGACGGACCTGCTGGACACTGTCAGCTCAGCAGCACCGCAGACTGCTACAGTAAGCTACTATAGTAGTATGTATAAAGAAGAAAGAAAAAAAAAAAAAACACGGGTAGGTGGTATACAATTATGGATGGACGAGCGACTGCCGACACAGAGGTAGCTACAGCCGTGGACTACCGTACTGTGTCTGCTGCTAATATAGACTGGATGATAAGGAGATGAAATTAATATATATATATATATATATAATATCACTAGTACTGCAGCCGGACAGGTATATATATTTATTATGTAATGACTGATGACGGACCTGCTGGACACTGTCAGCTCAGCAGCACCGCAGACTGCTACAGTAAGCTACTATAGTAGTATGTATAAAGAAGAAAGAAAAAAAAAACCACGGGTAGGTGGTATACAATTATGGATGGACGAGCGACTGCCGACACAGAGGTAGCTACAGCCGTGGACTACCGTACTGTGTCTGCTGCTAATATAGACTGGATGATAAGGAGATGAAATTAATATATATATATATAATATCACTAGTACTGCAGCCGGACAGGTATATATATTTATTATGTAATGACTGATGACGGACCTGCTGGACACTGTCAGCTCAGCAGCACCGCAGACTGCTACAGTAAGCTACTATAGTAGTATGTATAAAGAAGAAAGAAAAAAAAAACCACGGGTAGGTGGTATACAATTATGGATGGACGAGCGACTGCCGACACAGAGGTAGCTACAGCCGTGGACTACCGTACTGTGTCTGCTGCTAATATAGACTGGATGATAATGAGATGAAATCAATATATATATATATATATATAATATCACTAGTACTGCAGCCGGACAGGTATATATATTTATTATGTAATGACTGATGACGGACCTGCTGGACACAGTCAGCTCAGCAGCACCGCAGACTGCTACAGTAAGCTACTATAGTAGTATGTATAAAGAAGAAAGAAAAAAAAAAAAAACACGGGTAGGTGGTATACAATATTATATATATATTATATACAATTATATACAATTATATATATATATATATATATATATATATTAAACTGGTGGTGACTGGTGGTCAGGTCACTGGTCACACTATCAGCAACTTGCAAGTAGTACTCCGTCCTAAGCAGACAATCACAATATATATTATACTGGTGGTCAGTGTGGTCACAATGGCAGTGTGGCACTTTGGCAGCAAAAGTGTGCACTGTACGTTATATGTACTCCTGAGTCCTGCTCTCAGACTCTAACTGCTCCCCACTGTCAGTGTCTCCCCCACAAGTCAGATAATATACAGTCACACTATCTATCACTTCAGCAAGTAACTAGTACTCCTCCTAATGCTCCCCAAAATTACTACTGTGTCTCTCTCTACTGTCTCACTCTCTTCTCTATAAACGGAGAGGACGCCAGCCACGTCCTCTCCCTATGAATCTCAATGCACGTGTGAAAATGGCGGCGACGCGCGGCTCCTTATATAGAATCCGAGTCTCGCGATAGAATCCGAGCCTCGCGAGAATCCGACAGCGGGATGATGACGTTCGGGCGCGCTCGGGTTAACCGAGCAAGGCGGGAAGATCCGAGTCGCTCGGCCCCGTGTAAAAAAACATGAAGTTCGGGCGGGTTCGGATTCCGAGGAACCGAACCCGCTCATCCCTAGTGCAAACATGGGTCCCCTTTCAGTGCGTGGCTCGGGTGTCCGTTTTTTTATTTTATTCAAGTACGTGGATTACAAATGGATGCTACGAGGAGCCTGGGACCCTGGAGCTGGTGAGTATAATTTATTCAACAGGTACCCCTTGGATTCTACTGGAGAAGAGGACAGACCTGCGTGGGGCCATAGGTAAGTATGTTTGTATGTTTGTGTGGATGTATGTAATAAATCTTTACTTTCAAGGTGTGTGTGTCTTGTCTTTTTTTGGGTATTTTTTTAGTAGTAGTACTACAGGTACCAGCGGGCCCGTTTTTCCGCCGCATGCTGGTACTTGTGGTTCTCCAAGTACCAGCATGCGGGGGAGGCTTGCTGGGCCTTGTAGTACTGCTACTAAAAACAATATCTTTTCATTTTCACAAAAGGCTATCAGCCCCCCATCCGCAGCCAATTGGATGGGGGGGACAGCCTCGGGCTTCACCCCTGGCCCTTGGGTGGCTGGGGGGGGGGACCCCTTGATTGAAGGGGTCCCCACTCCCCCAGGGTACCCCGGCCAGGGGTGACTAGTTGGATATTTGATGCCACGGCCGCAGGGCACTATATAAAAGTGACCCCCGGCTGTGGCATTATCTGTCCAGCTAGTGGAGCCCGGTGCTGGTTTTAAAAATACGGGGGACCCCTACTCTTTTTGTCCCCCGTATTTTTGGAACCAGGACCAGGCGCAGAGCCCGATGCTGGTTGCTTAAATATGGGGGAACCCCTGTCAAATTTGTCCCCATATTTCTGCAACCAGGATCGGCTCAAAGAGCCCGAGGCTGGTTATGCTTAGGAGGGGGGACCCCACGCAATTTTTATTTAGAAAATAACCACTTTCCCACCCCTTCCCACTGATATACAATCACGGATTAAAAAAGCAGGTCTGTTTTTTTTTAGCACTTTTTTACGAGTTGTAATTTTTCACGGCAGTGTTTGGTTTTTTTTTGCTTTGCACTTCTTAGTAAATTACCGAGATTCATACTTAAACAGCCGCGTTTTGACCGATGGTGTATTCATTCGTATTTTTTTGTTGGACTTCAAAAAAAATACGAATGCCCTCATCACTGCCGAGATTTGAGTTAAGTAAATTCCCGAAATGACACTTTGAAGAAAAAACGGCATCTCGGTCAAAATCGGGACCTTAGTAAATATACCCCTATGAATGTTTTCAAAGTTTGCTCTGTGTTTCTGTTCCAGCCTCCATTCACAATCCTGACACAATTGCAGCTAGCATGGAATCGATTTTGAATTCCACGCATATGAGTGAACAGCAGAATATTTTGCCTTTGACATGACATTAGAGTTGTACGAGGTAAACAGACATAGGGCCAAATGTAATAGAGTGAGAGTTTCAGAATGTGAGAGATTTGGTAAGGTTTTGCATTTTTTTTTTAAATTGGCAATCATTTACACAGCAAGATCAACCTGGTTTTGCAGTGTAAATGATTGGCACTTTAAAAAAAACTGAAAAACCTTACCAAATCTCTCACTTTCTGAAACTCTCACTCTATTACATTTGGCCCATAGTGTACTGGTCAATGAGAACCATGCCCGTGATAGCTTAAATTTTAGAGAGAAGAGTAATGAGAGACAATAGGTGCAAATATGACATGAGTGGAATTGTGTGGATGGAGTAAGTAGAGGAAGTGGACATGACATTTCTGGATGGTGTAGATTAGGCAAGGAAGAAGAACAATGAAAGGGCAGGGGAAGAAAGGAAGAGTTGTGTGTCACCTATTTAGAGGTAGTAGTGTAGACCTAGGGATGTTATGAGATAGTTGTGTAGTTAGAGAAGAGTAGAGGGACTAAAATGGATAATTGTAAATAACTGAGAGCAAGAGTAGAGAGTATGTTTTCTGGTGCAGATTGGAATTTTGTCTTTAAACTAATTGGCAAAGTCTTGAGCAGATGGTGAGGGAGGTACAGGTGGTCAGGGAGGATAGACAACCAAATTGAGAGTTGCAAAGAGGCAACACAGAGTTGGCGGAGAACCTTTATTTTGGAGAAGAGAGAATGTTCAGGAAGGTGTAATTGTAGGTACAGTACATCCAGGTGATATTAGGAAGCTTTCACAACCACTATGATGGTCTTATGGTCACCAGGATGAGGATTGTAGGTGAAAGCCAGACCATCATAGGAGAGTGCAGGTGCTTTTTGTGTCCAAGGGGAAGATCCAAGTTTCTATAAGGGCTAGTAGACAGAAAAAGTGAGAGAGGAAAAGGTTGCGGGTGGTTTAAAGTTGGTAGCAGATATGTCTTGTGTTCCAGAGGAATACAGAACATGAATGAGAATTGTGAAGTGAGAGGGAGTTTTTACGTCAAAGTAAGTTTGAGGTATTCTGGCAGTTAAAAGGGAGGTGTCAGGCACCAGGGCCTTGCACCCCGTCACTTATGGCGGTGCCGCTCAGTCTGGCTTGTGGTGTCCTGCGGGCAGTGGCGGGAGCCGGCATCCTAAGTGTGGCTGCGGGAGCCGGGCAGCGGGGATCAGGGGGCGGGAGCCGGCATCCTAAGTGTGGGGGTGGAAGCCGGGCAGCAGGGATCATAGGTGGCTTGTAATGAGTCAGTCTGACTCATTACAATGCCGCAAACTTTGGGCCCCCTGAACGGGGATGCGGACAGTTGTATCCTCAGGGCGACTGCGCTGTGTGCCAGGCACCGATGGCACACACGTAGTTACGGCTCTGCAAATCTGACTCAGACCGGTTCCAGTCCGGGCAGAGCAAAGTAGTCAGTCAGTGCAAGTCTGACTCCTGTTCCTACTCCTACTGGTTTCAGCTCAGCAAGTGCAAATACATATTCAAAATTAGTCACATTCCTGTTCCCTTTATTATCAGTATCAATCCAGTCATCAGAAGTCTGCTTCAGAAATCCTTTCTTCTGATTCAGTTTTGCTCTAGTGGTCTCATGTTGTAGTCTGTTCAATATGGACCTTCCCAGTGCATAATTTACTGAGACTTCTGGTATCCCGTCTAATGTGGGTATTTAATTTGCTTTGACAATTTCCGAGCTATCGAATTCACCCCCCTGCATATTCAAATGTGGGCCATTTTCACCCATTTTTAAGGCATTTTCGCCAGTGCATTTTAACTTTCTTTTTTGTGTGAAAAGGCATTGGCGAAAAATGCCTCAAAATCTGCGAAAATGTCCCGCATTTTCCCCGGCGCATGTGCAAAAACACATAGATTTGCTGATCCACATGTTTTTCGCTCGTGACAAATTTTTCACCTTAGGCGAAAAACCAGCCCTAAAAAATAGTGAAAAGTGCTGTTTTTCCGCCTAGGCAAAAAAATAGCCCTAATTGAATACCCCCCAAAGCCTCATGTGCAAGAGTTATTTATGCACTGCCAGCTTCCTGCATAAAGTACCCACTACTGAACCAGTACCAGTATTCAACCTGAGTCCACAAGAAACCACAGACCTGACAGTGAAATAACTGAGGTTAGGGCTGATGTCAGCAGTAGCTCTGATGAAGATTTGTGAGACATAGCAGATAAGGACAGAGGACATTTGGCAGATGGGGTAGTACTAGTGGGGGTAGATAGGGTAGGCAGCGAGGAAGTGAAGGATGATGATTCAGTAGCAGAAGGGGAATACATATGTAAGCCAGGCGAGCGGGATTCCAGCTGTCAGTATCCTGACAGCAACATCCCGCACATCAGAATGTCGGCAACGTGGGGCGAGCTCTACAAGTCCCCTTGTGGGCTCGCCACGCTGCAAGCTCGCGGCGCTCGCCAAAGAATCTATTCCCACTCTATGGGGTCTATTTACTAAGCCTTGGATGGAGATAAAGTGCAAAGAGATAAAGTCCCAACCAACCAGCTCCTAATTGACATATTTCAAACCCAGCCTGTGTCATGTCAGTTAGGAGCTGATTGGCTGGTACTTTATCTCTGGCCACTTTATCTCCATCCAAGGCTTAGAAAATAGACCCCTATGGGTGTTGTAGACACCCACGAGTGGAAATAGCCAGTATTCCGGCTGTAGGCTGTCAGGATTCTGGCATCGGGATCCTGACCCCCCGGGATCCCGACAACTGTCAAATAGATTGCCTCCCGCAGAAGGTGCATGGCCTTTCTTGTGGTTAAACAAGAGAAGCTGGAGCAAACTAAAGTGCAAAGAGAGATAGAGCAGGGCTGAGGGAGCTAAGGATGGGGTGTGCATGGGAGCGTATAGAGAAGATAGTGGTAGTTGAATAAAGCAGTGAGACCAGCAAGCCTGATAATGTAGAAATGAAGGTGGGGTGAAGTGATCAGATAGCCCATTATGAATGAATGGTATGGAGTAACAACTGTTTTCACTAGTTGGTGCCCAGACCAACAGCAATAAGCATGTGAGACAGGTTAAGATAAACTACAGTAAATACAGTCAACAGTTAAGTAGTATTGACATCGGAGTATTTGGTAACTGTTAGCATGAACAAGAAAGTGTAAAGGCTGTTGTAAACTTGTGGTGAAGAAAGGCGTTGTGCATATGTAAGAGGGAGTGACACATAAGCAGACAGCATATTTTGAAGGTGGCAAAACTAACAACAGCCAAAGTAAGAGGGACAAAATCATTGTAAAAAAAAAAGCAGTTGCAAGAAGTATGGTTTGCAAACAGTACACTAGTGAGTGCCATGACATTAAAAAGATAGGCAGTCATTAGGTCTACACCATAGGGTCAACAGTCAAAAGGCTGACAGGGTCAAAAGGTCAGCAATAAAAAGTTCAACATGGTTATAAGGCCGACAGAGTCAAAAGGTTGACAGACACAAAAAAATGAGGGTGTTATTTTGTGTTTTTAAACATTTTTTTACCCAAATTTGTTAAAATGCATCCCCTCACGGGCTCGCTTTACTCACCACGCTTAGGGCTTGTGGCTCTCTCTGCTTCACTCACAACGAGGTTACTAAAAGTAATAGTTTGTGACATGGATAGTAAATTTGTTGAAATGCGTCCCCTCTCGGGCTCGCTTCACTCACCACGCTTAGGGCTCGTGGCTCTCTCTGCTTCGCTCACAACGAGGTTACTAAAGGTAATAGTTTGTGACATGGATAGTAAATTTGTTGGAAATGGGTCTAGACTGCACACCCTAGTGGTTGTAATGAAAGGTGCTATCTGCTGAGATTTTATGGTAATACAGGGGAAGAAATGGGTGCAGATGCACTATACAATCAATCTCAGCAGATAGCACCTTTCATTACAACCACTAGGGTGTGCAGTCTAGACCCATTTCCTCTGTATAGTCTATACTAGGGCCCTCATTCCGAGTTGATCGGTCGCAAGGCGAATTTAGCAGAGTTACACACGCTAAGCCGCCGCCTACTGGGAGTGAATCTTAGCTTCTTAAAATTGCGACCGATGTATTCGCAATATTGCGATTACTAACTACTTAGCAGTTTCTGAGTAGCTCCAGACTTACTCTGCCTGTGCGATCAGTTCAGTGCTTGTCGTTCCTGGTTGACGTCACAAACACACCCAGCGTTCGCCCAGGCACTCCCACCGTTTCTCCGGCCACTCCTGCGTTTTTTCCGGAAACGGTAGCGTTTTCAGCCACACGCCCCTGAAACGCCGTGTTTCCGCCCAGTAACACCCATTTCCTGTCAATCACATTACGATCGCCGGAGCGAAGAAAAAGCCGTGAGTAAAAATACTTTCTTCATAGTAAAGTTACTTGGCGCAGTCGCAGTGCGAACTTTGCGCATGCGTACTAAGCGGATTTTCACTGCGATGCGATGAAAAAGAACGAGCGAACAACTCGGAATGAGGGCCAATGTGTATAAATACACACCTGAAGTCTGAGATTACTTCATTCTGACTAGCACCCCTCCCCCACCTACCAAACTGATTTTAAGCAGGGACCTACATCTGACTGCACATCAATGATTCAGGTGTAATACAAAGTAAGTCCTATTATTTTCATACAGTGTCAGTCTATTTGGGGGTAAGCATTGGGACGTGGGGTCCCCTGAACTGTTCTGTCTGGGCCACTCCAGGGCATCACACCCTAACACTTATAGTCACTATTTTTTCACTACCTCCTAAGTGTGTCATTTTATCCATGTATTTTTTTCACCCACTTTATATCTAATTTTAAAACACTTTCTACACTCCGTAACTACCTATGCTTCTCTTATACTTTATTACACCTCACGATTTTCCACTAGTGTGATGCCTTGGGGGGGTTCATGGCTGGGCTGATTTGGGGGTGCCCTGCGTCCCAGTGTGAACCCAAAAGTGTTAGGGACTTGCTCGATAGAGGTGACCTCGACGCGGTGAGCAAGCCCGTATCATTGGCCAATTATATGCTAACAACCTCTTAGTATATTATATACTGTAATTTATAGTAATGATTGTATAGTGCATCTGCACCCATTTCTTCCCCTGTATAGTAAATTTGTTGAAATGCGTCCCCTCACGGGCTCGCTTCACTCACCACGCTTAGGGCTCGTGGCTCTCTCTGCTTCGCTCACAACGAGGTTACTAAAGGTAATAGTTTGTGACATGGGTAGTAAATTTGTTGAAATGCGTCCCCTCACGGGCACGCTTCACTCACCAGGCTTAGGGCTCGTGGCTCTCTCTGCTTCGCTCACAACGAGGTTACTAAAGGTAATAGTTTGTGACATGGATAGTAAATTTGTTGAAATGCTTCCCCTCCCGGGCTCGCTTCACTCACCACGCTTAGGGCTCGTGGCTCTCTGCTTCACTCATAACGAGGTTACTAAAGGTAATAGTTTGTGACATGGGTAGTAAATTTGTTGAAATGCATCCCCTCACGGGCTCGCTATGCTCGCAACACTTCGGGCATGGTGGTTAGCTCCGCTACACTCGCCACGAGGTTACTAAAGGTAATAGTTTGTGACATGGATAGTAAATGCAGCAAAAGTTGTAAAAACGTGAAAAAAAAACTAAAAAAGTGTCGACCATATGTCGACCTTTTGACTGTCGACCTTTTGACTATCTACCACCTCCCATCTGCATGTAGAACTGGTTTCAGTGTTTCACCTCCTGTTTAATTACTGTTTATTTCTTGAACTTTACTATATAAACCTGCAAACTCCCTTGGAAGAAATAGAAAAACTGTCGCTAAACAGCTTCACACTCAGGGCCTAATTCAGCATGGATTGCAAAAGCAAAATCTTTCTCTAATGGGCAAAACCATGCTGCACTGCAGGTGGGGCAAATGTAACATGTGCAGAGAGCGTTAGATTTGGGTGGGTTATATTGTTTCTGTGCAGGGTAAATACTGGCTGCTTTATTTTTACACTGCAATATAGATTTCAGTTTGAACACACCCCACTCAAATCTAACTCTATCTGCACATGTTATATCTGCCTCCCCTGCAGTGCACATGGAGGGGTCATTCAGAACTGTTCTGCTGGGCTGCGTTTTTTGGCTGTTTTGCGATCAGATAGTCGCCGCCTACAGGGGGAGTGTATTTTAGCTGTGCAAGTGTGCGAGCGCATGTGTAGCTGAGCTGTTTGTGCAGTCTCTGTGCAGCCCAGGACTTACTCTTCCAGTGCGATTGAATACTGCAGATCGGGGCCGGAGCTGACGTAAGACACCCTCCCTGAAAAACGCTTGAGCCCGCCTGCGTTTTTTTGGACACTCCCAGAAAACGGTCAGTTGCCACCCACAAATGGCCTCTTCCTGTCAATCACCTTGCAAACGCCTGTGCGAATGGATCCTTTGCACCATCCCGTCACTGACCGGCAATTCCCGTTGTAGACGTCTGACGTGCAGAGCCGGCCCTAGGCATAGGCAAACTAGGCAATTGCCTAGGGCATCTGGTATGCCTACGGGAACAATCAGCTTCTACTGATACAAATGATATGTAGCATGCCTATATTCTGTGTGTAGCATTTTGTATGCAGATACAGCCACAGTCGCACACAGTTTATAGGCATGTCGCATATCATTTTAATCAACAGAAGCTGCTTGTGCATCCTAGTCACATAGCAATGCAAATAAGATGCATTTTCATTAAAATAATAGGCACCCGACGTTAGCAGAGCTGCCAGTTGACTCACGCCAGGAACTATATGTGTCATTATGTGTATAAGGGCATTAATAATGTGTAACATATGTGTAAGGGGCACTGTATGTGTCATTATGTGTATAAGGGCACTAATAATGTGCGGCATATGTGTAAGGGACATTATGTAGGTCATTATGTGTATAAGGGCATTAATAAGGGTTGGCATAATGTGTAAGGCGCATTATGATTATAAGGACATTAAAAATGTATGTCATATGTGTAAGGGGCATTACTGTGTGGTATTATGTGAATAAATGCATTACAAATGTGTGTCATGTGTATAAGGTGCTCTACTGTGTGGCGTAATGTATAGAAAGGGCAATACTGTGTGGTCTAATGTGAATAAAGGGCAATATGGTGTGGTGTAATGTGAATAAGGAGCAATATGGTGTGGTGTAATGAGAATAAAGAACAATATGGTGTGATGTAATGTGAATAAGGAGCAATTCAGTATGATGTTAAGTGAATAAGGGGCACTACTGTGAGGAGTAACGTATATTGGCCCTCATTCCGAGTTGTTCGCTCGGAGTTTTTCATCGCATCGCAGTGAGAATTCTCTTAGTGCGCATGCGCAATGTTCGCACTGCGACTGCGCCAAGTAACTTTACTATGAAGAAAGTAAGTTTACTCACGGCATTTTCATCGCTCCGACGTTCGCATTGTGATTGACAGGAAATGGGTGTTACTGGGCGGATGCACGGCGTTTTAGGGGCGTGTGGCTGGAAACGCTACCGTTTCCGGAAAAAACGCAGGAGTGGCCGGAGAAACGGTGGGAGTGCCTGGGCGAACGCTGGGTGTGTTTATGACGTCAGCCAGGAACGAAAAGCACTGAACTGATCGCACAGGCAGAGTAAGTCTGAAGCTACTCAGAAACTGCTATCTCGTTTGTAATCGCAATATTGCGCGTACGTCGGTCGCAATTTTAAGAAGCTAAGATTCACTCCCAGTAGGCGGCGGCTTAGCGTGTGTAACTCTGCTACATTCGCCTTGCGAGCGAACAACTCGGAATGAGGGCCATAAGGTAAAGTGGTACTACTGTGTGATGTAATGTGAGTAAGGGACACTATCGCATGATATATTGTGAATAAAGTTGCACTACTGTGAGGCATTATTTGAATTGGGGGTACAGTTGTGGGACCATGCCCCTTGCCAGCAAAAACACATACCTTTTTGGGCTGTACGCCGAATGTGCACACTATTCTTATTTAAATTACAGGGGGTAGAAAAAAAAAAAAGGACTGCTATGGGTGGGGGGTGATGGTGCTGGGAAAGGGGTGCAGGGTCAGAGGCGGAACTAGCGGTGGTGCTAGGGGGCACCAGCCAAAATATTGTCTAGGGCATCATATTGGTTAAGGCCGGCGTTGCTGACGTGCCTGCGCATTGTGGCTCAGATGCATGTGTAGTTCGGATCTGATCGCCCGCTGTGTGAAAATGCACAGCAGCGATCAGATTTGAATGAACCCCACGGTTTTGCCCATTAGAGAAAGATTTTGCTTTTGCAATCCATGCTGAATTAGGCCCTGAGTTCAGTATGTTAGGTCAGCAATGACATGTTGATATTCATATTGTTAATATAAGAATGTTGACATGTTGATAATGTTGACAGACAATCGTTTTGTCGACATGCAGGTGCCGGCCACAGAAATCTTGGGATCCAGCATACTTATATTTTGTCTTTCCAACATCATCCCCCATGTCTCTCGGCCATTTCCGCCTCTGTTTCGCGGGCACATCATCCTGTATCTCCTCAGCCCTATGTTTTCAGTACCATCCCCACCATGTCTCTGCATATCCAGCCGTGTGGGGCAACCTCATGATGTCATGTGCTGCACTGGGAACAGGAAAAAAACAAAACTTTTTAAAATGGCTGCTGTGCTGCCAGCTGCCTAATTCTTCCAGGGGGCCGATCAACTGGACTCCTGAGATTCCAAATATCCCCCTTGTACTCCCCTATAACTGGATTTGTCGACATGCATGAGTACACTATTGAAATGTCAACATGGGCAAAATGTTGACAATCCAATTTTAAGGTATCGCTAACCCAAATGCTAACCCTAGCGTAAAACTCGAAATGAACCCTAACCCTCAGACTAACATTAATCCCCAAACCTAACCCTGATGCTAATGTCGACATTTTCAATATGTGAACATGTCATATGTCAACATTTGGTCCATGTCATTATTTTCCAGATGTCGACATTTTAGATTTTGACTAACATTTTAACTATGTTGCCACCACAACTTTTAGTAATGTGGTGGTAACATAATGAATGCTGACACTGTGTGATTGTCAACATACTCACTGCATACCCTCACACTTCCTAACAGCATAACAAGGCTCACAGCTTATACAGATTGAAGAAGCATACTAACCTACTATCCCAGACTGTCCCTCAGACATTTTAATTTTTATGGCATCCACTGGGCTCAAGAAGAGTAGTTGGCTCTCCTCGCATCCCACCCAAATCCCAGTGAAGTCAACTGGACCAGGGAGGAAAATGACAGTAATAGCATGTGTGTGCGCAGGGTTCGAGATCAATATGAGGGGATTCCATGACATTCCATGAGAATCACATACAGCACTTTATGCACTGTTTCCTCTTCATACTTTTAAAATGGCTGCTGTGCTGCCAGCTGCCTAATTCTTCCAGGGGGCCGATGAACTGGACTCCTGAGATTCCTAATATCCCCCTTGTACTCCCCTATCTCTGGGTTTGTCGACATGCATGAATGCACTATTGAAATGTCAACCTGGTCACAATGTTGACAATCCAATTTTAAGGTATCGTTAACCCAAATGCTAACCCTAGCATAAAACTCAAAATGAACACTAACCCTCAGACTAACATTAATCCCCAAACCTAATCCTGATGCAAATGTCGACATTTTCAATATGTGGGACCTAATGACACCACCCAAAGTATATACTGACCAGTGAACCTTGCATAAGTAGTAGCAAAAGTAATGGAACACTATTAAAAGAAAGAGTTGTAGAATATCTCAAATCCAGAAATTTACAGGATCCTAAATTATATGGGTTGATTGGAGGAGATCATGCCAAACATGAATCTGTGACTAAATTAATAGATCAAGAGGTCCTACATCGCAGACTGCTAAATAAACTCAAAAGTGTGGGATTTGGTAAGAACTTGGTTGCAGCATAGGAAACTGACAGTTGTAATAAATGGAGTGCATTCTATAGAGGGATATGTTAACAGTGGATTTCTCCAGAGATCTATACTTGGACCAGTGCTCTTTAATATATTTGTTGGTCACACCGCAAATGGTATTGAAGGGAAAGTATGCCTTTTTGCAGATGATGCAATGATATGCAACAGGGTAGACATACCAGGAGGAGTAAAACAAATGATTGAGGACCTAGGTAGACTTAAAGAATAGTCAAGAACGTAGCAACTACCGTTTAACTCTAAAAAATGCTAGATCACGCTCATGGGTCTCAACAACCCAAAGGCTACATATATTATCAAGGGTACTATAATGAAAACTATAGAGGAAGAAAGGGTTCAAGGAGTCACTATTTCAGTGGCATAAAGCATTCAAACAATGTAACAAAGCAATGAGAAAGCAGATGCTTGGTTGCATAGGTAGAGGAATCAGCAGCAGAAAGAAAGAAGTAATAATGCCACTGTATACATTAGGTCATTGGTAAGGCCTCATCCAGAATACTGTGTTCAATTCTGTATGCCATATCTTCAGAAGGATAAAAATACATTAGAGACTGTATAAAGAAGCGCAACTAACATCATGCATGGCTTACATCACAAAAGTTACCCGGAAAGACTAAAAGATCTTTGAATAGTTTGGAGTGAAGAAGTGAAAGGGGGGAACATGATAGGAACAGGGTCAGATTAAGACCCACATGTACCTAGGGCTGAAAATGTTCAAGAGCTTATACTGAGAAGGGGAGAAGCTGTGACTAGTGCTGTGTGGCTGTGGCCAGTCACGTGGGTGTGTATACCCCTTACACTATCAGCCCCACTGTCTCTCTTAATACTGCACATACAAATTGAGATATTGCATAATTTTATAATGGTTATAGAAATATATTTTTCATGATTTATGGCCAACTATGTGGCCAATTAAGCAGTTTGTCACCATCATACTGTCATGAAGATGGGCCTATTTTATGTGGAGGCCTGGAGCTGGAGCTCCACCCACCCCATTGTTAATCTGGCCCTGGATAGAAACTATAAAAGATATCAAGAGTTTTAACAAAGTCATATGCTGAAACTGGAGGGATAGCTTCAATGGAAATATGAGAAAACATTACTTCACAGAAAGGATAGTGGATAAGTGGAATAGCCTTCCATCAGAGGTGGTAGAGGCTAAGACAGTAGAGCTATGTAAACATACCTTGGAGAGGCATAAGAATATCCTTACTAAGAACTAAGGATCAAATAGGGTTGAGGTTACCAAAAGGATAAAATAAAAAGGGCAGACTAGATGGGTTCTTATCATACTTTCCTACTTTTGAAAAATAATTTCAAGGAGATAATACCTTATTTAAAATGCATGTAGCTATAGGGATCTGTGTGCTTACAACCAATGCAGGGGAATGGCACTGATGAGCTAATTTGAAGGTATGTATCTCTGATTTTTTTTTTTTTTTTATCCCCAAGGAAAACAACTACATAATGGGGGTAAGGTGCAATCAGGGAGATTGCTGGTCTATTCCGGGAGGGTAACCGGTTTCTAGGTCGACCACAGTTAGGTCTACAGTCATTAGGTAGACCATTATTTGTCGACATGCATTAGGTTGACATGGACACTAGGTCGACATGTACTATGTCGATGTGACAAAAGGTCGACATGAGTTTTTCCACAATTTTTTAAATTTTTTGAACTTTTTCATACTTTACGATCCGCGTGGACTACAATTGGGAACGGTAGCCTGTGCCGAGCGCAGCTGTAACGGAGCGAGGCACCTTGCCCGAAGCATGGTGAGCGAAGCAAAGAAAACTACACCAAAATGTATATAAAAAAAACTCATGTCGAACTTTTGTCCTGTCGACCTTGCTCAGTTCGACCTAATGTTTGTGTCAACCTTTTTTGGGTGTTGACTTAGTTACTGTCGACCAATAGTGGTCAACCTAGACACTGTCGACATAAAGGGCCCCATACACTAGAACGATAATGCCCGATTTCATCCAATTTCGGGCATTCGGGCCACTATATCAGGTGAAATCGGGCATTTTGGATGTGTTTCTGATCCGACACGCGTTCCCGTGAGGGTCGGATAGGCTCCCTTAGATCGTTAGTGCTGCATTCGTGATATGTTGGTTCCCGCAGGCTGGGATCGCATAAGATATTTTGCATGCAAAATGTACCAAATCGTATGGAATCGTATGGATCCACTCCCGGGAAGCTCCCTGGAGAGTTCAAGGGAAATCACCTCCGACTTCAGACTCAGACATGTCGCTGTAGTGTATGGGGGCCTTAAGCGTGGTCGATCCTATGAACACCCTCAGGAAGTCAGGGAGATTGCTGCTGTTTCAGGGAGTCTCCTGCAGAATGCCGGAGGGTAGACAACTGTGGTTCTTATCTGCTGTCAAATTCTATGTTTTATGACTCTGTTACCATCACTTGCCAGAGGGGAAAATGTAAAAGTACTGTAAGTAATTATGTGAATAAGTAGGGTAACGGTCATGTGAACTAGGTGAAATAAAAATTTGTCATTATATAGTGTGCGGTAGCCTTATTGTGAGGGCAGTGAAAGAGTAAATTTTCTGCTGTTCCTAGCCACAATCCATGAAACACAATAATAGTGCTGATATGATGGATTGAAGATTTATAGCATGTTACACCAACTACAAATTGTATTGTAGAAAAAAAATAAACAATATATCTTACAAACTTCCTTTTGCATTTTACATTTTCTTTAGTCTCAAGTCACAATGAATGTTCTGTTCTTCAGGTTTTCCTATTTTACTGTGATTTTTCTACATGAATGTGAAAAATGATGTAAACAGAAATAATAGATCTCCCTAGAGTATATCCGAGTGGCTAACATTATGCATATTTATTGTGTGAAGGTGATACAGGCTTGCTTGGTAGCTGGTGATCTTGTTGCTAGGCTGTTGCATGCAATCAGGCAATCTAGATTCTAATGACATGTATACATTTGAGAAATAATGCTGGTTCCTACATTACATAATTGTGCAATACTTGTATTGACACTTTATATATATATTTATAAATTATATATATATATATATATATATATATATATAGACGTCTTATTTCAAACAGCAGCGGCACTCGTGGGATTTGTAGTCAAGTAAAAACGTGTATTTCACATCAAATCAAAGCCGACGTTTTCGGGGCCCACACGCCCCTTTGTCAAGGTTACTCACCTTGACAAAGGGGCGTGTGGGCCCCGAAACGTCGGCTTTGATTTGATGTGAAATACACGTTTTTACTTGACTACAAATCCCACGAGTGCCGCTGCTGTTTGACATAAGACGTCTACATCATTTGTTCCAGAGGGCACCGGGGTATGGTCGTTGTATGAGGGGCAGAGTGCCGGTCCACCTAGCGTATATATATATATATATATATATATATACACACACATACACACTAGCTGGAGTACCCGGCATTGCCCGGGATTTTAAGAGTGTTTGTGGTAATGGCAGACTCTGTAAATGAATTTAAAAGAGGATTGGATGAATTTCTGATTGAAAAGGATATCCTAGGCTACAACATTTTAAATTTTGAAGTTGTTAATCCGGGTGTAACGTGATTGTAGTTGTTAACTAGTCATAAAACATTCTTCTGCAGGTACATTAAAATCAACTCAACTTAATTCAATAAACAGGTTGAACGCGATTGGCATTTTGCCTCTTTTCAACCTCAATTACTGTGTTACTATGTTACTATGGGGTACCCCTCATAATGTCCATAAGGGACAGGTGACCTTCACAAGGATAGGTGCCACAGACTGTCGCGGACATCCACTTACCCACAGAGCCGGCGGACAGTGCGGCTGGGCAGTGGGGCTCTTCCTCTGTGGTGGCTTGTGGAGGTGATTACTGGTGCGCTGGGGTGACCAGTGTGATGCGCGCTGCTGCCAGTGCTGTCAGGCTTCTCGTTCTCTGGGCTCCAGGCTGTCCGAGTAGCTCCGGCCCTCCTCAGGGTACTTAGCCTGGAGGAAGACGGTGAAGGTGGGATGACAGGAGAGCTGGTTAGGTCAGACATGCTATCCAGACCTGTCCACTGCTGCCCGTAGTGCTACTCCTCTAGCATCCCAGGAGTATCCTCGCCGGCAAGATCACAAGTCACATGGCACGCCAGAAGTGTGTGCGATAAGAAGGTATACGCACTGCAGACTCTGCATCACTGCAAAGGGGGACAATGTCCCCCACAGCAGCTGACTTATGCCTCTGCTTGTCAGCAGGCCCCTGGGACCCGCCGGACCCTAATCATCTGCCTATGTTGCCTAGCGGTAAATCCGCTACTGGGTGATAGATGGGGTTATATCCAGAGAAGAATTCAGGTTTCTTTTTTCTACACAACCTTCTGTTCATATATATTAACACCTTTTTTAAATGTACAAATCCTTCACATCCCCCCCAGGTCGCCCTATCATTTCTGGCACCAATTCTCTTTCTTCCAACCTTTCTTATTATGTTGATTCTTTTCTACAGCCCCATGTCTCTCATTGAGGTCACACATTTAAGATACTACACACTTCCTTCAGCATATTCAAACCATTGGTTGGAAGGCTAATTATGTATTTTTGACTCTAGAGTCTCTATAACAACATACCACACAATTTTGCCCTTAAGGCGATGGTAACTAGATTAAATTTGAATTGTGACTTCACAGAGAGACACAGGGCTTTCCTTATGGATTCAACACGGTCAAGTCACATTATTAGGACTACCTCCTACATTTGATGTTGGCAGCGATTAGCCCATGAAGTACGTCACATGTCACGTGCTGGCTTGGTGGGTATATAAGGTGTGCGATAGGCCATCTGCACACATATCACTCGTTACTCTCATGGGTAAAAGGGGCAAGTTGTTAAGGTTGCAAAAAGGGATCGGGCCAAGGGTAGCAGTAGCAGTTACTCGGGCTATTAGCTGGTGGTCATAATAATGTGACTCGTGTATATTCTATATTCATCAGCACAATTATTTTCTTTTTCTGGACTACTTTTATTTACAAGTGATGGGAACAGCCATGGGAACATATAATGAAGCCTAATATATGTGGGGTGGTGATTTCAGTAGGCAACTGGTCCTCTATGGGTGTTACATAGATCTATATATTATTTGGAATGGGGATATTGACACTACACAGGAATTTGTTTATTTTTTTAATTCAAATTCTTTCAATTTACTCTTTACACCCTTTTTTCACCCCAACCGGATTAATTTCCTGGATATAATTCTTCAAATTAGAGAGGGGAAGATTTGCAATTATACAAAAGCGGTAGGCACTAATGCGTACCTCCACTTTAATAGTGCACTTTTTCTCCCACGGAAAGAGAATATTCCAAGGGGGTAGCTACTCTACCTAAAGAGAAATTGTTCATATTTGGAAACCTTTGATAAACAAGCTCTTACCATGATGAAAACCCAGACCTACTAGTTAGTTAGTTAGTTAGTTAGTTAGTTAGTTAGTTAGTTAAAGCCTTTGAGGGGGTCAAAACAATAGAAAGGGACAGCCTATTAGAAGTAAAACGAGGCTGCAACAAGAAAATATGGAGCTAACTTTTATTATGACCTTCAGTAGCCACTGCCCTGAGATTAAACAAATCATCAGTAAGAACCGGGTCAGGTGTATTAACCTGGAGAAGGCATAAGGAAGTGATAAACCAGTGATAAATGTAAGGTGATAAATGCACCAGCCAATCAGCTCCAATATGTAAATTAACAGTGAGGAGCTGATTGGCTGGTGTGTTTATCACCTTGCACTTATCACTGCTTTATCACTTCCTTATGCGTTCTCCAGGTTAATACATCTACCCCGATGATAGTATCTTAAAACAAAATAACATTCCGAGTGAACAGATCCCCCAAAACCAATTTTATTTTTAGAAAAAATAAATCACTGATGACTCTACTAGCCCCAAGTTATTATGCCCCAACAAATAACTTAGTATAACAGTTGTCATGGCTCCAGCCCAAACCAAAGTGTTTTATAAATGCGGGGATAACAGGTGCACCACGTGTAGATATGTAGATAATAAGACCACTATGATTCCATGGATTTTGGGTTAGGAGAGAACTTTATTAATTGCAATTCCACATTTATGGTCTATTTGTTGACATGCGAGTGCAACTTAAAATATGTAGGCAAAACTACACGAATATCAAAAAAACAAATATAAAAGTCCCAAAGTGCAAATACTGTATATCACTGGTGCAGTCACATGAAAACAAGGACCACATAATCCTCAGATATAAATACAATAATAGGAAAAATCAGGTCTGGCGTTCAGCTTAGTTCTACATAAAGCAATACAAATATTACCAGAAATGTCAAAGTGGGTAATATAAAGAGTCCATTCTTTATACAGCAAAACGCGTCAGCTGTCTATTTATCCTCACTCCTCTCATCTCACGGAACCTACAGAACCTTATCCAAAGTCTGAACCAGACCCCCAGACCCATTTCTCAAAATTTGTATCTGGAGTCACAGAGCTTGGACTTTATCACCACTCACAAGGGATCCAATTCTGGGTGTGATGCTGTTCCGATAAGAGGACTCCATCAATATTAAACGGATATGGTAACTACTAAATAATCTTGCTGGATATACTCCCATTTTTAAGGAATACCATTGACTGTAAGATGCGTCATTTGAAGGTTATAAATAGGAACAAGCTTTTACAGTACATCCTTGTTCTTGATTATAAAAACGACACAGTGGGACTGGATTAACTGAGGAAAGGGGAGTTTTAAAAGTTATATTTATTATATTTTAATGCTTCACATTAATTTGTATGGTACGTTGTACTTATTTATATAGTTTTTCTTTCTAATCCATTCCACCTGACCTATGATTTTATATTAAGAATTTTTTTATGAGCGCTGTAATTTTTCTTCTGTTGCTATTATTTTTGTAAGGGACTGACTATCCTACTCTCTAACAGCATCTTTGGAAACTCTGCACTCTGTGCGCACAAATACAAGTAGAGTACTCGCATTTTTCATTCTCAATGCCCCGAAGACCCCCAGGAGGATCTGGATGCACTGAATTCCTCTCTCCTAGTTCTCTTCCCTCCTGCAGGTGGCCACGCTGCTATATTCTATCTTCTCACTCTCTCTTCTTTTTTCTGGCTTCTTCCACCTACCATACTTTCTAGCAATAACAATAATAAACAGAGGGGTTACTCAACTAGCGCTCCTTGGTATTCTGTTCTTTGTTGAATTTTATCGCTTACTTCCTCATTGCAGAGGGAGGTTGTGTCAATTTGCAAATGAGAAAAGGTTTATATAGTGAAGTATAGTTTAATACATATTTATAAACATAGACAAATTCATTTCCAATAAACTAAAAAACATATGCAGTAGCCCTTTAAGTGGCAGTCCCTCAGATATCCAATTTAGAGAAGAATTACCGGAGGTGTTGGAACTGAAACAGTTCAATTATAGCATGAAAGTCCGTGGGGAAATAATTCCCGGGATATCCCCACAGGCAAGCCGCTATCCAGGTAATCACCGCTGTTCTGGGTAAACTCAGGATGCCAGATATCCACCGGATTTTGGATATCTGAGGGACTGCCACTTAAAGGGCTACTGCATATGTTTTTTAGTTTATTGGAAATGAATTTGTCTATGTTTATAAATATGTATTAAACTATACTTTACTATATAAACCTTTTCTCATTTGCATATTGACACAACCTCCCTCTGCAATGAGGAAGTAAGCGATAAAATTCAACAAAGAACAGAATACCAAGGAGCGCTAGTTGAGTAACCCCTCTGTTTATTATTGTTATTGACACTTTTGGGTGAAGGGTGAAGGAAACCTTCAAAGAGGTATTACCAATAAGCAGCTCTTAGTGCGCACGGAGTTCATCACTATTGTATTTTCTATACTTTCTAGCAAAACTGGGACCCTAGTAGTAAGTAGACTGTTTTGTTTTTGTGTGTTTTTTTCTTTTCATCGTATTTCTTCAGAGGTCAAACAATGCCTGCTATCCTTATGTTGTTATAGTTTTCACTCATGCATTCACACATGTATCATACGGGTGTGGTTCATTAGGTCAACATTCATTAGGTCGACATTAGAGATGTGCAGTGGGCACATTTTGGTTTTGGATTCGGTTCCACGGTCGTGTTTTGGATTCCGACGCGTTTTGGCAAAACCTCCCTTAAGAATTTTTGTCGGATTCAGGTGCGTTTTGGATTCATTTTTTTTTTATCGAAAAACCCTCAAAAACAGTTTAAATCATAGAATTTTGGGGTAATTTTGATCCTATAGTATTATTAACCTCAATAACCATAATTTCCACTCATTTCCAGTCTATTCTGAACACCTCACACTTCACAATATTGTTTTTAGGCCAAAAGGTTGCACCGAGGTCACTGGATGACTAAGCTAAGCGACCCAAGTGGTCAGCACAAACACCTGGCCCATCTAGTAGTGGCACTGCAGTGTCAGACAGGAGGGCGGATATCAAAAAACGGCCCCTAACAGCACATGATGCAAAGACGAAAAAAAGGTGCACCGAGGTTGCTGTAGGCCTAAGCTAAGCGACACAACCACCTGGCCCATCTAGTAGTCTCATGCAGTGGCTGAATGTCAAGAGTGGGCCGCAATTGTTCGGTGCACTGACAGTATCTCCAACACGCACCAGTCACTTTAAAATATATATGCAATTGGTGGACTTATACGCCAGTACCCCAGGACTAATACAGCAATAAACCTGGACTCATACGGCAGTGTCACACAGGATGGCACTTTTCAAAAACTAGGCCCCAAACAGTACCTCATGCAAAGATGTCGAAGAGGTGCAATGAGGTAGCTGTATGACTAAGCCAAGCGACACAAACAATTCCAACTGGAATTATATGTCCAAATCACTGGAATTATTTGGCAAGATCACTGTAATTAATAATTATAAATCACTGATATTAATTGGTAAAAATTACTGTAATGCTACGTCCAAATCACTGGAATTAATTGGCAAAATCTCGCTATCGCCTGCCTAGTGAAGTGGAATCTAGATGGGATTTGTAACCGGGGACACAATAACTTCATCAATTGTCTAAATCCCACTGCACTAATGGCGGATAACGGGCGCACATCTAACAGCGCACTGATTATACTGATCATTGATTATACTGAGCACTGATTATACTGAACACTGATTATACTGAGCACTAATTTTACTGAGCACTGATTATACTGAGCACTGATTATACTGAGCACTGATTATACTGATCACTGATTATACTGAGCACTGATTATACTGAGCACTGATGATACTGAGCACTGATGATACTACGGAGAACTGACAATGAGCAGCACGATGCAGCACAAGACACTGTACTAGTATTAGTGAGCAGCACAAAGCCCTCTGGAATTGTCACTCACCAGATACCACTGTGACTGGAATGATGATGAGCTATGCAAAGTGACAGGACACAACCACAGCACCCTACAGCCACTGGACTATTGTACTGTAGTATACTGGTCACCACAATGCACCACAAGACAATGAGTAGTGATACTGAGCACTGATGAGGATACTAGAACTGACACTGGGCAGCAAGATGCAGCACAGGACTATTGTACTGTAGTATACTGAGCACCACAATGCAGCACAAGACAATGAGTAGTGATACTGAGCACTGATGAGGATACTAGAACTAACACTGGGCAGCGAGATGCAGCACTGGACTATTGTACTGTAGTATACTTGTCACCACAATGCAGCACAAGACAATGAGTAGTGATACTGAGCACTGATGAGGATACTAGAACTGACACTGGGCAGCGAGATGCAGCACTGGACTATTGTACTGTAGTATACTGGTCACCACAATGCAGCACAAGACAATGAGCACTGATCCTGGCCACTGATGAGGATACTAGAACTGACACTGAGCAGCGAGATGCAGCACTGGACTATTGTACTGTAGTATACTGGTCAGCACAATGCAGCACAAGACAATGAGCACTGATCCTGAGCACTGATGAGGATACTAGAACTGACACTGAGCAGCGAGATGCAGCACTGGACTATTGTACTGTAGTATACTGGTAACCACAATGCAGCACAAGACAATGAGCACTGATCCTGAGCACTGATGAGGATACTAGAACTGACACTGAGCAGCGAGATGCAGCACTGGACTATTGTACTGTAGTATACTGGTAACCACAATGCAGCACAAGACAATGAGCACTGATCCTGAGCACTGATGACGATACTAGAACTGACACTGAGTGTACTGGTCACCACAATGCAGCACAGATACTGAGCACTGATATTGAGCTTTCCACTCAGAGAACGTAGCCACGTCCTCTCGCTCTCTCGACAATGCACGAGTGAAAATGGCGGCGACGCGCTGCTCTTTATATGGAATCTGAATCTTGCGAGAATCTGACCGCGGGATGATGGCGTTTTGCCTTGTTTGGGTTTTCCGAGTCAGGCGGGAAGAACCGAGGCTGCCTCGGACCTGTGTAAATCACGTGGAGTTCGGGGGGGGGGGGGGGGTTCGGTTTTCGAAGAACCGAACCCGCTCATCTCTAGTTGACATATATTTGGTCGACCACTGAAGGTCGACATGGTCATTAGGTCAACATGTACAAGGTCAACTTGGAAAAAGGTCGACATGAGTTTTTTTACTGTTTTTGGTGTCGCATGGCTCGCTTCGCTCGCCATGCTTCAGGCAGGTTACTGTTCCCAATTGTAGTCCACGTGGATCGTTAAGTGTGAAAAAAGTAAAAAAAATAAAAAAACTGAGAAAAATTGTGAAAAACTCATGTCAACCTTTTTGCATGTCGACCTAGTACATGTCGACATAATGACCATGTCGACCTAGTGACCATGTCGACCTAACCTTCAGTGGTCGACCCAATGTATGTCGACATAATGCTTGTCGACCTAAAGACCGCCATCCGTATCATACTCTTCCAATGTAATGTGACTCTGCACTTCTAATTCATAACTATTTGTATTACACTGTCACACTGAATTTCTTTTTGACTGACCTATTGTATATTGTCCTGTCAATACAATTTCTCTTGAAATCTATCTATCTATCTATCTATCTATCTATCTATCTATCTATCTATCTATCCTCAATCTTTTAAAATAACAAAGAAGAGTTAGCAAATAATTACGTAATTGAGAGATGCTGTATAAGGAAGTCACTCACAAGCAGAGGCAGAACTCTGGGAGTCATCTGCCGCCGGGCTCCTGCTCTGAAGGGGGGCACCTCTCCTCCCATTCTGTGACACCATTGAATTAAGTTAATTGATAGCTGTCGCTGTCTTTTCAGTTGCCGACTTCCTCACTGGTCCCTGCACACTACAAATCACACCCTGTTTTATTATACTGTAGATACATATTTTACAAGTATCACACCCAGGATTAGAAACCACAACCTATTACACTGGAAGCAGACACCTTACTGATGAAGCTGTTTGCTCCTGTATAGGCAATATGAGAATTTTAACTACATTTTATGAAGATACTTCTCTGACAATTACACATAACTTCATATAGTTAGAATTCTCAGGCTTCCTCTACAGGAGCAAATAACTCCATCAGTAAAGTGTCTGCTGTTAGTGTAACAGGTCATGGGATCTAATCCTGGGTATGACTGCTAAGAAATGTGTGATTTAAAATAAAAGACATTGACAACTAAATGTATAAATACAGTATATAATTTTTTTTCAGAACACTCCATACACACACACACACACACACACACACACACACACACACACACACACACACACACACACACACACACATGCACACGCACATGCACACATACATACGTACATATATTTATCTTAATATAGGAAATAGGGGGGCACCAATAATTATCTTGCCTCCGGGCGACTGTGACGAACTTACGCCACTGCTCACAAGTATTGATTTGGCATAAAAACAGCATGTGAAAATGAATATAAATGTTATACACAGTGTTTGCTATGTTGTTCACAAGTGGTATATGCATGGCTGATATATACTGGACACAATCACATGCATTTAGGAATATATATCCAGTCCCATGCAGCAAAGAGATTTTCCCAATACCGTTTGAAGAAAGGAAAGTTAAATTAATTGGAGTGTCTAGCTTGCAGCACATTCTAGAAGAATGATCTATTGAAGTTACAGTTAGCTTGCATGCCCCCATCATAAAGTTCAAAATAGCTCTATACAGCATGGCAAATCTGCCATATGCTCTGTAATAGTGGGAACTAACACTGCACAAAAAATGTCAGCAGTGATATCCCTTGGATTGTTGGTGCAAATAAAACCAGTTTGGTTCCACTCAGGGTATACCAGAACTGTGCTGAAAAGCTCTGAAGCTCTTCCAAGCATCTACGGACTATGGCCCTCATTCAGAACGGGTCGGAGATGTGTTGTGTTTGCATTCGACCACAATGCGAGTGTGCTGGCTGTCATATTGCAGCCGCATCCTAGAATGATGCAAATGCAATATGATTGACAGTGGCGGGTGTTGGGTGGGTGGCGGTGTGGTGTGGTGTTGGGGGGGGTAAGGGGTTTGGTAGCATTTAGGGAAAAACACAGGCATGCCCAGAACATTATTTGGATGGCTGCAGGACGTCACATGCAGCTGCTCTGATAATAAAATGGCAGCGGTGCGCCTGCCTTAAGCTCTCTTTTTTTCTGGTATACTGTGCCAGAAAGAGAATCAGGCCCCTCCACCCCCCCATATATTCGAAATATGGATAAGGAACGCCACAAATAAAGGGGCGTGACTTTGTGTGGAAGGGACATGGACAAAGAACAGTACCAATTTACCATATACTGCAAAGTAGTGTCCATTATCCACATTACACCCACGCCCCTTATACACATTAGACCTAACCACACAGTAGTGTTTGTTGTTTATATTGCACCACAAAGTAGTCCCCTTATACACATTACACCAGACAGCAGAGCCCCTTACACACATTGTGTAACAGTACAGCCTCTTATAAACATTACGTCTCTCAGCAAAGTCAATTATACACGTTACGCCAGACAGCAGAGCCCCTTATACACATTGCGCAACAGTACAGCCTCTTGTAAACATTACGTCTCTCAGCAAAGTCCTTTATACGCGTTATGCCAGACAGCAGAGCCCATGACAGATAGATAGATAGATAAAACATATACAAGGAGAAATCACTCAGATGAAGTTAGTCCTAATGAAACAGTAAATTCACTGTGCATTTTTGGTAATATCAAGTACTAGGTGATTCATCGCGCCCCCTTAACCCTTGCACGCCCTTGTGGCATGCAATATTTGTATTATGTGGAGTATTACCTCCAATCATAATTATGTGAGTGGTTAAATATTGCACGGACAAAGAGCATGCGATGGTTAAGGGGTCGTAGCCCCTTGCACGCAGGGCCTGATGAATCACCTAGTAGGTGCTGTTGTTGGGGGAGTGGTGGGTGCCGCGGGTGGGGGTGGGGGAGGGGTAGTTCCGGGAGTGCCACAGGTGGGGGAGGGGCTGGTGCCATGGTGCCGTGGGTGGGGGAGGGCCGGGTGCGTGAGTGCCGTGGGTGGGGGTCCGGAGCCACCGTGGGTGGGGTTGGAGTGGTTGCGGAGGTGCCATGGGTGGGGGAGAGGTGGGTGCGGTGGTGCTGCTGGTGGGGGAGGGGGTCTGGAGCCACCGCGGGTGGTGGAGGGGAGGGTGTGGGGGTGCCACGGATGGGGCCCGGAGGTACTGCCAGTGGGGAGGGGTGGGTAATGCTTCTCCTCCTGGAAGCAGCTAAGCTGCTGTCCTCCCTTTGGCAGTGGCTCTTCCGGAGACTCGCACAGCAGCCAAGCAGCTAGTCACTATTGTTAGCGCCGGTGTCCCAACACGCAGCATTACAGGGAAGAAGATGCACTCAATAAACTACATCTTCCAGCAGGCCTTAGCGCCGGAATGCTTTGGCGCTAAGGGCTGCTGGGAGGTGTAGTTTATTTAGTGCGTCTACTTACCTGTAATACGGCATGCGTTGGGACACCAGCGCTAACAATAGTGACTTGCTGGCTTAACTGACTGACTCGCTGAATCAATGTAAAAGGTGAGACTGCTGTGCAGTGTCAATGACACTGCAAACCCACTGCACTGCAGAGCACTGTCACCTTTTACATTGATTCAGCGGCCAGACATTACCCTCCGCGATATCACCCAATCTATCTGTTACATTAGCCATCTCGGAGCTTCCAGGCCGACAGCCCAGGTGCTGTGTTGCGGAGTAAGGGCCTCTGGGGATCTGGGCGTGGCTGTGGCGGGGAGGCACTTCTGTGACATCACACGCAGAGGAGGCTCCGGGGCTCAGAGAGTATGCGGTGCAGGGAGGGCTATGAAAGCCTTCTCCTGCGCCGCTTTCATACACATCTATGCCAGTGGACACTGCATCTTTTGTTCCACCTGCGCTGCGGCTAGGTAGTGGGGATTGTTGATGGGGGAGGGGGCAGACGGACTGGCAGCACGACATAGAACGCTGCAGTAAAAGGATTTATTTCCCTATCTACAGCGCAGAGATTTGCTGCAGATGCAGTGGCATACCCTCCAGCTGTACCTTTTTGCCCGGTACAGTACCTTTTTTTTATGGTCTGTACCGATTTTTTGCTCTCAAACTTCCATTGAAAGTATAGGAATAGGGGCGTGGCCCTTTTCGAATTTGTACAGATTTTTATGTGTGAATTGTTGGAGGGTATGTTGCTGCAGATGCAGTGGGCCTATTTTGGGGTGTGGACCTGGTGCTGCTGCTCCATCAGCCCCATTGTTAATCCTGCTCTGGGAACACACAGCAGCCAAAGGGCGTTTCTTACCCAATCAGCTGTGGACTGGGTGTGATAGACCTGCTGCTAACCCAATGAGAGCTCCTAGCCACGCCCAGCGTTATACACACAGTCACTCTGGGCTATTATATAGGAGATAGTACAGATCAAATAAAATATTTGTACAATGTTTTACAACATTCAATCAATATTTTATTTCTACCAATAATAATAATAATAATAAAACTAACTGCTTACACACAAAAGAAATATAACATGCAAACACTCCCCAATGTGTGGAGGTACAAACAGCGCTTCCAGGTAACAATTTAGGTGCAATCATTTGGCGTCATATTTCAGCAAAGGAACACATTTTATTACCTGCAGACATGTCATATTACAGCAAAATACAGTATACCTTAATGCATGTACAAGGACTTATAATAAACACAAAATACTCCAATAAAACAGGCAGCAGCACCCCCCCCCCCCCCCTTCCCCATTCCTTTCCCCAGAACATAGCATACAGGCTGAGAGATATACAGTATGACGTAAAAGGCACATACTCTAAAGTTTCATATGACAAAGTATCTGCAGCATAGGGGGGAGAGAAGCTCTGATGACCATGTGGCCAGAGTAGAATGGCTCCTATCAGCCTCTCTCCTGGGGTGATTACACCCAGCCCCCTACCCTACCATTGCCCCCACCCACATCTCTGCCGATTACACTAATCTTATGCTTACAAGGGTCATCAGCAAAAAGATAGAGGCCCCCCTGGCCAGTCTTTTTAGGGGGGCAGGGAGATGGTAGAAGAGGATGAGCAGGGCAGGGGAGAGAGTGGGGACCCTGCACCCCTTACGCCCCACTCTCTCTCCCTCTTCCCATCTATCGACCAGGAGAGGCTGTATCCGCAGCTCCGACAGCCAGATATACTGTACGAACATAATTAAAAGGTAGTGGTGGGCTCGCCGACACTCTGCCTGCCTTTCCTGCTGCCGGCAACCCAGGTCTGCTTACCGTCAGCACCCGCCAGGCTGGACAGTGGCGGCAGCAACTTCGTGTGCTCAAACAGATCAGCAGTGGGGGCGTCTCTCACAGGGTCCCAGGCAGAGCATTAGTTCCGGGGAGGAAGCTTTGCAGCAGGGCACTGGATTGCAGGTGGATGCGGGCAGTTGTGCCCACAGGGCAAATGCGCTTTGTGCAGCGCACCGTATGCACCCCCCTAGATACAGCCCTGAGTGTGGGTATGTAGTGTGGGGAAGTAGCACAGTAATGTAATGTGGGGAGGTAGCATAGTAATGCAGTGTAGGGAGGTAACTTAGTGATAAAGTGTGGGGAAGTAGCACAGTAATTTAATGTGGGGAGGTAGCATAGTTATGTAGTGCAGGAAGGTAGCTTAGTGCTGTAGTGTGGGGAGGTAGTGCCGTGATATAGGATGTCACCATACCCCTTCTCTACAGCGCTGATCACACTACCTGCAACGGCACATAATAGGCCCTTCCTAAATCTCAGCTCCAGGCCCATGTGGACTTTAATCTGGCACTGCCCCCTACCCTCATTTTTTTCAATAAGGACAAAAGGTACAAGCTTTGGGGAGAAAGGGGCATGACAAGATTGACCCTGAGAAATCCCATGCTGTGATGCCCCTTCCCACATTATATATATATATATATATATATATATATATATATATATATAGTTATTAGAGATGAGAGGGTTTGGTTCTCAGAGAACCGAACCCCCCACGAACTTCACTACACGAGCCCGGATCCGAGCCCGGTTCGGGTTTTCCCGCCTGATTAGAAAACCAGAACGAGACAAAACGTCATCATCCCGCTGTCAGATTCTTGCGGGGGGTTGGATTCCATATAAAGAGCCGCACGTCCCCGCCATTTTCACTCCTGCATTGGAGAGTGTAGAGAGAGGACGTGTCTCCATCCTCAGTGTCCTCAGTGGTAGTGTCTTGTGCTGCATCAGTCCAGTCACAGTGGTGGTGTCCTCTGCTGCCATATGTCCAGTGCTGCTGTATAAGTCCAGTCCAGTGGTGCTGTGTTGTGCTGCATCAGTCCAGTGGAGGTGTCTTCTACTGCATCAGTCCAGTCACAGTGGTGGTGTCCTCTGCTGCCAGATGTCCAGTGCTGCTGTATAAGTCCAGTCCAGTGCTGCTGTGTTGTCCTGCATCAGTCCAGTGGTGGTGTCCCTGTGCTGCTGTATATGTCCAGTAATACTGCCATATATATCCAGTGATACTGTTGTATATGTATATGTCCAATGGTACTGCCGTATAAATCCAGTGATCCTGAGGTATAATTCCAAGCGGTACTGGTGTATAAGTCCAGTCCAGTGATCCTGCTGTATATGTCCAGTGATACTGTCGTATATGTCCAGCGGTACTGCCGTATAAATCCAGTGATCCTGAGGTATAATTCCAAGTGGTACTGGTGTATAAGTTCAGTCCAGTGATCCTGCCGTATATGTCCAGTGGTACTGCCATATAATTCCAGTGATACTGCCGTATATATATATATATATATATATATATATATCCTGTTGCAAAGCGGATTACATAACAACTATGCTGGTGTTAGACGTGCGTCCTGTATCCGCCATTAGGCGGCTAGGAGACTTCTATCTAATTCTCCCCAGTACAATGGGCCAGATTTAGGTTTTTTCATTGAATTACTGAAACTGACACTGTTTAGAAACTACTTCCTATGTGATGGGAGGTGGTTCGAACAGTGCCAGGGTTGCGCTATGGGTAGTTGTGTTTCCCCAGCATTCGCAAACTGTTTTATGTTTGAGGTTGAGAAAGATATGTTTTTTTCTGACAGTAGGACAGCAGCCAGCATAATTTTTTTTGTCAGATACATAGATGATTTATTTTTGATTCGGAGGGGGTCTGAGGTGTCGTTTAACTCGTTCTTAAAATACATCAACAGCGCTGATGCTAATATAAAATTTACGGCTACGGTCAGCGACACTAGTGTAAATTATTTGGACGTGGAGATCACAGTTGTGGAAGGTAGGATACACACTAATTTGTACAAAAAAACCTACCGATAAGAACACAGTGTTACATGCCTCTAGCTTTCATCCCCCTACCACGAAATACAGCTTACCATATTCTCAGTTCTTAAGAATACACCGTATTTATGATGACCTTGGAAAAACTGAGAGGGAGATTACCAAAATGGCCCTGGATTTTAAATCCAGAGGCTGTGATTGGTCGATGTTGATGGAAACCAAGGATAAGGTATTGAGGATGAATAGAGATGATGCCCTACAGGGTACCCAGTCCAATGTAGATTCTCTCAAGGACAGGATTCCGTCTGTGCAAAAGTACAGTCATTTGAGCAAGGAAATTAACAAGGTTACCCGTCAGAGTTGGTCCATTATAACGTCTGATAAGGATCTACAGATGTTTAAGAATAATTCATTGTTACCTTCATACACCCGTAATAAGAATTTAAAAGACCTACTGGTCCATAATGACATCTCCAGGTGCAAACCGGCACCGGTGGCGACATTTTTAACAAGAAAACCAGGTTGTTATAAATGTGTGGGCTGCACAACCTGCAGCTATATGGAAACTGGCCCAGGATTTTCCCATCCCCATACAGGTAAATTTATTAAAATTGATAAAGTCCTCACTTGTACTAGTACCCATGTCATTTATTTCATACGATGTCCATGTGTGCTGTTTTATATTGGCAAGATCTCCAGGCAGTTCCGTGAAAGAATGGCGATGCATAGATCGGCCATCAGGGCTGCCCTGGAGGGTGACCATCAAGCACAACCGGTAGCCAGACACTTTAAGACGCATAAACATAATTTAGCGTCCTTGAAATACAAAATCATAGACCAGCAACCACCAAGCATCAGGGGAGGTGATCGTAACCGAGCTCTCCTCCGCAGGGAGGCGAGGTGGATTCATCGCCTGAACACTCTAGTACCAGCAGGTTTAAATGAACAATTGGGATTGCACTGTTTTTTATAAGGATTATAAAAGTGTAATTAGATAAATGTATTGGATAGTCTTAGGTGTAGCCCAATATCCATTAATTGGTACAAGTATGTTTCTGAGCATTAGGGGTCCAGTGGTGTGGTTTATTGTAGGGATGAGCGGGTTCGGTTCCTCGGAATCCGAACCCGCCCGAACTTCATGTTTTTTTACACGGGGCCGAGCGACTCGGATCTTCCCGCCTTGCTCGGTTAACCCGAGCGCGCCCGAACGTCATCATCCCGCTGTCGGATTCTCGCGAGGCTCGGATTCTATCGCGAGACTCGGATTCTATATAAGGAGCCGCGCGTCGCCGCCATTTTCACACGTGCATTGAGATTCATAGGGAGAGGACGTGGCTGGCGTCCTCTCCGTTTATAGAGAAGAGAGTGAGACAGTAGAGAGAGACACAGTAGTAATTTTGGGGAGCATTAGGAGGAGTACTAGTTACTTGCTGAAGTGATAGATAGTGTGACTGTATATTATCTGACTTGTGGGGGAGACACTGACAGTGGGGAGCAGTTAGAGTCTGAGAGCAGGACTCAGGAGTACATATAACGTACAGTGCACACTTTTGCTGCCAGAGTGCCACACTGCCATTGTGACCACACTGACCACCAGTATAATATATATTGTGATTGTCTGCTTAGGAGTACTACTTGCAAGTTGCTGATAGTGTGACCAGTGACCTGACCACCAGTCACCACCAGTTTAATATATATATATATATATATATAATTGTATATAATATATATATAATATTGTATACCACCTACCCGTGGTTTTTTTTTTTTTCTTTCTTCTTTATACATACTACTATAGTAGCTTACTGTAGCAGTCTGCGGTGCTGCTGAGCTGACTGTGTCCAGCAGGTCCGTCATCAGTCATTACATAATAAATATATATACCTGTCCGGCTGCAGTACTAGTGATATTATATATATATATATATATTGATTTCATCTCATTATCATCCAGTCTATATTAGCAGCAGACACAGTACGGTAGTCCACGGCTGTAGCTACCTCTGTGTCGGCAGTCGCTCGTCCATCCATAATTGTATACCACCTACCCGTGGTTTTTTTTTTTTTCTTTCTTCTTTATACATACTACTATAGTAGCTTACTGTAGCAGTCTGCGGTGCTGCTGAGCTGACTGTGTCCAGCAGGTCCGTCATCAGTCATTACATAATAAATATATATACCTGTCCGGCTGCAGTACTAGTGATATTATATATATATATATAAATTGATTTCATCTCCTTATCATCCAGTCTATATTAGCAGCAGACACAGTACGGTAGTCCACGGCTGTAGCTACCTCTGTGTCGGCAGTCGCTCGTCCATCCATAATTGTATACCACCTACCCGTGGTTTTTTTTTTTTCCTTTCTTCTTTATACATACTACTATAGTAGCTTACTGTAGCAGTCTGCGGTGCTGCTGAGCTGACAGTGTCCAGCAGGTCCGTCATCAGTCATTACATAATAAATATATATACCTGTCCGGCTGCAGTACTAGTGATATTATATATATATATATATATATATATATATTTATTAATTTCAGCTCCTTATCATCCAGTCTATATTAGCAGCAGACACAGTACGGTAGTCCACGGCTGTAGCTACCTCTGTGTCGGCAGTCGCTCGTCCATCCATAATTGTATACCACCTACCCGTGTTTTTTTTTTTTTTCTTTCTTCTTTATACATACTACTATAGTAGCTTACTGTAGCAGTCTGCGGTGCTGCTGAGCTGACAGTGTCCAGCAGGACCGTCATCAGTCATTACATGTTTTTGGAATGGCCATCCTGCGTGACACTGCAGTGCCACTCCTAGATGGGCAAGGTGTTTGTGTCGGCCACTAGGGTCGCTTAGCTTACTCACACAGCTACCTCATTGCGCCTCTTTTTTTCTTCTTTGCGTCATGTGCTGTTTGGGGAGTGTTTTTTGGAAGGGCCATCCTGCGTGACACTGCAGTGCCACTCCTAGATGGGCCAGGTGTTTGTGTCGGCCACTAGGGTCGCTTATCTTACTCACACAGCTACCTCATTGCGCCTCTTTTTTTCTTCTTTGCGTCATGTGCTGTTTGGGGAGTGTTTTTTGGAAGGGCCATCCTGCGTGACACTGCAGTGCCACTCCTAGATGGGCCAGGTGTTTGTGTCGGCCACTAGGGTTGCTTAGCTTACTCACACAGCTACCTCATTGCGCCTCTTTTTTTCTTCTTTGCGTCATGTGCTGTTTGGGGAGTGTTTTTTGGAAGGGCCATCCTGCGTGACACTGCAGTGCCACTCCTAGATGGGCCAGGTGTTTGTGTCGGCCACTAGGGTCGCTTAGCTTACTCACACAGCTACCTCATTGCGCCTCTTTTTTTCTTCTTTGCGTCATGTGCTGTTTGGGGAGTGTTTTTTGGAAGGGCCATCCTGCGTGACACTGCAGTGCCACTCCTAGATGGGCCAGGTGTTTGTGTCGGCCACTAGGGTCGCTTAGCTTACTCACACAGCTACCTCATTGCACCTCTTTTTTTCTTCTTTGCGTCATGTGCTGTTTGGGGAGTGTTTTTTGGAAGGGCCATCCTGCGTGACACTGCAGTGCCACTCCTAGATGGGCCCGGTGTTTGTGTCGGCCACTAGGGTCGCTTAGCTTAGTCATCCAGCGACCTCGGTGCAAATTTTAGGACTAAAAATAATATTGTGAGGTGTGAGGTATTCAGAATAGACTGAAAATGAGTGGAAATTATGGTTTTTGAGGTTAATAATACTTTGGGATCAAAATGACCCCCAAATTCTATGATTTAAGCTGTTCTTTAGGGTTTTTTGAAAAAAACACCCGAATCCAAAACACACCCGAATCCGACAAAAAAAATTCGGTGAGGTTTTGCCAAAACGTGGTCGAACCCAAAACACGGCAGCGGAACCGAACCCAAAACCAAAACACAAAACCCGAAAAATTTCAAGTGCACATCCCTAGTTTATTGCACTGTTATACTGTGTTTTTATGTAACGTATTATTTGTATATGTGTGCCTAGGTGACCGGCGCCCTGATGGGGAAAGGAGCACGCCGCACATGTGGGTGGTGACGTCATCGGGACCCGCCGGGTAGCCGCGCCGGAAGAGCAGAGGGTGATGCGGTGAGGGTATAAAGGTATGTTTTTTGTATTACACCTGTTGTTCTGACGAAAGTTTAATTACTGAAATGTTAACAGCTCAGACGGAGTGTCTGTCTCTTCCTTTACCGTGTTGTGAAAGTCCTCACCGAGTGCCGCCGTTTTGTGATTATTGTACGTGCTGGATCAGCTGGCTGGTACCGGAGGCATCATTTCATTAGGCGGAGTGCCGGTAACTGTTTGTGTTATATATATATATGTATATATATATATGTATATATATATATATATATCCAGAATTTGCCCCGGCACTCCTCCTAGTAACTGGCTGTGGTGCCCTTCCTTGTGGACATGCTAGTCCACCCACATGCATTAAGAAGAAACAGGTGGCACTCACAGGCTTGTAAACAATGTTGAACAAACTCCACGCCGTGAAGTGTTTATTGGAAACAACAGGTGACGTTTCGGGGACACATCCCCTTCCTCAGACAACAAAACAGTGCATACACAGTGAATATATAGCATGATAAACCCCACTTACCCCCACAATCATGACTCTCAGCTGCGTGGACCACGGAGTGCCCCAGGTAAGGGATGGTGCCCTCATCATTCATTTACCCTCTGGTTGATCCACCTCTTAGATTTAATGGCCTTCAGAGATAATGATATTTGTATATATAAAACAGAATCTTTCGATATATCAGAAGGTCTAAACATCATTGTTATTAAGATTTGGCTGTTTTTAGGGTGGTAGAACACACAGGTTGCTTTTAATTTTTTAAGCTATTACATGTTGTATTGTAGTTTTGCACAAGAGTCATGATCAGTTTATTAGGCGCACTCTAGCTCAGTTGAGCGCTATATTCATTTGTGTGCCCGTTCAGCAGATTTTATAGAGTCACTAATGTATGTTGTTGTTTATTCCAGGGCTCCCAGCGCGTTGCCATAGGAACCGGCTGACCTGATTGCGTCACTTCCGGCCGGGCCGTGTTGCCGAAACCGGAAGTGCGGGATGTGAGACGCCGGGGCACTCTGTGGTCCACGCAGCTGAGAGTCATGATTGTGGGGGTAAGTGGGGTTTATCATGCTATATATTCACTGTGTATGCACTGTTTTGTTGTCTGAGGAAGGGGATGTGTCCCCGAAACGTCACCTGTTGTTTCCAATAAACACTTCACGGCGTGGAGTTTGTTCAACATTGTTTACAAGCCTGTGAGTGCCACCTGTTTCTTCTTACTGTATATATATATATATATATATATATATATATATATCCTGTAGCAAAGCGGATTACATAACAACTATGCTCAGAGCCGGCCATAGGCATAGGCAAACTAGGCAATTGCCTAGGGCATTTGATATGCCTAGGGGCATCAGCAGCTTCTGCTGATTAAAATGATATGCAGCATGCCTATATTCTGTGTGTGGTAATTCTTATGCAGATACAGCCACAGTCTCACACAATATATAGGCATGCTGCATATCATTTTAATCAGCAGAATCTGCTTGTACATCCTAGCCACATAGCAATGCAAATAAGATGCATTTTCATAAAAAAAGTGCCTGACGTTAGCATTGAGGCAAGATTTATGAGGACACATCTGTATGCAAGCAGAGGCAGAGGTCACAGTGTTAGTGGCAGTGTGAGTGCTGTGTGCATGTGTGTGGGTTGGTTGTGCAGTAGTGTTCGGAATATGTGTAAGGAGCATTATGTGTGTCATGTAAAAATGCATTAATAATGTGCAACATATGTGTAAGGGGCACTATGTGTGTCATTATGTGTATAAGGGCATTAGTAATGTGCAGCATATGTGTAACAGGGTACTACTGTATGTGTGTCATTATGTGTATAGGGGCACTAATAATGTGCAGCATATATGTAAGGGACATTATGTGTAAAAGGGCATTAATAAAGGTTGTCATAATGTGTAAGACGCATTATGTTTATAAGGACATTAATAATGTGTAAGGGGCATTACTGTGTGGAATTATGTATATAAATGCATTACTAATGTGTGGCATTATGTGTATAAGGTGCTCCACTATGTGGCGTTGCGTATAGAAAGGGCATTACTGTGTTGTCTAATATGAATAAAGAGCAATAGGGTGTGGTGTAATGTAAATAAGGAGCAATTCAGTGTGATGTAATGTGAATAAGGGGCTCTACTGTGAGGAGTAATGTTTATAAGGTAAAGTAATACTACTGTGGGATGTAATATGAATTATGGACACTATCGCATGATCAAATGTGAGTAAAGTTGCAGTACTGTGTGGCGTAATTGGAATTGGAGTTACTATTGTGTGACCTTGCCCCTTGCCAGCAAAAACACACCCCTTTTTGGGCTGTGCGCCAAATGTGCGAACTGTTCCTATTTTAAATATAGGGGGTACAAACACCAAAATAAGGACTGCTATAGATGAGGGGTGATGGTGCTGGGAAAGAGGTGCAAGGTCAGAGGCGGAACCAGCAGTGGTGTTAGGGGGCACCAGCCAAAATCTTGCCTAGGGCATCATATTGGTTAGGGCCGGCTCTGACTATGCTGGTGTTAGATGTGCGTCCTGTATCCGCCATTAGTGCAGTGGGACTGCAGTGCCACTCCTAAATGGGCCAGGTGTTTGTGCCATACACTTGTGTCGCTTAGCTTAGTCATACAGCTACCTCATTGCCCTCTTTTACTTCTTGTCAGGATGCGCTGTTTGGGTACTATTTTTTTTTAAGTGCCATCCTGTCTGACACTGCAATGCCACTCCTAGATGGGCCAATTATTTGTGTCGCTTAGCTTAGTCATACAGCAACCTTGGTGCACCTCTTTTTCATCTTTGCATCATGTGCCGTTTGGGGCCTTTTTTTTATATATGCCATACTGTCTGCCACTGCAGTGCCACTCCTAGATGGGCCAGGTGTTTGTGCCGCACACTTGTGTCGCTTAGCTTAGTCATACAACCACCTCGGTGCAACCTTTTGGCCTAAAAACAATAGTGTGTGGTGTGAGGTGTTCAGAATAGACTGGAAATGAGTGGAAATGAATGTTATTGAGGTTAATACCGTAGGATCAAAATTACTCCCAAATTCTGTGATTTTAGCCATTTTTATGTTATTTTCAAAAATTATCCAGATTCAAAATCAAAACCAAAACACGAAAGGGTGGATTTGGCAAAACCAATCCAAAACCAAAACACAAGTGGGTAATAAGAACCAAAATCAAAACACAAAATACGAAAAGTGCCCGCCTCACATATCTAATACTAGGTGCTTCATTGCGCCCTACGGGCGCTCTTCACACCGTTGCAAGGGGCTACGCCCCCTTAACCCTTGCACACCTTTCTGGGGTTCAATTTTTGTATTATATGGAATATTACCTGCATTCCTTTGTTAGTGGTTAAATATTGCCCAATGAAAGGGCGTGCGATGGTGAAGGAGGTGCAGTCCCTTGCGACGGCGTGAACAGCGCCTGCAGGACACGATGTACAGAATGGGTGAGGGGGGGACCGCGGATGGAGGAGGGTGTCTGCAGATGCTGCTGGTGGAGGGGGGGCAGGTGTGGGGGGAGACATATGGGGGTGGATGGTGGAGGGGGTCTGGAGGTGCTGTGAGTGGTGGAGGGGCGGGGGAGTGGGAGCCGCGGGTGGTGTAAGGGGTCTGGAGGCATAGCATGTGAGGGAGGGGTGGAGTGCCGCATGTGGTGGAGGGGAAGGTGCGGAGATGTGGTGCATTGGGGAGGGGTCTGGAGGCACTGCGGGTACTGTACCTGCCAAAAAGTAAGTTGGAGGGTATGCAGTAGCAGGGCCAGGACAGGGGTGATAGGGCCAGAACAGGGGTGATGGGGCCAGGACAGGGGTGACGGGGAAAGGACAGGGGTGACGGGGCCAGGACAGGGGTGACGGGGCCAGGACAGGGGCGACGGGGCCATGACAGAAATGACAGGGACAGGATAGGGGTGACAGGGCCAGGGTAGGGGCGGCAGGAACAGGACAGGGGTGACAGGGCCAGGATAGGGTTGACAGGGCAAGCACAGGGGTGACAGGGCCAGGATAGGGGTAACAGGGCCAGGATAAGGGTGACAGGGCAAGGATAAGGGTGACATGGCCAGGATAAGGGTGAAAGGGCCAGGATAAGGGTGACAGGGCAAGGCCAGGGGTGACAGGGACATGACAGAACACAGGGCACGGGAGAAATTGGTATTAGGGACAAAACAGTGGTGACAGACAGATGTGTCTTACCGGAGTCACTGCTGCTGGCTGCTGCTGTTCCACTCTAACCTGTTAGGATCTGCTGCTGCAGGAGACTTGGCATGGCTGACTCTCTCAGGCTGGAGTCCTGCTTCCTCTGCCCGTCCGCATCCCAACCCCCCACTCCTCAGTCACACACCGCGGACCTCGCGCGGCTGCCGGGCACTGGGGTAAGGGGAGACTGGGAGTGACTGGTTAGCCCCCAGGAGATGCTGCGACTGGAGGGAGGAGGGGGTTATAGCATGCACGTGGCGTGGACCTCGCAGCTGCCGGGCACTGTGGTAAGGGGAGACTGGGAGTGACTGGTTAGCCCCCAGGAGACGCTGCGGCTGGAGGGAGGAGGGGGTCAGAGCCTGCAAGCAGTGCGGACTTCTGCAGCGCTGCCCACCGGCTAAAGTGTGTGAAGGAGCTGGGCACACCTCACTGCGGGCAGCAACGCTGCAGCTAGCGGTGGTGTTGCCGGGGCTGGAGATAACAGAGGCAGTACGGAACCTGCCCCACAAAACTGCAGCTAAGAAGCGTGGAGTGTGCCAGAAAGTGACGCTCGTCCGTGCCAGAGAGCCCCTGCTGAGTATGCTGATGTGGGGGGTCAAGCACACAGTGAGCCGGTGCCTGTCTGTCTGTAAGGCATAGCCCCTCACACACACCCATACCTCCCAACTGTCCCGATTTTCGCAGGACAGTCCCGTTTTTTGGGTCTGTCCCGCTGTCCCTCCCGCGGGCCGAGCATCCCGCGGTGGGGGGGGGGGGCAGTTGGGAAAGGCAGCGGTGAATAGACACTGTGCACATGCGCACAGCGTCTATTTAGTGGAGACAGGAGGAGAGGGGGCATCAGGGGGTACGGATTAAGGGGGGTCCGGCAGCAGAGCCGGATTAATGGGGGTCCCAGGGGGTACGTACCGTGGGCCCCACAGTTTTAGGGGGCCCCCCGGCAGGAGTAGCTCTGTCCCAGCTCTGTAGCTCCCCCGTCCTGCCAGCAACAGCTGCTGCGTGTTGGCAGGTCTGTGGTGTTGCAGGGAATGCAGCAGCCTCCCTGCTTTCTTCTGCCTGTGCGGGTGTGTAGGGGGGAGCGACCACCCCCTCTGGATTTACCCCTAGCTGAGGGGCCAAAATCCCATTAAAAAAACAACAACAATTCCCGGAATTTGCATAAAGGGGCGTGACCATGCGTCCCGTGATTAGGCCACGCCTTTGAACCCGCAGCAGGCACAGCAATGAGATAGGGCTTCCCTGTCTCAAGTGCCCTGGGCCCCACGGACTCATAATCCGCCCCTGGGGGCATGCCATCAGCTCACTGACGAAAAATGGGGCGTGGCTAGGGATCGCGGGTCCTCTGCGAAGCCACGCCCCTTTGTTGACCACGCCCCCTTTTCGCTGCACGTGTGTCCCTCCTTTTGCCTGAAGAAAGCTGGGAGGTATGCACCCCTGCCTGTACCATGCCCATACCATCTGCTTCTGCTCCTAGTCTCCTATAGATTTGCCCAGATCTGTGACTCATTTAACTAACTCCGCCCAGTGTTGTGACTCTGCCCAGCGTTAGCAAATGAGGCACAAAGTCACAGATCTGGGCTAATATATAGGAGATATATACTGTATATATACTAGCTGAAGTACATGGCATCGCCCAGGTTTAAATTTTCTAGTTATTAAGTTATCAATGAGTTGGATGTAACTGTCAACATATTAAAAATACTTAGCAGCTCTTCCAACACACCCATGAGGTGTTTGCCTAATGTCGTTTTTGTTTTTGGGGTATCACCAGTATCCCTAATCCCTAGTTTTCATTTCTGTTCAGTTTTATAATAACTTTTACGTTGCGAGATGAGTTTTCCTCCTGTTATCAATGCTATTCCAAGGCTTTTGGGTACACAATGTTTTGTGTCTTCCCATATCCATTTCTGTAAAGTAATTTTAGGTCACAGAAAAATGGTTATTTCTGTCAGTTATTACAGTTTATTAACCACTGATTAATATTTCTTCCAAAAACTGCTCATAAATTGACGTTTTTTATTTTTATTTAGAATTGAATAAAGTTAAGAACATTTAAAAGTATGTCCAATACAATTTTCTTTAAAAAAAAAACCTACATATATGTATAAGTCATATATACAGTATATTACACACAGAGTCACACATACATCAGGACTGGCCAACCTGTAGCTCTCTGTTGTAAAACTACAAATCCCAGCATGCTTTGCCATAATTTGTTATTATGGAATGATTAAATTGTGGCAGGGTATGTTGGCATACTGTATGTAGTTTTCAACAGCTGGAGAGCCACGGATTAGCCATGCCTGCATACATGATTACACACACATATGTCCATATATACTGTACACACACATTCACTCACTCTCACCTGGCTTGCAGCTGCAGCCTTGTTGTAGATAGGCAACATCATTATGCCCCTCCTCCTAGTGGAAAAATGCCACGATTCATGGGTTAATCAGGAGGGGGCAGGGCCAAAATTACATAATTTTAATGGAATATTGTCTCCGCCCCCTTCCGATTGACCCGTGAATCACAGCATTTTGCTACGTGGGATGGGGCTTAATAAAACAGTGTTCCCTCTCCTCATCTGTCAGCTGTGGTTTCTGGGTACTCAGAACCCCCCTGAGTGTGCCACTGTGACAGGTCGCATAAGATACGACCACGTCATGGAAAACCCAGCCTGATGTGGTCGCATCTGACCATGCCAGGCAAGTAGATAAAGTTTTTATCCAAATCCATCCAGTGGAAGGTCCAGAACAGGCTCACTGGTTTAAAATTATTATTTATCTTTACTCACCGCTTTGGACTTCTGATCTTAGGAATGGGTCCACTGTTTCTGCTTCTGTTTGGTGTCTTTCAGATAAGGTGTGACAAAATGTCCAGGTCATAGCACCTTGTGCGGCACACAGGGCAAATGCTGTTCATCTGTAGCCAGTGTGTCAGGCAAGAAACATAGAAGGTATGGTGGCAGGATGATACAGCCATTTCCATTCCAACTTCAATGTCAGAAATGCAAATGGTGCAGTACTCTACTTCCTCTCCTTCTGCAACAGTACATCTGCTGTAGGTGGGAATACTGTGCAGAATGGGCCTCAGGATGTTCTTCAGCCTCAGGAGTTCTTCCCTCAGTGCAGCTGCCCGATTTTCACTAACTCTGGGCTTAATTCTTCCTCTTCCCAATAATGGTCCAGCTCTTCCTCTCCCTAATGATGGTGCAGTTCTTCCTGATGATGGTCCAGCTCTTTCTCTTCCTGATGATGGACCTGCTCTTCCTCTACCGGATGATTGTCTTCCATTGGATGGTCTGCAGCGTCCTGACCTCAGCCATGTCTCACTGATGTTATGAGATGTTCCTTCATTTCCAAGCAGCTGGGCTAACTCCCTTCGGCTCATTGTATGACTGTTTGTTTTTACCCGGTTTTGTCTTCTAATTGTGTCCAGTTGTAAAGCGCAACGGAATTTGCTGCGCTATATAAGAAACTGATAACAAATAAATAACTAATTGTAGCTGGTAACAGTAACTACGCAAATGTAAAAATAAAAAAGGGAAAGAGCACAGATGTTATTGGCCCTCATTCCGAGTTGTTCGCTCGCAAACTGCTTTTAGCAGCATTGCACACGCTAAGCTGCCGCCTACTGGGAGTGAATCTTAGCTTAGCAGAATTGCGAATGAAAGATTCTCAAAATTGCGAATAGAAATTTCTTAGCAGTTTCTGAGTAGCTCGACACTTACTCTGCCACTGCGATCAGTTCAGTCAGTTTCGTTCCTGGTTTGACGTCACAAACACACCCAGCGTTCGCCCAGACACTCCCCCGTTTCTCCAGCCACTCCTGCGTTTTTCCCAGAAACGGCAGCGTTTTTTCACACACACCCATAAAACGTCCAGTTTCCGCCCAGAAACACCCACTTCCTGTCAATCACACTCCGATCACCAGAACGAAGAAAAAACCTCGTAATGCCGTGAGTAAAATACCAAACTTCTTAGCAAATTTACTTGACGCAGCCGCAGTGCGAACATTGCGCATGCGCAGTTAGCGGAAAATCGCACCGATGCGAAGAAAAATAACGAGTGAACAACTCGGAATGAGGGCCATTGTGCGCTGAGATACGGTCACTGGTGAATCGCTGGCAGCAAATTCTAGTGATGAAACGTGATCTCTCTTGGGAGGCTCTTTCTCATGTGTCAGCAACAGCTTCAACTCAAGAAATGCCAGTGATATTGCTGTGCACTGGGGATTTATACCATGGAGAATTCAAATGTGTCATGCAGTCGGCAGTTGGTGATGGCAGTTGGTGATGGCCGTGCTTCACATCAGAAGCATCTTCCCACTGAAATTACACAGTGATACATGTGGGAATTAGAGATGAGCGCCGGAAATTTTTCGGGTTTTGTGTTTTGGTTTTGGGTTCGGTTCCGCGGCCGTGTTTTGGGTTCGACCGCGTTTTGGCAAAACCTCACCGAATTTTTTTTGTCGGATTCGGGTGTGTTTTGGATTCGGGTGTTTTTTTCAAAAAACCCTAAAAAACAGCTTAAATCATAGAATTTGGGGGTCATTTTGATCCCAAAGTATTACTAACCTCAAAAACCATAATTTACACTCATTTTCAGTCAATTCTGAATACCTCACACCTCACAATATTATTTTTAGTCCTAAAATTTGCACCGAGGTCGCTGTGTGAGTAAGATAAGCGACCCTAGTGGCCGACACAAACACCGGACCCATCTAGGAGTGGCACTGCAGTGTCACGCAGGATGTCCCTTCCAAAAAACCCTCCCCAAACAGCACATGACGCAAAGAAAAAAAGAGGCGCAATGAGGTAGCTGACTGTGTGAGTAAGATAAGCGACCCTAGTGGCCGACACAAACACCGGGCCCATTTAGGAGTGGCACTGCAGTGTCACGCAGGATGGCCCTTCCAAAAAACCCTCCCCAAACAGCACATGACGCAAAGAAAAAAAGAGGCGCAATGAGGTAGCTGACTGTGTGAGTAAGATAAGCGACCCTAGTGGCCGACACAAACACCGGGCCCATCTAGGAGTGGCACTGCAGTGTCACGCAGGATGGCCCTTCCAAAAAACCCTCCCCAAACAGCACATGACGCAAAGAAAAAAAGAGGCGCAATGAGGTAGCTGACTGTGTGAGTAAGATAAGCGACCCTAGTGGCCGACACAAACACCGGGCCCATCTAGGAGTGGCACTGCAGTGTCACGCAGGATGGCCCTTCCAAAAAACCCTACCCAAACAGCACATGACGCAAAGAAAAAAAGAGGCGCAATGAGGTAGCTGACTGTGTGAGTAAGATAAGCGACCCTAGTGGCCGACACAAACACCGGGCCCATCTAGGAGTGGCACTGCAGTGTCACGCAGGATGGCCCTTCCAAAAAACCCTCCCCAAACAGCACATGACGCAAAGAAAAAAAGAGGCGCAATGAGGTAGCTGACTGTGTGAGTAAGATAAGCGACCCTAGTGGCCGACACAAACACCGGGCCCATCTAGGAGTGGCACTGCAGTGTCACGCAGGATGGCCCTTCCAAAAAACCCTCCCCAAACAGCACATGACGCAAAGAAAAAAAGAGGCGCAATGAGGTAGCTGACTGTGTGAGTAAGATAAGCGACCCTAGTGGCCGACACAAACACCGGGCCCATCTAGGAGTGGCACTGCAGTGTCACGCAGGATGGCCCTTCCATAAAACCCTACCCAAACAGCACATGACGCAAAGAAAAATAAAAGAAAAAAGAGGTGCAAGATGGAATTGTCCTTGGGCCCTCCCACCCACCCTTATGTTGTATAAACAGGACATGCACACTTTAACCAACCCATCATTTCAGTGACAGGGTCTGCCACACGACTGTGACTGATATGACGGGTTGGTTTGGACCCCCCCCAAAAAAGAAGCAATTAATCTCTCCTTGCACAAACTGGCTCTACAGAGGCAAGATGTCCACCTCATCATCCTCCGATATATCACCGTGTACATCCCCCTCCTCACAGATTATCAATTCGTCCCCACTGGAATCTACCATCTCAGCTCCCTGTGTACTTTGTGGAGGCAATTGCTGCTGGTCAATGTCTCCGCGGAGGAATTGATTATAATTCATTTTAATGAACATCATCTTCTCCACATTTTCTGGATGTAACCTCGTACGCCGATTGCTGACAAGGTGAGCGGCGGCACTAAACACTCTTTCGGAGTACACACTTGTGGGAGGGCAACTTAGGTAGAATAAAGCCAGTTTGTGCAAGGGCCTCCAAATTGCCTCTTTTTCCTGCCAGTATAAGTACGGACTGTGTGACGTGCCTACTTGGATGCGGTCACTCATATAATCCTCCACCATTCTTTCAATGTTGAGAGAATCATATGCAGTGACAGTAGACGACATGTCCGTAATCGTTGTCAGGTCTTTCAGTCCGGACCAGATGTCAGCATCAGCAGTCGCTCCAGACTGCCCTGCATCACCGCCAGCGGGTGGGCTCGGAATTCTGAGCCTTTTCCTCGCACCCCCAGTTGCGGGAGAATGTGAAGGAGGAGATGTTGACAGGTCGCGTTCCGCTTGACTTGTCAATTTTCTCACCAGCAGGTCTTTCAACCCCAGCAGACTTGTGTCTGCCGGAAAGAGAGATCCAAGGTAGGCTTTAAATCTAGGATCGAGCATGGTGGCCAAAATGTAGTGCTCTGATTTCAACAGATTGACCACCCGTGAATCCTTGTTAAGCGAATTAAGGGCTCCATCCACAAGTCCCACATGCCTAGCGGAATCGCTCCGTGTTAGCTCCTCCTTCAATGTCTCCAGCTTCTTCTGCAAAAGCCTGATGAGGGGAATGACCTGACTCAGGCTGGCAGTGTCTGAACTGACTTCACGTGTGGCAAGTTCAAAGGGCATCAGAACCTTGCACAACGTTGAAATCATTCTCCACTGCGCTTGAGACAGGTGCATTCCACCTCCTATATCGTGCTCAATTGTATAGGCTTGAATGGCCTTTTGCTGCTCCTCCAACCTCTGAAGCATATAGAGGGTTGAATTCCACCTCGTTACCACTTCTTGCTTCAGATGATGGCAGGGCAGGTTCAGTAGTTTTTAGTGGTGCTCCAGTCTTCTGTACGTGGTGCCTGTACGCCGAAAGTGTCCCGCAATTCTTCTGGCCACCGACAGCATCTCTTGCACGCCCCTGTCGTTTTTTAAAAAATTCTGCACCACCAAATTCAAGGTATGTGCAAAACATGGGACGTGCTGGAATTTGCCCATATTTAATGCACACACAATATTGCTGGCGTTGTCCGATGCCACAAATCCACAGGAGAGTCCAATTGGGGTAAGCCATTCCGCGATGATCTTCCTCAGTTGCCGTAAGAGGTTTTCAGCTGTGTGCGTATTCTGGAAAGCGGTGATACAAAGCGTAGCCTGCCTAGGAAAGAGTTGGCGTTTGCGAGATGCTGCTACTGGTGCCGCCGCTGCTGTTCTTGCGGCGGGAGTCCATACATCTACCCAGTGGGCTGTCACAGTCATATAGTCCTGACCCTGCCCTGCTCCACTTGTCCACATGTCCGTGGTTAAGTGGACATTGGGTACAACTGCATTTTTTAGGACACTGGTGAGTCTTTTTCTGACGTCCGTGTACATTCTCGGTATCGCCTGCCTAGAGAAGTGGAACCTAGATGGTATTTGGTAACGGGGGCACACTGCCTCAATAAATTGTCTAGTTCCCTGTGAACTAACGGCGGATACCGGACGCACGTCTAACACCAACATAGTTGTCAAGGCCTCAGTTATCCGCTTTGCAGCAGGATGACTGCTGTGATATTTCATCTTCCTCGCAAAGGACTGTTGAACAGTCAATTGCTTACTGGAAGTAGTACAAGTGGGCTTACGACTTCCCCTCTGGGATGACCATCGACTCCCAGCAGCAACAACAGCAGCGCCAGCAGCAGTAGGCGTTACACGCAAGGATGCATCGGAGGAATCCCAGGCAGGAGAGGACTCGTCAGAATTGCCAGTGACATGGCCTGCAGGACTATTGGCATTCCTGGGGAAGGAGGAAATTGACACTGAGGGAGTTGGTGGGGTGGTTTGCGTGAGCTTGGTTACAAGAGGAAGGGATTTACTGGTCAGTGGACTGCTTCCGCTGTCGCCCAAAGTTTTTGAACTTGTCACTGACTTATTATGAATGCGCTGCAGGTGACGTATAAGGGAGGATGTTTCTGAGGTGGTTAACGTCCTTAGCCCTACTTATTACAGCTTGACAAAGGCAACACACGGCTTGACACCTGTTGTCCGCATTTCTGTTGAAATACTTCCACACCGAAGAGCTGATTTTTTTGGTATTTTCACCAGGCATGTCAGTGGCCATATTCCTCCCACGGACAACAGGTGTCTCCCCGGGTGCCTGACTTAAACAAACCACCTCACCATCAGAATCCTCCTGGTCAATTTCCTCCCCAGCGCCAGCAACACCCATATCCTCCTCATCCTGGTGTACTTCAACACTGACATCTTCAATCTGACTATCAGGAACTGGACTGCGGGTGCTCCTTCCAGCACTTGCAGGGGGCGTGCAAATGGTGGAAGGCGCATGCTCTTCACGTCCAGTGTTGGGAAGGTCAGGCATCGCAACCGACACAATTGGACTCTCCTTGTGGATTTGGGATTTCGAAGAACGCACAGTTCTTTGCGGTGCTACTGCTTTTGCCAGCTTGAGTCTTTTCATTTTTCTAGCGAGAGGCTGAGTGCCTCCATCCTCATGTGAAGCTGAACCACTAGCCATGAACATAGGCCAGGGCCTCAGCCGTTCCTTGCCACTCCGTGTGGTAAATGGCATATTGGCAAGTTTACGCTTCTCCTCCGACAATTTTATTTTAGGTTTTGGAGTCCTTTTTTTACTGATATTTGGTGTTTTGGATTTGACATGCTCTGTACTATGACATTGGGCATCGGCCTTGGCAGACGACGTTGCTGGCATTTCATCGTCTCGGCCATGACTAGTGGCAGCAGCTTCAGCACGAGGTGGAAGTGGATCTTGATCTTTCCCTAATTTTGGAACCTCAACATTTTTGTTCTCCATATTTTAATAGGCACAACTAAAAGGCACCTCAGGTAAACAATGGAGATGGATGGATACTAGTATACAATTATGGATGGACTGCCGAGTGCCGACACAGAGGTAGCTACAGCCGTGGACTATTGTACAGTACTGTGTCTGCTGCTAATATAGACTGGATGATAATGAGATGTAGTATGTATGTATAAAGAAGAAAGAAAAAAAAAACACGGGTAGGTGGTATACAATTATGGACGGACTGCCGAGTGCCGACACAGAGGTAGCTACAGCCGTGGACTACCGTACTGTGTCTGCTGCTAATATAGACTGGTTGATAAAGAGATGTAGTATGTATGTATAAAGAAGAAAGAAAAAAAAACCACGGGTAGGTGGTATACAATTATGGACGGACTGCCGAGTGCCGACACAGAGGTAGCTACAGACGTGGACTACCGTACTGTACTGTGTCTGCTGCTAATATAGACTGGATGATAATGAGATGTAGTATGTATGTATAAAGAAGAAAGAAAAAAAAACCACGGGTAGGTGGTATACAATTATGGACGGACTGCCGAGTGCCGACACAGAGGTAGCTACAGCCGTGGACTACCGTACTGTGTCTGCTGCTAATATAGACTGGATGATAATGAGATGTAGTATGTATAAAGAAGAAAGAAAAAAAAAACCACGGGTAGGTGGTATACAATTATGGACGGACTGCCGAGTGCCGACACAGAGGTAGCTACAGCCGTGGACTACTGTACTGTACTGTGTCTGCTGCTAATATAGACTGGATGATAATGAGATGTAGTATGTATAAAGAAGAAAGAAAAAAAAACCACGGGTAGGTGGTATACAATTATGGATGGACTGCCGAGTGCCGACACAGAGGTAGCTACAGCCGTGGACTACCGTACTGTGTCTGCTGCTAATATAGACTGGTTGATAATGAGATGTAGTATGTATAAAGAAGAAAGAAAAAAAAACCACGGTAGGTGGTATACAATTATGGACGGACTGCCGAGTGCCGACACAGAGGTAGCTACAGCCGTGGACTACCGTACTGTACTGTGTCTGCTGCTAATATAGACTGGATGATAATGAGATGTAGTATGTATAAAGAAGAAAGAAAAAAAAAAACCACGGGTAGGAGGTATACAATTATGGATGGACTGCCGAGTGCCGACACAGAGGTAGCTACAGCCGTGAACTACCGTACTGTGTCTGCTGCGACTGGATGATAAATAATGATATAAAATATATATATATATCACTACTGCAGCCGGACAGGTATATATTATATAATGACGGACCTGCTGGACACTGTCTGTCAGCAGAATGAGTTTTTTATTTTATAGAATAAAAAAACACCACACAAGTCACACGACGTGTGTTTAACTTTTACAGGCAGACATTCACAATACAATATTGTATACTACAGATGTAGCCAACTTTATCTTGACTGTTTCTCCGCCGAGACGGGCGTTTAGCCACGCTAAGGCGATAGCTGAGTTTAATCACAGGCAGGCGCGTTGAGACGATCTAGATACTCATCATGCATTACACATCTCCACCACTGTGTGGCTAATGCTCCACTAATCCAGTACTTTCGATCGTACAGTATAGCGGCGGATTGATCTACAGCTCTGGCAATACTGTAGGCGTAACGGGAAGCGGTGGAAAAAGTATGGAGTACAGTACTGTACTGTATGTGTATGGAGACGCAACTACAGTAATTGTGTAAAAGGAATAATGTACAGTACAATGTATAAACACCGTGCTTTTTAAAATATAAAATATACTGTATGAGCGTCTGAGTTCGCTAATGCATAATGGGAATGGAGGACTAGCAGGAGGCGGAGGAAAACACCGTGCTTTACAAATGCGAGCGTCCGAGTCCTCTAAGGCATAAACCAACAGCAATGGGGCGAGGGCTGGGCGCTGTTTGCAGTACTTTCACACATGAAATTAGAAATCTCTCATGAGGCGTCGTGGGCTAGGGGTGAAGGCTCCCACCTCCCTCACTGGGGGTCCAGGGTTCGAGACATGATGTGCTTTCTTTCTTTTTTTTTTTTTTTTTTCTGTAATAATGCACTGTATTATTTTATTTCCATTGTAAGACAGTCAATGGAAGGATGCACACAGGTTTCACATAAATCAAAGTACATCTGCAGGAGCGATTCTTTACGCTAAATGCACCCAAACAGCGTGAATGAAATGAGTGTACTGTATTCTGGCGCTACCAACTAAGCAAAACAGTACTGTAGATCTTCAGCGTTTGTGCATTGCACAGGACCTGAATTTCCTCCCTGTGCAGGCCCCCAGGGGGGAAGGGCGATGGGGGTAGGGGGGAGACGATGGAAAATACTGTGCCTTTGAAATGCAATTACATGAGCGTCCGAGTACACTACGGCATACTGTAAACCAACACCAATGGGAAGGAAGTGCCAACCTTATTTTTAATGTGTTCCCGTGACATTCACTTTAACATTTTTTTTTTTCTCTCCAATACAGTACTGTACATCCAATGGAAGGATGCACACAGGTTTCACATAAATCAAAGTACATCTGCAGGAGCGATTCTTTACGCTAAATGCAACCTACAGTACGGTACTGTAAGTGAGCAAAATAGTACTACAGTGGGCGTTTGTGTATTGCACATGACCTGCATTCCCTCCCTGTCTACTGCATGATCTGTGCAGGCTCCCATGGGGGAAGGGCAACAGGCTAGCAGGAGGCGGAGGAAAACACCGTGCTTTACAAATGCGAGCGTCCGAGTCCTCTAAGGCATAAACCAACAGCAATGGGGCGAGGGCCGGGCGCTGTTTGCAGTACTTTCACACATGAAATTAGAAATCTCTCATGAGGCGTCGTGGGCTAGGGGTGAAGGCTCCCACCTCCCTCACTGGGGGTCCAGGGTTCGAGACATGATGTGCTTTCTTTCTTTTTTTTTTTTTTTTTTTTCTGTAATAATGCACTGTATTATTTTATTTCCATTGTAAGACAGTCAATGGAAGGATGCACACAGGTTTCACATAAATCAAAGTACATCTGCAGGAGCGATTCTTTACGCTAAATGCACCCAAACAGCGTGAATGAAATGAGTGTACTGTATTCTGGCGCTACCAACTAAGCAAAACAGTACTGTAGATCTTCAGCGTTTGTGCATTGCACAGGACCTGAATTTCCTCCCTGTGCAGGCCCCCAGGGGGGAAGGGCGATGGGGGTAGGGGGGAGACGATGGAAAATACTGTGCCTTTGAAATGCAATTACATGAGCGTCCGAGTACACTACGGCATACTGTAAACCAACACCAATGGGAAGGAAGTGCCAACCTTATTTTTAATGTGTTCCCGTGACATTCACTTTAACATTTTTTTTTTTCTCTCCAATACAGTACTGTACATCCAATGGAAGGATGCACACAGGTTTCACATAAATCAAAGTACATCTGCAGGAGCGATTCTTTACGCTAAATGCAACCTACAGTACGGTACTGTAAGTGAGCAAAATAGTACCACAGTGGGCGTTTGTGTATTGCACATGACCTGCATTCCCTCCCTGTCTACTGCATGATCTGTGCAGGCTCCCATGGGGGAAGGGCAACAGGCTAGCAGGAGGCGGAGGAAAACACCGTGCTTTACAAATGCGAGCGTCCGAGTCCTCTAAGGCATAAACCAACAGCAATGGGGCGAGGGCCGGGCGCTGTTTGCAGTACTTTCACACATGAAATTAGAAATCTCTCATGAGGCGTCGTGGGCTAGGGGTGAAGGCTCCCACCTCCCTCACTGGGGGTCCAGGGTTCGAGACATGATGTGCTTTCTTTCTTTTTTTTTTTTTTTTTTCTGTAATAATGCACTGTATTATTTTATTTCCATTGTAAGACAGTCAATGGAAGGATGCACACAGGTTTCACATAAATCAAAGTACATCTGCAGGAGCGATTCTTTACGCTAAATGCACCCAAACAGCGTGAATGAAATGAGTGTACTGTATTCTGGCGCTACCAACTAAGCAAAACAGTACTGTAGATCTTCAGCGTTTGTGCATTGCACAGGACCTGAATTTCCTCCCTGTGCAGGCCCCCAGGGGGGAAGGGCGATGGGGGTAGGGGGGAGACGATGGAAAATACTGTGCCTTTGAAATGCAATTACATGAGCGTCCGAGTACACTACGGCATACTGTAAACCAACACCAATGGGAAGGAAGTGCCAACCTTATTTTTAATGTGTTCCCGTGACATTCACTTTAACATTTTTTTTTTTCTCTCCAATACAGTACTGTACATCCAATGGAAGGATGCACACAGGTTTCACATAAATCAAAGTACATCTGCAGGAGCGATTCTTTACGCTAAATGCAACCTACAGTACGGTACTGTAAGTGAGCAAAATAGTACTACAGTGGGCGTTTGTGTATTGCACATGACCTGCATTCCCTCCCTGTCTACTGCATGATCTGTGCAGGCTCCCATGGGGGAAGGGCAACAGGCTAGCAGGAGGCGGAGGAAAACACCGTGCTTTACAAATGCGAGCGTCCGAGTCCTCTAAGGCATAAACCAACAGCAATGGGGCGAGGGCCGGGCGCTGTTTGCAGTACTTTCACACATGAAATTAGAAATCTCTCATGAGGCGTCGTGGGCTAGGGGTGAAGGCTCCCACCTCCCTCACTGGGGGTCCAGGGTTCGAGACATGATGTGCTTTCTTTCTTTTTTTTTTTTTTTTTTTTTTTTTTTTTTTCTGTAATAATGCACTGTATTATTTTATTTCCATTGTAAGACAGTCAATGGAAGGATGCACACAGGTTTCACATAAATCAAAGTACATCTGCAGGAGCGATTCTTTACGCTAAATGCACCCAAACAGCGTGAATGAAATGAGTGTACTGTATTCTGGCGCTACCAACTAAGCAAAACAGTACTGTAGATCTTCAGCGTTTGTGCATTGCACAGGACCTGAATTTCCTCCCTGTGCAGGCCCCCAGGGGGGAAGGGCGATGGGGGTAGGGGGGAGACGATGGAAAATACTGTGCCTTTGAAATGCAATTACATGAGCGTCCGAGTACACTACGGCATACTGTAAACCAACACCAATGGGAAGGAAGTGCCAACCTTATTTTTAATGTGTTCCCGTGACATTCACTTTAACATTTTTTTTTTCTCTCCAATACAGTACTGTACATCCAATGGAAGGATGCACACAGGTTTCACATAAATCAAAGTACATCTGCAGGAGCGATTCTTTACGCTAAATGCAACCTACAGTACGGTACTGTAAGTGAGCAAAATAGTACCACAGTGGGCGTTTGTGTATTGCACATGACCTGCATTCCCTCCCTGTCTACTGCATGATCTGTGCAGGCTCCCATGGGGGAAGGGCAACAGGCTAGCAGGAGGCGGAGGAAAACACCGTGCTTTACAAATGCGAGCGTCCGAGTCCTCTAAGGCATAAACCAACAGCAATGGGGCGAGGGCCGGGCGCTGTTTGCAGTACTTTCACACATGAAATTAGAAATCTCTCATGAGGCGTCGTGGGCTAGGGGTGAAGGCTCCCACCTCCCTCACTGGGGGTCCAGGGTTCGAGACATGATGTGCTTTCTTTCTTTTTTTTTTTTTTTTTTTCTGTAATAATGCACTGTATTATTTTATTTCCATTGTAAGACAGTCAATGGAAGGATGCACACAGGTTTCACATAAATCAAAGTACATCTGCAGGAGCGATTCTTTACGCTAAATGCACCCAAACAGCGTGAATGAAATGAGTGTACTGTATTCTGGCGCTACCAACTAAGCAAAACAGTACTGTAGATCTTCAGCGTTTGTGCATTGCACAGGACCTGAATTTCCTCCCTGTGCAGGCCCCCAGGGGGGAAGGGCGATGGGGGTAGGGGGGAGACGATGGAAAATACTGTGCCTTTGAAATGCAATTACATGAGCGTCCGAGTACACTACGGCATACTGTAAACCAACACCAATGGGAAGGAAGTGCCAACCTTATTTTTAATGTGTTCCCGTGACATTCACTTTAACATTTTTTTTTTTCTCTCCAATACAGTACTGTACATCCAATGGAAGGATGCACACAGGTTTCACATAAATCAAAGTACATCTGCAGGAGCGATTCTTTACGCTAAATGCAACCTACAGTACGGTACTGTAAGTGAGCAAAATAGTACCACAGTGGGCGTTTGTGTATTGCACATGACCTGCATTCCCTCCCTGTCTACTGCATGATCTGTGCAGGCTCCCATGGGGGAAGGGCAACAGGCTAGCAGGAGGCGGAGGAAAACACCGTGCTTTACAAATGCGAGCGTCCGAGTCCTCTAAGGCATAAACCAACAGCAATGGGGCGAGGGCCGGGCGCTGTTTGCAGTACTTTCACACATGAAATTAGAAATCTCTCATGAGGCGTCGTGGGCTAGGGGTGAAGGCTCCCACCTCCCTCACTGGGGGTCCAGGGTTCGAGACATGATGTGCTTTCTTTCTTTTTTTTTTTTTTTTTTCTGTAATAATGCACTGTATTATTTTATTTCCATTGTAAGACAGTCAATGGAAGGATGCACACAGGTTTCACATAAATCAAAGTACATCTGCAGGAGCGATTCTTTACGCTAAATGCACCCAAACAGCGTGAATGAAATGAGTGTATTCTGACGGACTGTGCATCTTCGGTATTTGTGTATAGCATAAGACCTGTGAAGGCTCCCAGGAGGGAAGGGCGTAGGGCAAGACAGTGGAAAATACTGTGGTCAAAGAAAGGGCATATGTAAAACTAAGGGAAACTGTCACAAAGTACAGTAACTACAGTACTGTACGTTGAATGCCTGGAACGCACGACGCCTGAGACGCACGACGTCTGAGACGCACGACGTCTGAGACGCACGACGTCTGGATCGCTCATTGAGCATAATCATGGCAGCTGTACCTGTAGTACCTGTACGTGACCGTCCCTATGCTATGGGTGAGCTGCGTCTCCTCGTTCGCTGGCGGGACAGAACTCTCGCCAGCAACGAGGAGAAAGTAAGGGCATATAGGAGGGCCAGCAGGGATATCCTCCGGACCTACAACCGGAGGAGAACGGTGAGGTCTCTCCAGAGGAGGTGGAGTGACCTCGTGAGGCGGACCCCACGACGCCTGCAGGCCATAAGGGATTGTAAGTACAGTACATTACTGTAGATTACTGTACTTTAAGTTACTGTAGTTACAGGTACAGTACATTATAGCAGGGGCTGCTGTAGCAGCAGGTATCCGGTCTATACAGCACTGTACAGTATTTGTGGTAAACAAATGGTTAAACAAGGACCAAACGTTAACCCGGGTCAAAAGGTCAATTTGTTTTTTTGCGTCGACCTAGATGGTGCGGCTTTTGAAATTGGTTGACACCAGTTACTGTAGGTTGACATGGTCGTTAAGTTGACATGGAAAAAGATCGACATGCGTTTTACAAAAACAATTGTTATTTTTTTAAACTTGTGTATATACAGTAGTTCTTTACAATCCAGGTGGTCTACGATTGTGCAGTGTACAGTATCATGCAGTGTACAGTATATGCAATGTATCACAGTGTATCGTGCTGCGTAATTGCAGCGTGTCATGCAGTGTACATTCAGAATATGGTATTGTGCAGTGAGTGTAATACATAGTGAATCACATCGTGCAGCAGAGCCGGCCTTAGGCATAGGCAAACTACAGTAGGCAAATGCCTAGGGCATTTGCTATGCTTAGGGGCACCAGCAGCTTCTGCTGATTAAAATGATATGCGGCATGCCTATATTTTGCGTGACTGCGGCTGTATCTGTACCTGGCTAGGGCCAGCACTGTCGTGCAGTGTACTGTATACACATGTGGTAATTGCAGTTTTTTGTGTAGTGTACATTGTATCATATTTTGCAGGGAAATGTGCAGTTTGTCATATCACGCAGTCGTGCAGTGCATTGTGTGGTTTAATTGCAGTGTGCCGAAATTTGTGTTTCAGATAGTACAGTGTTCTAAGGGATGTTACTTTGGCAGAAATTATTCTAAGGGATGTTACAGTGGCCTAATGTGTTCTGACGTGCATTACTCTTGCATAAGGTTCATGACTGGCAGATCTCTACTTTGTGACGTAATGTGGATATACTACTGCACTACTGTGACGTACAGTAACGTGAATAAGGTGCTCTACTGTGTGACACAACGTGAATCAAGGACAGTACTGTGACGTGAATACGGTGCTCTACTGTGTGACACAACGTGAATCAAGGACAGTACTGTGACGTGAATAAGGTGCTCTACTGTGTGACACAACGTGAATCAAGGACAGTACTGTGACGTGAATACGGTGCTCTACTGTGTGACACAACGTGAATCAAGGACAGTACTGTGACGTGAATAAACTGCACTACTGTGACATGACGTGAATAAGATGAATTCAGGTGAGTACTGCATCATCTGTCATGAAATCAATTTGTAATGTAATGAACAGTACTGAGATGGTTAAGGGTGGGAGGGCTGCATGCTGATGTGTGTCATAATGTTTATAAGGGCAATGCTTATGTGTGTTACAATGTCTATAAAGGTAGTGTTCTGTCTAATACCCTGGACCTACTGTACTGTAGCGATACTGTAAGTGTACTGTACAGTATGTCACATTTAGAAATGTGCCCCTTAAGTTTTGAAGACAGTACAGTACACTATGCCCTCCTGAGTGATTAGGTGCAGGGTACTAGAATGAACAATTCCATTTATTGTGATGTCATAAAGATGCTGTCAATGTTGAATTTCATTGGCTGTACAGTATGCTGCCATTATACTGTATATATATTTTTACAGGGCTGGTAGCACGACGTCACAGGAGGCGGGACAGGCGCCGCCAAGCTGGTAAGTATTGTCAAATACAGTAGTGTACAGTACATAGTGATTTCTATAGTCCCAACCCCCTGTCCTGACCATCACAGATAACTCGCTGCAATCCGTTAATGTTAAGAATGTCTGTTTACAAAACTAAATGTAAATATTAAACACAAAGTATAAATAACATTGTAGATAGCTGAATACCCGTGCTTCGCTACGGGATGAGGATGGTAAATTCCAGTGATAGTTGTTTGTTAATTTACGTTTGTTGGCGATCTACTGTAGTATATACCGTAGTACTGTATACTTTAAGCATACTGTATCTTGCTTCTCTGATGCAGATTGTTTATTGGCCGGACCCCTTTTTGGTCCTGGATACTGTGCAGTACATGTTTCAAATTGACAGCTTCACTTACAGTACTGTTATTTTTTTTCCCACAGTACCACCACCACCACCACCTGCTGCGCTGCCAGGTATTGTGTAACGAGAATTCTGGTGCTACTGTCATCGTTGTTACACTACTGTACATGTGTCTTGGATACTGTGCAGTACATGTTTCAAATTGACAGCTTCACTTACAGTACTGTTATTTTTTTTCCCACAGTACCACCACCACCACCACCTGCTGCGCTGCCAGGTATTGTGTAACGAGAATTCTGGTGCTACTGTCATCGTTGTTACACTACTGTACATGTGTCTTGGATACTGTGCAGTACATGTTTCAAATTGACAGCTTCACTTACAGTACTGTTATTTTTTTTCCCACAGTACCACCACCACCACCACCTGCTGCGCTGCCAGGTATTGTGTAACGAGAATTCTGATGCTACTGTCATCGTTGTTACACTACTGTACATGTGTCTTGGATACTGTGCAGTACATGTTTCAAATTGACAGCTTCACTTACAGTACTGTTATTTTTTTTCCCACAGTACCACCACCACCACCACCTGCTGCGCTGCCAGGTATTGTGTAACGAGAATTCTGGTGCTACTGTCATCGTTGTTACACTACTGTACATGTGTCCTGGATACTGTGCAGTACATGTTTCCAATTGACCGCTTCACTTACAGTACTGTTATTTTTTTTCCCACAGTACCACCACCACCACCACCACCACCTGCTGCGCTGCCAGGTATTGTGTAACGAGAATTTTGGTGCTACTGTCATCGTTGTTACACTACTGTACATGTGTCCTGGATACTGTACAGTACATGTTTCCAATTGACAGCTTCACTTACAGTACTGTTATTTTTTTTCCCACAGTACCACCACCACCACCACCACCACCTGCTGCGCTGCCAGGTATTGTGTAACGAGAATTCTGGTGCTACTGTCATCGTTGTTACACTACTGTACATGTGTCCTGGATACTGTACAGTACATGTTTCCAATTGACAGCTTCACTTACAGTACTGTTATTTTTTTTCCCACAGTACCACCACCACCACCACCACCACCTGCTGCGCTGCCAGGTATTGTGTAACGAGAATTCTGGTGCTACTGTCATCGTTGTTACACTACTGTACATGTGTCCTGGATACTGTACAGTACATGTTTCCAATTGACAGCTTCACTTACAGTACTGTTATTTTTTTTCCCACAGTACCACCACCACCACCACCACCACCACCACCTGCTGCGCTGCCAGGTATTGTGTAACGAGAATTCTGGTGCTACTGTCATCGTTGTTACACTACTGTACATGTGTCCTGGATACTGTACAGTACATGTTTCAAATTGACAGCTTCACTTACAGTACTGTTATTTTTTTTCCCACAGTACCAACACCACCACCACCACCACCTGCTGCTGCATCCGAGAGCTCCGGAAGTGGTAATAATTACTTTTTGTTACAGACACACTAGTTTCCTACAGTATTACTGTAATTTTTGTATTTTACAATACTTGTCATCTTTTACACACAGACCGCCTCGTAATTGATACAGAGGAGGAGCTCATTCCCATTGATTCGGGGGAAGAGGAGCCAGATTATAGTAAGTACAGTAGGATTTTCTCAAGCCCATTCTTAAAAGTATTGACCAAGTCCACTTTTATTACTTTTCAGGCAGGGAATTCCAAACATGTACTGTACAGTATTTCCCTCACTGTGAAGACCCCTTTTCGCCTCTGTGCGAAATCGCCTCTACTTCAACAAGAGTTACTGTGCACGTGTCCTCTGTGTCCATCTTATCAAAAACCGTTCCTGTGTATTGTCCCCTTACTGTATACAGTATATTTGTAAAGGTTAATCATGTCCCCTCTTAGTCTCCTCTTTTCCAATGTAAACATGCCTAGCCTGCCTTTCCTTGTATTCCATCTTCTCAATCCACTTCATCACTTTGGTCGCCCGCCTCTAAACCTTTTGTAGTTCCACGATATCCATTTTGTATTATGGTGCCCAAAATTGTGCATCCGACCCACCCTCCACTAGCCTAACCCTCCAATCATACTCTGAATCCACACTCTGCATTCTGAATGCCGGGATCCAGACAGCAGGTCTTTTAAATACAGTACTGTATGTCCCCTACCGCTGGACAGTCATTCTGCTCCTACTGTATTATGAATATATCTCTGCCTCCTGTAGCACTGTACTACTGTGCAATTTTGTAGTAACTGTACTCTACTGTATTTTGTTTATAATATTTTTTTATTTTCAACTCAGTAATTATTGACAGTGAGGATGAGGATGAAAAACCCTCTCCCCAACAACCCTCTCCCCAACTTGGTAAGTAAACTGCAGTATTGTACTGTACTGTACATTGTGTTAAACCAATGGGTTGGGTTTGCGTGACCAGCAGTCAGGATTCTAGCGGTCAGGTGACCGACAGTGGCATCCTGATTGCAGCAATCCCAACAGGGTGAGGTACGGTATCCTAACCCTCCTCCACTACCCCCTGATTCTGGCCTCGACATTCTCGTCTCTGTGTGCGAAATCTACTCTCTTTTTTTATTTATTTATCTTTGCATCATGTGATGTTTGGGGAAAATTGTTATAAGGTTTGATGTAAAAAAAAGGTTAAAAAAAAGAGGCAGATTAGATGGGCAAAGTGGTTCTTACAGTATTTGTCATCAAATTCTATGTTTCTGTATGCAGACCCTCCAACATGACCCGCCGCACTGCTCTGTTTCTAGACTTCCCTCTTAATTTATGATTTCCATCACCTGTGTTGAACTAGTTATATGATAAGAAAGCTGTTTCTTCACAGGTGATGGCAATAATAAATTAAGAGGGAAGTCCAGAACCAGAGCATTTTGTACCTAGTGGGGCGGGTCATGTTGGAGGGTATGTGTATTTCCTGGAATGAACCTTTTTTTTTTTCACATTAATGTTTTTTTTCACAGGCCCTACACTGGAACAGGCCATGGAGGAGGAGGAGGATGATGATGATGCTGCTGCATTTAGTGGTAAGAATTATTACTGACATTGATCTGATGCCATCAGAGTAGCACTTTTCATCAGATTTTTCTGGCAAATGCGTAGAAATCGGATGAAAATTGTTTTTGTTTGAACTGGTGATATTGCCCATACAGTAGCAACCGATCACATCCCACATTAACATTTACAGTATCTAGTTACACTTACAGACGATAATACAGTACAGTAGGTAATATTTGATTGGTTGCTACTGTATGGACAACATCCTGTTCTAAAAAAAACACCCATCTTACTCAATTTCTCTCTCTCTCTCTCTCTCTCTCTCACCCCTTGTCACTGTCTCTCCATTCATCTCTCTAGATACTGTCAGTGATGAATTTCCCATTAGGCACGAGAGGCACGTACTGTACCTAGTGGCGGCATCTGTTTGGGGGCCTCAGTTGGATGCTTACAGTATGCTAATACTGTCATCCCAAAAATTACCACTACAGTAACTGCTAAATATTTTAAGTGTACTGTACAATATGCACATACAGTACTGTACAGTATACATAATTCAAAAGAAAAAAGAGTTGCTACCTTATTCTAGTCATAATCACCGGCATACGGGTCACTCACAAATTTTCTGATGGTCTCGGTGGGGTCCCTTGGAATCACCATGCCTGTCACAAGCATACCTTTTTTTACCCACCTGACACTGGGCCTGGACACTAGTGTACTATTACTATACTTTTTACTGTATACTGTATCTTATAATATTCTTCTCTTTTACCCACAGACGACGAGCCAGAATACATTTTTGGTAAATATACTGTACAGTAGCAATAGTTGGTACTGTAATTACAGTATTTTTTTTTCTCCAACATTATTTTAAGTCAAACTGATATGACTAACTGTACTGTATTTTATCTTTTTACAGTCCGTCGCCAACCAGTGGAGGAGACACCTGGTAATAAAATAGAAATACATAATGCACTGTACTGTATTCTAACTTACTGTAACATGTATAACACTGAGCTGATCATCTTCACACCCTCTGACATAACCTTACAGTACAAACTGTACTTTCTCTCCTTTTTCACCCTCTTCACTCCACAAATGCATGCTGCGTTTCCTGACTACTGATATAATAGTGTGTAGAGCGTAGCGAGGCACCGTGCCCACCGCGTGGCGAGCGAAGCAAGCATGCAAGGGGCTGCTTTCCGCTCGCCGCCCATGTCGGGATTGTGTGGTCGGGATTCCGGCGTCTGTATTTTGACTGCCGGGATCCCGTCCAGCGGGATTACGTACTGATCTCCAGTCTGAGCCTGCCCTAGGCATAGGCATACTTGCCAAATGCCCAGGGGCACAAGCAGCTTCTGCTGATTAATATGATATGCAGCATGCCTACAGTATATTCTGTGCATACAAAATGCATTACTAATGTGCAGCATTATGTGTATACAGTACTTTGTTGTGTAACATATACTGTAGCAAGGGCACTACTGTGTGGTCTAATGTGAACAAAGAGCAATATGATGTGATGCAATGTGAATAAGTGGGAATACTTTGAGGAGTAATGTGGTACTATCATATGATGTAACGAGAAAAAGAGACACTATTGCATGATATGTTGTGAATAAAGTTGCAGTACTGTGTGGCGTCATTTCAGATTGGGGAATTACTGTGTGGCCTTGCCCCTTCCCAGCAAGAACATGCACCGTTTTGGGATGCACACCGAATGTGCACACTGTTGCTATTTTAAACATACAGTACAGTAAGTTGGAGGAGCACCAAAATGAGGACTGCTATGGTTGAGGGGTGATGGTGCTGGGAAAGGGGTACAGGCTCAGAGGCGGAAATAGCATCTGTGCAAGGGGGCAGCATCCAAAAACTTGACTAGGGAATCATATTATTTATGGCTGGCTCTGAGTACAGTCCACTATTATGGATAGTACTCCCTACAACACCACCTACAGTACTGTAACCCTCTTTTTTCTGAAGCGGTCATGAAATGTCATGACTGCTAATACATACAGTAAATGTCTACAGTATTTGTACTGTGGTGTTTAATTCCTTTGACAATTTGTTTATGACCTATTGAAGCTAAACTCTTGTACAGTACTTTATATTTTGAATACCAGCAATACAGTATAATACTGTACCTACAGTATACAGTAATAATTGTTTACTATTTGAATGTGACTAAATGTTTTTTTTTCTCCAATATAGTGCCAATTATTTATGGGGGCCCCAGACAGGGGCAAGATAGGTGGGCTGGCCCAGAAGCGGGCAGGCAGCAGCCCACTTATACAAGAGGTAAACTAAAGCAATGTTTAAATTACCTCGACAGCGTACAGTAGTGTTTGATTTACTGTACTGACAATACAGTACTGTACATTGTACAGTAAATAACAATATTGTCTAATATAGAGTAAAGTACTGTATTGCCATTACTACACTGTAAAGTATTCAGTATTTGTTTTGTAATACTGTCCTTTTTTTCCCACAGAACAGTTGCAGCGTGCCATCCAGCTCCTGCGGGTGGTGGTCCACCTCCTAGTGGACCACTTTTTTAATTTGTTATTGCGATTAATTTAATTTTATTTAATAAAAATTTTTGTTCTTGTACTCCATTGTATAGTATCTTTTTCTACTGTATAAGATAGGCATACTGTACACCATACAATTATCTGGCAGATAATCTGCAAGATCTGGCTGTTTGTAATGAAATTCTCTCCTAATTTAGCTGTGGTGTACAGTACCTCCTGAGTGTGCTGGGGTGCTTTCTGGCCAGTTTGGGGTGATTTGGAGCAAGTTTGGTCGGCCATCTGGCCGACATGTGCTGTCGACTGTTTGGCAAACATGTGTTTTCACTCCAGCATGTGTGTGTCAGGCATTTTGTGTGTGTCAGGCATTTTGTGTGTGTCAGGCATTTTGTGTGTGTCAGGCATTTTGTGTGTGTCAGGCATTTTGTGTGTGTCAGGCATTTTGTGTGTGTCAGCCATTGCTGTGTGGTTCCACAAATGTTAGCGTGTCAAAGTGCTGACCACTGACACCACTATTTCACTTTGTACCGCATGCCTTTTGTGGAACCACACAGCCCAGCATGACTTATTGCTGGGCTGTGTGGTTCCACAAATTTTCTTGGAAAACAAATGAACATGAGTGTCTTTACTTTAATACTTTTTTTTTTTTTTTCCCCACAGATATCTATATACACAAGAAAAGAATGTAACGAAGAACAAACTACTTTTTTGTTTTAATTAACTTTCAAACTTTATTTAAAAAAAAACACCTTTTTTTTCTTCAATAAACTTTTAAAAATAGAAGTTTCCTGTGGTTTTTATTAAAATATGAAATGCAAGATGCCTAACCAAGTTGTTTTACATACAGTATACCACTCTTAATTGAATTCCCATCATACAGTAGTACTAATTTATACAGTACAGGAAGTTGGGAATACAAACATTGGAAACCACGTCATGTTTATTTTAAGAAACACTTTATTTACGTACAAAATCATTTGGAACATGTAACATCACACATACTGTACTGTATTGTAATAAAGCCAACATCACACATACTGTACGGTACTTTAATCAAAAGGTAACAGCACAAATACAGTAACAATATCAACTTTAACATTTTTATAATTTATTTTTTTGTGGTGGTGGTGCGGGGTAATGGTTTTTGTACTTTATTTTTAGGTTTTGCTTTTTTGAATTATTTTTCGTTTTTGTCTTTTGCTTTTTAACACTGTCGCATACGGACACCAGAATAGAGGACTGACAACAGCAGCCCCTGGATGGAAAGGCAGCCCAAGGCCCCAGATGGACACAGCACAATGGACTCGGCTGCTACTGGATAGATACAGCAGCGCCCAAAAAATCAACAGGAATAAAAGGGGCAACTTGTAACAGGCCCTTACATTACCAGGAATGTGGTGAGCCAAGTTCATGCACTCCCCTTTGAGTAACCGAGCTGCTCCAAGTGGATTCAGCACAGTGCATGCAGCCCCAGAAAATGTACAGGTCATACAGGTACATTGACACAATTTTTTAGCTTCAGCTGTGTGAAGCTGATGTGCTGAAGCTAGGAGGTAGGTAATGATCTGGTTTCATCATAGTCGAGCTTCCAAGTCATTTTCCTCTTCGTTCTCAGCACAGAGTTTATGGTATCCCTTATCTTCCTCTTTTCTGGATCACCAATCCTCACGCGGCGTTCACACCTAGCCATGATGTCATGTACCAGATTTTTGGGCAGCGGAAGTTTGCCCTTGGAACCATCAAAGTTCACACGATTGGCCCACGTCAAGTATTTGTCGTACCGTACATGGTGCTGGAACAGAGAATATGCATATTTCTGAATATGTCCATTTGAAGCTCTGTACAGATGGTCGTCCAGGGAAGTTGAGATGACAGCCAGGGCAATATTGTTCAGAGAGCCTCCGAATGTATTGCGAAGTGGCCTGTGAGCAGGTGTGCTGGTCATCATTGGTGTTCCTGGCAACAGCACACTTGAATCCAGGCCTCTGCGGTCGTCCAGGCCTCCTCTGCGGTCCTCCAGGCCTCCTCTGCGGTCCTCCAGGCCTCCTCTGCGGTCCTCCAGGTCTCCTCTGCGGTCCTCCTGGTCTCTTCTGCGGTCCTCCAGGTCTCTTCTGCGGTCCTCCAGGCCTCCTCTGCGGTCGTCCAAGTCGCTGACTTCGTCCAGTCCGCTGCTGTGGTCCAGGCCTCTGCGGTCCTCCAGGCCTCCTCTGCGGTCCTCCAGGCCTCCTCTGCGGTCCTCCAGGCCTCCTCTGCGGTCCTCCAGGTCTCTTCTGCGGTCCTCCAGGCCTCCTCTGCTGTCCTCCAGGTCTCTTCTGCGGTCCTCCAGGCCTCCTCTGCGGTCCTCCAGGCCTCCTCTGCGGTCCTCCAGGCCTCCTCTGCGGTCCTCCAGGCCTCCTCTGCTGTCCTCCAGGCCTCCTCTGCGGTCCTCCAGGCCTCCTCTGCGGTCCTCCAGGTCTCTTCTGCGGTCCTCCTGGTCTCTTCTGCGGTCCTCCAGGTCTCTTCTGCGGTCCTCCAGGCCTCCTCTGCAGTCGTCCAAGTCGCTGACTTCGTCCAGTCCGCTGCTGTGGTCCAGGCCTCTGCGGTCCTCCAGGCCTCCTCTGCGGTCCTCCAGGCCTCCTCTGCGGTCCTCCAGGCCTCCTCTGCGGTCCTCCAGGTCTCTTCTGCGGTCCTCCAGGCCTCCTCTGCGGTCCTCCAGGCCTCCTCTGCGGTCCTCCAGGCCTCCTCTGCGGTCCTCCAGGCCTCCTCTGCTGTCCTCCAGGTCTCTTCTGCGGTCCTCCAGGCCTCCTCTGCGGTCCTCCAGGCCTCCTCTGCGGTCCTCCATGTTTCCTCTGCGGTCCTCCAGGCCTCTGTGGTCGTCCAGGCCTCCTCTGCGGTCGCCCAAGTCGCTGACTTCGTCCAGTCCGCTGCTGTGGTCCAGGCCTCTGCGGTCCTCCAGGTCTCTTCTGCGGTCCTCCAGGTCTCTTCTGCGGTCCTCCAGGTCTCTTCTGCGGTCCTCCAGGCCTCCTCTGCGGTCGTCCAAGTCGCTGACTTCGTCCAGTCCGCTGCTGTGGTCCAGGCCTCTGCGGTCCTCCAGGTCTCTTCTGCGGTCCTCCAGGCCTCCTCTGCGGTCCTCCAGGTCTCTTCTGCGGTCCTCCTGGTCTCTTCTGCGGTCCTCCAGGTCTCTTCTGCGGTCCTCCAGGCCTCCTCTGCGGTCGTCCAAGTCGCTGACTTCGTCCAGTCCGCTGCTGTGGTCCAGGCCTCTGCGGTCCTCCAGGCCTCCTCTGCGGTCCTCCAGGCCTCCTCTGCGGTCCTCCAGGCCTCCTCTGCGGTCCTCCAGGTCTCTTCTGCGGTCCTCCAGGCCTCCTCTGCTGTCCTCCAGGTCTCTTCTGCGGTCCTCCAGGCCTCCTCTGCGGTCCTCCAGGCCTCCTCTGCGGTCCTCCAGGCCTCCTCTGCGGTCCTCCAGGCCTCCTCTGCTGTCCTCCAGGCCTCCTCTGCGGTCCTCCAGGCCTCCTCTGCGGTCCTCCAGGTCTCTTCTGCGGTCCTCCTGGTCTCTTCTGCGGTCCTCCAGGCCTCCTCTGCGGTCCTCCAGGCCTCCTCTGCGGTCCTCCAGGCCTCCTCTGTGGTCGTCCATGCCGCTGACTTCGTCAAGTCCGCTGCGGTCCTCCAGGCCTCCGCTGCGGTCCTCCAGGCCTCCTCTGCGGTCCTCCAGGCCTCCTCTGCGGTCCTCCAGGCCTCCTCTGCGGTCCTCCAGGCCTCGGTCGTCCAGGCCGCTGACTTGAACCGCTTGGTGGTGTGTTGCAATGATGGTGCGGCAAACTCCAACTTGCCATTCTTCCCTCGTTTGTTCAATAACTTTCTTCATGGCTTCTACCATCTGTTCCTTTATGCCTTCTTTAAGGCCAGCCACATCGGTCTGCAGCTGATTGACCTGTCCACCAACTTCTGACTCCATATTGGTCACCTTACTGAGTAGCTCCTTTAGTAAAACAGGACAGGTACACTGGCAGTCCTGCACTTTGGTGTTCACATCTGTGAAATGCAACCTTCTTCGTGGTGAATGTGTCATGTCTTCTTGTCCAGGGGTGGCTACATGGTCCAAAAAAGAAGCTTCCTGATGCAGCGTGTTTGTCACGTCCTCTAGCACCGGTATTTCCAGATTCATTGGCTGAACACTGTGATCTGCAGGAGATGGAACAATTACATCATTTGCCACACCACATATCATCTCCAACGTATTATTCTTTGCCTTGGCATTTTTTCGTGGTTTCACCACATTTTCTTTCTGAGCCGCCTTGGCAGTTTTCTTCTTCTTTTGTGGGACTAATGCAGCAAGTTTCTGTGCCACTGATGGGTGGGTTTTGGCACTCCCGTAAAATCTGGTAGTCTGCATTCTTTGTCTTTTGTCTAAAAATATAAAAACCACAATAAGAAAACATGTAAAGCACAGCATGCTAAAAATAGCAAACAACTGTACATTTTCAAATAAAGTGCACAACAGTAAAGTGCAAATACTGTACAGTATTTGCCTTTTTTCCCTGTGCCTCCCAACAAGAACCTCTGCAGGAGGGACAGAATGCTCTGTTACGGACTTCAGTTTAAATATACAGTATGATTACCATCACCTGTGCGAACAACTATACTGTACAGTAGTTACTGTATTTGATAAGATAGGTGTTTCACCACAAGTGATAGCAATCATTCAGTACTACTGCACATACCTGTAGTACACCGGGATAAGCAAGGTCTATGTACATTACGTTATACCGAGCTGGATCGCTTAGCAACCTGACAAAATGGCCACCGACCGTGAACTCCCAGCACGTGGCAGCGCTTGGATATGGAGTGAGATACAGTATGGTACAGTCCAGGGGCAATGCTGAAGGAGCGTCACAATCCCCTAGCTCAATTACTAGAGCCATCTTAACAGCAGTGTGGGCCCCTGGACACAGCAATGCACTGGGGCCCCTACCCACTCACCAGCGGAAGGGGTGGGGGGAGCTATCAGCGGCAGCTTTGATGCTCCGCGGGGGATAGGGGGGGTTCTATCTTTCGCTCAGTATGTACAGTAGGACCTGGAGAAATAATTTCTGCTAATTATTCCTTTACTACACAGATGGGGCAGGAAGGAGAACACTAAACTGTAGAAGGGGGCATTGTGCTGAATGAAGGGGCCCTGGTACATGACTTCCAGGGTGGTAGGGGGTGTTTAATACACAGGGGAGGAGTGGATAATGGAGTGGGCTTAATATTAGTGTTATGGACTGCAATTAGTTTCCTGTATGAAACAGATACAGTACAGTAAATAACCCTCCTTGGAAGTGCATGGGCCCTGTGAGACTTACAGTAGTGTACAGCATAAGGGTCGACTGACATGATGTACAAGCATTACATACAGTACATGTCAGTACTGTATGTAAATTCTTCAATTATTGCCTAACAACAATGCTGCTTACTGTATATTAAATACTGTAGGCCTAGAAATGTGCATCTCAATATAGTAGTTAAAAACACAGGGGCCTATGTGGATAAGCGAGTTCTATGCACACTAAAAATGGCCACCGACCGTGAACCCCCAGCACGTGGCAGCGCTCGGATATGTAGTGAGATACAGTATGGCATACATTTCACAGTTCAGGGGGCAATGCTGAAGGAGCGTCACAATCCCCTAGCTCAATTACATTGGGATAAGCGAGGTCTATGCACATTACGGTATACCGAGCTGGATCGCTTAGCAACCTGACAACATGGCCGCCGACCGTGAACTCCCAGCACGTGGCAGCGCTCGGATATGTAGTGAGATACAATATGGCATACATTTCACAGTTCAGGGGGCAATGCTGAAGGAGCGTCACAATCCCCTAGCTCAATTACATTGGGATAAGCGAGGTCTACTGTATGCACATTACGGTATACCGAGCTGGATCGCTTAGCAACCTGACAAAATGGCCGCCGACCGTGAACTCCCAGCACGTGGCAGCGCTCGGATATGTAGTGAGATACAATATGGCATACATTTCACAGTTCAGGGGGCAATGCTGAAGGAGCGTCACAATCCCCTAGCTCAATTACATTGGGATAAGCGAGGTCTACTGTATGCACATTACGGTATACCGAGCTGGATCGCTTAGCAACCTGACAACATGGCCGCCGACCGTGAACTCCCAGCACGTGGCAGCGCTCGGATATGTAGTGAGAGATGGTATACATTTTAAAATACACCGGGATAAGTTGTACAGGCCATGGAGCAATGCACAGGGACATTCATCATTTACGTACAGTACTGTATATAAATAATTGTAAACCGTAAATGAAAGAATTACCGGTCAAATACTGTATGACGAAACTGTGTCAATGAGCTGGAACAGTATGGCCTGTGAAGAAGTTTTCGAAGGCAGAAACGGAGAGCAAATTATCAGGAGATTTCTGAAAGGTCGGAGAAGATCCACACAGCAAGTCTGCCTACGAGGAAACAGATTTGCAAAGTGGGTAGCGTAAAGCCTAACAACAATGCTGCTTACTGTATATTAAATACTGTAGGCCTAGAAATGTGCATCTCAATATAGTAGTTAAAAACACAGGGGCCTATGTGGATAAGCGAGTTCTATGCACACAAAAAATGGCCACCGACCGTGAACCCCCAGCACGTGGCAGCGCTCGGATATGTAGTGAGATACAGTATGGCATACATTTCACAGTTCAGGGGGCAATGCTGAAGGAGCGTCACAATCCCCTAGCTCAATTACATTGGGATAAGCGAGGTCTACTGTATGCACATTACGGTATACCGAGCTGGATCGCTTAGCAACCTGACAAAATGGCCGCCGACCGTGAACTCCCAGCACGTGGCAGCGCTCGGATATGTAGTGAGATACAATATGGCATACATTTCACAGTTCAGGGGGCAATGCTGAAGGAGCGTCACAATCCCCTAGCTCAATTACATTGGGATAAGCGAGGTCTACTGTATGCACATTACGGTATACCGAGCTGGATCGCTTAGCAACCTGACAAAATGGCCGCCGACCGTGAACTCCCAGCACGTGGCAGCGCTCGGATATGTAGTGAGATACAATATGGCATACATTTCACAGTTCAGGGGGCAATGCTGAAGGAGCGTCACAATCCCCTAGCTCAATTACATTGGGATAAGCGAGGTCTATGCACATTACGGTATACCGAGCTGGATCGCTTAGCAACCTGACAAAATGGCCGCCGACCGTGAACTCCCAGCACGTGGCAGCGCTCGGATATGTAGTGAGATACTGTACAATATGGCATACATTTCACAGTTCAGGGGGCAATGCTGAAGGAGCGTCATAATCCCCTAGCTCAATTACATTGGGATAAGCGAGGTCTATGCACATTACGGTATACCGAGCTGGATCGCTTAGCAACCTGACAAAATGGCCGCCGACCGTGAACTCCCAGCACGTGGCAGCGCTCGGATATGTAGTGAGATACAGTATGGCATACATTTCACAGTTCAGGGGGCAATGCTGAAGGAGCGTCACAATCCCCTAGCTCAATTACATTGGGATAAGCGAGGTCTATGCACATTACGGTATACCGAGCTGGATCGCTTAGCAACCTGACAAAATGGCCGCCGACCGTGAACTCCCAGCACGTGGCAGCGCTCGGATATGTAGTGAGAGATGGTATACATTTTAAAATACACCGGGATAAGTTGTACAGGCCATGGAGCAATGCACAGGGACATTCATCATTTACGTACAGTACTGTATATAAATAATTGTAAACCGTAAATGAAAGAATTACCGGTCAAATACTGTATGACGAAACTGTGTCAATGAGCTGGAACAGTATGGCCTGTGAAGAAGTTTTCGAAGGCAGAAACGGAGAGCAAATTATCAGGAGATTTCTGAAAGGTCGGAGAAGATCCACACAGCAAGTCTGCCTACGAGGAAACAAATTTGCAAAGTGGGTAGCGGGCGGTGACTGAGATGCTCTTTTATTCACATTCAAAAGTACCTGTACAGTATGCTCTGTGATTGGTGTAAGGATGAATGCGCCTATATTGGCACCAATCACAGCGGTAAGAATTCCTTTTGTGTGAATGTGAATAAAAGAGCGTCTCAGTCACCGCCCCGCTACCCACTTTGCAAAGCTGTTTCCTCGTAGGCAGACTTGCTGTGTGGATCTTCTCCGACCTTTCAGAAATCTCCTGATAATTTGCTCTCCGTTTCTGCCTTCGAAAACTTCTTCACAGGCCATACTGTTCCAGCTCATTGACACAGTTTCGTCATACAGTATTTGACCGGTAATTCTTTCATTTACGGTTTACAATTATTTATATACAGTACTGTACTGTACGTAAATGATGAATGTCCCTGTGCATTGCTCCATGGCCTGTACAACTTATCCCGGTGTATTTTAAAATGTATACCATCTCTCACTACATATCCGAGCGCTGCCACGTGCTGGGAGTTCACGGTCGGCGGCCATGTTGTCAGGTTGCTAAGCGATCCAGCTCGGTATACCGTAATGTGCATAGACCTCGCTTATCCCAATGTAATTGAGCTAGGGGATTGTGACGCTCCTTCAGCATTGCCCCCTGAACTGTGAAATGTATGCCATATTGTATCTCACTACATATCCGAGCGCTGCCACGTGCTGGGAGTTCACGGTCGGCGGCCATTTTGTCAGGTTGCTAAGCGATCCAGCTCGGTATACCGTAATGTGCATACAGTAGACCTCGCTTATCCCAATGTAATTGAGCTAGGGGATTGTGACGCTCCTTCAGCATTGCCCCCTGAACTGTGAAATGTATGCCATATTGTATCTCACTACATATCCGAGCGCTGCCACGTGCTGGGAGTTCACGGTCGGCGGCCATTTTGTCAGGTTGCTAAGCGATCCAGCTCGGTATACCGTAATGTGCATACAGTAGACCTCGCTTATCCCAATGTAATTGAGCTAGGGGATTGTGACGCTCCTTCAGCATTGCCCCCTGAACTGTGAAATGTATGCCATATTGTATCTCACTACATATCCGAGCGCTGCCACGTGCTGGGAGTTCACGGTCGGCGGCCATTTTGTCAGGTTGCTAAGCGATCCAGCTCGGTATACCGTAATGTGCATACAGTAGACCTCGCTTATCCCAATGTAATTGAGCTAGGGGATTGTGACGCTCCTTCAGCATTGCCCCCTGAACTGTGAAATGTATGCCATATTGTATCTCACTACATATCCGAGCGCTGCCACGTGCTGGGAGTTCACGGTCGGCGGCCATTTTGTCAGGTTGCTAAGCGATCCAGCTCGGTATACCGTAATGTGCATACAGTAGACCTCGCTTATCCCAATGTAATTGAGCTAGGGGATTGTGACGCTCCTTCAGCATTGCCCCCTGAACTGTGAAATGTATGCCATATTGTATCTCACTACATATCCGAGCGCTGCCACGTGCTGGGAGTTCACGGTCGGCGGCCATTTTGTCAGGTTGCTAAGCGATCCAGCTCGGTATACCGTAATGTGCATACAGTAGACCTCGCTTATCCCAATGTAATTGAGCTAGGGGATTGTGACGCTCCTTCAGCATTGCCCCCTGAACTGTGAAATGTATGCCATACTGTATCTCACTACATATCCGAGCGCTGCCACGTGCTGGGGGTTCACGGTCGGTGGCCATTTTTTGTGTGCATAGAACTCGCTTATCCACATAGGCCCCTGTGTTTTTAACTACTATATTGAGATGCACATTTCTAGGCCTACAGTATTTAATATACAGTAAGCAGCATTGTTGTTAGGCAATAATTGAAGAATTTACATACAGTACTGACATGTACTGTATGTAATGCTTGTACATCATGTCAGTCGACCCTTATGCTGTACACTACTGTAAGTCTCACAGGGCCCATGCACTTCCAAGGAGGGTTATTTACTGTACTGTATCTGTTTCATACAGGAAACTAATTGCAGTCCATAACACTGAAGTTGTATTTTCAGTACTGTACAGTATACAATACTTAAATTTGAACATCAGGTACTGGATAGTAAACATGTACAGTATTAACTTCTATCATAAAACTCTTATGCATTTTCAGATGTGTAAATTTTAGACTACAGTATTCACAAATGTTTTCTCTCCATACAGGAATTATAGTTGGACAACATGCCAGTAACTATCAACAAAACGATGAGCAAGATAATCGCCAACATGAAAAAAGAAAATAAAACCATCAAAGAGATCCATGCATGGCTCAAGGAAAGTGGCATTATAGTCACTTTAGAAACGGTGCGCTATCATGCATTCGAGAGAACAACGCCCAGATTTGTATTTCCTACAAAATGCACATGGTACGTACTGTACACTACTGTAATGTTTAAATGACTTGCTTTATACCATAAACAATTTTTTTGAAATAAAATTAAAACTTCATCAATTGTAACTGTGATTGTGCTGTTCATGAATTCATATTTTTCATACTGTATTGTACTGTAGGAGAGTGCAACAAATTGTGGAGGAACTAACTCGTGAGGATGATGAGCGTACTGCTCTGCAAATAAAACGAATTCTCCATTCCAAGTATGACCTGGACATATCGGCCACCAGCATCAGAAGGATGCGACGGAAAATGGGATGGACCTTTGGCGCAACAAGGTAAAATACTGAAAGCAGTATAAACCATACAGTAAATGCACTGTTAATAATCCCTTGATACGTGATATAATAATGCCATAAATCATTATACAGAGTGTGTACTTTATACTATATACAGTATGTGTGTGTGTATATACTGTATATACAGTATTCTATCCCAAAAGAGATACCTACTGTATAGGCACTCAGAGACAGCAATGAAGCATTGCCGGCTTATTGTGATGATTACATACTGTATACTGTGTGTGTGTGTTTGTGTGTATGTACAGTATGTATATATATATTACTCTGTATGTAACTTAATGTACTGTATGTACAGTTTAATGTATACAGTAGGTATATAATACAGTATACTGCACATACAGTCTACTGTATATACAGTAATCTGTAAATCTGTAATTTCATAACTGTATCTGATTTCATTATTTTTGGCTCTTCACAGGATATCTCCAATGATAAGAGATGTGAATAAAGAAAAGAGAGTGGAACAGGCACGGCGATGGATTGAGAGTGGTGAAACATTTGATGATGTCATTTTCACAGATGAATCGTCTGTTGCCCTTGAGCGGTTCTCCAGAATGTCATTCAGGAAACGTAACCATATCTCTTTAAAACCACGCCCAAAGCATCCATTGAAAATCCATGTATGGGGAGGCATATCACGATTAGGAGCTGGTCCCCTATTATTTTTCGAAGGTACAGTACAGTACTATACTTTATTCTGTGCCTGTGTTCTGTAAAAATACATGTTGTACTGTAGAGTACGTGTAACTGCACAATAAAAGGAGTTGCTTATTAATGAACAACATTTTTTGATTTCTGTAGGAATCATGGATAAGAAATATTTCCAAGAAACAATAGTAGAGAAATGTATGGTGCCATTTGTGAATAAATATTACCCAACTCACCATAGGATATTCCAAGACAATGATCCTAAACACTCCGCCTCAGCCAAATTTATGGAAGAGAAAGGTATGAATTGGGAACGCACACCACCAGAGTGAGTATTCTTTCAACAGTGTACAAGTAAAATTTTGGATAGCACTCTAGTACTGTAAAAAAAAATTTTGTTTAATAAACAGTACAATATTGTATGTTTAATTTTCTCTATTTACTGTAATGTACTGTAATTAATTTTTTCTATACGCTTTTTTTTTTTTTTTAATTAGATCACCAGACATGAACCCAATCGAATTAGTGTGGGCTCAATTGAAGAGGTACGTTAGGAGTGTTGCAAAGCCAACAACAAAACAGCAACTGGTGGATGGGATAAAGAAATTTTGGCTAGAAGTACTCACACCTGAACATTGTAATAATTATATAAATCACCTGTATAAAGTATTACCTGTTGTAGTTGAAAGAAATGGTCAAGCCACAAATATGTAGTTCTGTATTTTCTGTTTAAAATTTTAAATTGGTGCATTATTAAAAAAAATGATAAAATTGCCTTTGTCTGATTATTGCATAAACTAATGTAGAATATTATACAGTAGTAATGTTATTGATGTGTACTGTATGAACAGTTATTTTCAGTTTTATAAGTCCTGAATAAGAGTACTGTACATTTTGATCAGTGCAGTACATGGAATCGGATGTTGTAATACTTTATTTTTACATTAATATTGATGTTTTTCCAATAAATATTCAATTTTACAGTATGGTACGGTACAGTACATGAGGGTACCTGTACAGTATGATACGTCATTATGGGGGAGAAATACTGTATCCACTAAATGTACAGTAAAATGTTTTTTTCTTATTACAAACACACAAATGCATCTCAGATGGAAATATGCTATACACAGCAGACAGCTTATGGTGACAGAACTTCCCTACTGTATCCCCACCCATAGTCGTGGTATATTTTAGATTGCCTAATGAGACACTCCTGCAGCATTGCCAATGATTCATGTAAAACCTGTGTGCAAACAGTATCTGTATTGAATGCAAAGTACAGTAAGAGTACAGTATACAGTATTATCAGAGCCAAACCTGACCAACATGATGCCCTAGGCTAGATTTTGGCTGATGCCCTCTTGCACAGATGCTACGTAGTTCCGCCTCTAACCCTGCACCCCTTTCCCAGCACCATCACCCATTTTGGCGCTCCTACCCCCTATAATCTAAATAAGAACAATGTGCACATTTAGTGCCAGCCCAAAACAGTGTACAGTATGTTCTTGCTGGGAAGGGGCATGGTAACACAATAATACCCGAAGATGAAATGACACAACACAGTACTGCAACTTTATTCACATTATATCATGCAGTGGTGTCTCTTATTCTCATGACATCATATCATAGTACCACATTACTCCTAACAGTAATGCCCCTTATTCACATTACACCCCACCACATTCATCTTTATTTACATTAGACCACAGGTTCTCAAACTCAGTCCTCAGGACCCCACACAGTGCAGGTTTTGCAGGTCTCACAGAATCACAAGTGAAAAAATTAGCTCCACCTACTGTATGGACCTTCTAAAATGTGTCAGTTAGTAATGAATACATCTGTGCACTTGCTGGTTTACCTGCAAAACATGCACTGTGTGGGGTCCTGAGGACCAAGTTTGAGAACCACTGCATTAGACCATGCAGTAGTGCCCTTTCCTTATGTTACACCAGAAAATATTGTAGTACACCTTATACACATACAGTACAGTAATGCCACACATTAGTAATGCATTTCATATTTAAATTTTCTGATTTAATTTCATAGAGCCGCAGTCACTCACAGAATATAGGCATGTACTGTAGCATCTCATTTTATTCTGCAGAAGCTGATTATTCCCGTTTGGCTAGTTTGCCGCCTCTGTACAGTACAGTATATCACAATAGAAAAAAGTTATAGTGTCAGTGAAAAAAGCACCTCATGACAGATACTGTACACAAGCTCATGTCTAAATACTGTATACTGTAAGCAGTGACATTAAGGGGTACAGTACTGTATATGCAATTGCAGTCGAATTCCGGAAGGAATACGGAAAAAATGGACACGGGATCCCCCATCTTTTTAGAACCAGCACCGGGCTCTGCGCCTGGTCCTGGTGCAAAAAATAAGGGGGACAAAAAAAGCGTAGGGGTTCCCCATATTTTTTGAATCAGCACTGGGCTCCACTAGCTGGACAGATAATGCACAGCCGGGGGAGACTTTTATACAGGTCCCTGCGGCCATGGAATTAAATACCCAACTAGTCACACCTGGCCGGAGTACCCTGGAGGAGTGGGGGCCCCTTAAATCAAGGGGACCCCCCTCCAGCCACTCGATTATCTCTATCACCCCTGTGTATTGTAGCTAGGGGATTGTGACGCTCCTTCAGCATTGCCCCGTAGCCTGCAAAATCTGTGCTGTTATTTGCTCCATAGCTGAGTGCCTCCTAGGAGCTACTGTAGGAGTCACAGGCGGTAGCCATTTCAATTGAGTCTGCCCTGCTATAGAATTGTACAGGTATGTGTACATTACCGTACGGTGCATAGAACCTTTACAGTAGAAACTCTCCTGCAGCTTTGGCCTGCTTTACTGTATGTACTGTAAAACTTGTGTTTTGTCAGTTTGCTATGCGACCGAGCCCGGTGTAACGTACTGTACAGTACTGTAATGTGCATAGACCTCGCTTACAGTATCTCTGTGTATTTTGGCTAGGGGATTGTGACGCTCCTTCAGCATCGCCCCGTAGCCTGCACAGCTTATGCCATTTCTCATTCCATACCCAACTGCTGCCTGCCACGAGGTGGGGGTTCAGGAGGTGGGGGTTCATGGGTAGTGGTCGTTTTGACAGTGTGCTATGCGATTGAGTCCGGTGTACCGTAATACTGTATGCAATCCTACAGTAGCTTATCCCTCCCCTGTGTATTTTGGCTAGGGGATTGTGACGCTCCTTCAGCATAGCCCCATAACCTGCACAAGGGTTCAGGGGCGGCGGCCATTTTGCCAGTGTGCTACAGTATGTCATCGAGTCCGGTGTACCATAATATGCATACTGTGTATTTTAGCTAGGGGATTGTGACGCTCATTCAGCATTGCCCCATAGTCTGTACAATCTGGACTATTACTTGCTCCGTAGCCTAGGGCCTCTGTGGGGCAAGGAGTCATAGGTGGTAGCCATTTCTATTCAGTCTGCCCAGCTACAGAATTGTATGTGTACTGTGTACGGAGCATAGTACCTTAACCTGCATAGAACCTGCAGATTATGGTACACCGGACTCGATCGCATAGAACCGCTCATGCAGCTACTGTATGCCCTGGTTTGCAGTATGTGAATAAAAAAAATAATAAAGTGTCTGAAAAAAACTACAGTAACATGCATTCGTACAGTACTTAAGGAATCGAACCCTGGACTCTGAGTATAGGAAGCGAAACACTTCACCACTTCGCCGCAGACAAATGTATAAATCCGTTGGTTTTGATTATGCTGTAATGGCTACGGGATTAGGACGATAACACTGTAGAAAATTCCTAATCTTGAGAGGCAATAGTGAACTTGTAACACACATCCATTTGCGACAGTGTACACTACTGGTTTTACAGTACTGTGTTTTGTCTGCGGGACTTGCACGCTCACATACAGTATTCATAAAGTATTGTAGATGGATCATATACTGTATGCTGTACTACTGTATTTGCGTCGGTGTCGTACTGTATATACTGTACAGTACTGTATTAAATAATGCAGCGTAATGAGTACAGTATTTGCTGTATGCAGCGTAATGAGACGCCTTAGTAAAGTAGTCCTTATTATGTATGTCAGTATTGTATTTTACGGGAGACCACACGCATGCGCAGTGGTGATTGTAAAAAGCGACATCTGGTGGCTGATCGCAGGTATTACACGTAAAGGTAACGCCAAACGTCAAATGTCTGTCTCCGTGCGATTAGATAGCCTCTCTGTGGCTAGGCGCGCCTCGCTACGCCACAGTACGCTGCGTATGGTCGAACGGGACAACCGCCGCGGCCACTCAAGATAAAGGTGGCTACATCTGTATATACTGGTGGTCAGGTCACTGGTCAGTCACACTGGCAGTGGCACTCCTGCAGAAAAAAAGTGTGCACTGTTTAATTTTAATATGTACTCCTGGCTCCTGCTATAACCTAACTGCTCCCCAGTCTCCCCCACAATTAAGCTGTGTGAGCACAGTCAGATATTATACATAGATGATGCAGCAGCACACTGGGCTGAGCACAGATATGGTATGTGACTGAGTCACTGTGTATCGTTTTTTCAGGCAGAGAACGGATTATATTAAATAATATAAAACTGCACTGGTGGTCACTGGTCAGTCACTAGTATAACTAACTAATACTATCAGCAAAATTCTGCACTCTCTGTCTGAGTACTCCTCCTAAGCTCCAGTAAATGAAGTGTCACTGTCTCACTCTGTCACTAGTATAACTAACTAATACTATCAGCAAAATTCTGCACTCTCTGTCTGAGTACTCCTCCTAAGCTCCAGTAAATGAAGTGTCACTGTCTCACTCTCACTCTCCTATCTATTTCTTCTCTAAACGGAGAGGACGCCAGCCACGTCCTCTCACTATCAATCTCAATGCACGTGTAAAATGGCGGCGACGCGCGGCTCCTTATATAGAATCCGAGTCTCGCGATAGAATCCGAGCCTCGCGAGAATCCGACAGCGTCATGATGACATTCGGGCGCGCTCGGGTTAACCGAGCAAGGCGGGAAGATCCGAGTCGCTCGGATCCGTGTAAAAAAAGCAGAAGTTCGGGCGGGTTCGGATTCCGAGGAACCGAACCCGCTCATCACTAGTGGGAATCAGTGGGAAATGACATTTCAATGCTGAGGAATCATTACACCAAGTACAGGGTGGTTTGGGACATCTACAGCAATCATCTAATATCTGCTGCTGGACTCAGTGGGGGAAATTCAATTGTTTGAAAAGTCAGTTGGGTGTCTGTTTTATCCTATCTGATAGACAGGAAAAAACAGACACCCAACTGACTTTTCAAACATTTGAATTCCTCCCAGTGAGTTTAACTGTCATTGCTGCTGCCATCCCTACCCATCCTTTGGTTATCTATGTGGCCACTGTCATGACAGCTGCCAACATTATAACATTTATCTATCTATCTAAAATTGTGTGTTTTAATCACAGAAATCCCTCTTAACGTGATTGGACACACTAGATCACATGACCATGCATTATTTCCCCATGACCGTATTGCTCTAGCATAACCACACACCTGAACTACTTCCAACTTTCAACTTGTAAATAATACCATCACTCACAGAGATACTACTCACAAAAATGCAGCCTATCACTGCCTGACTGACAGCAGCACATCACTGCCTCACTATTTTATTCACTCATACTGTTATCCAGTTACATGTTTATTCATTAAAAATAATTCAAATGGAACAGCTTGTGCTGAACTCTTTTTTTCCTCCTCTTTTGGATCTGGTTTAACATATTGATCCAAAACAGGATATATAGTATGCCCGCCTTGGGTAGTTAAAGGCCTCATGGGTACACTATATCAGAGCATGACCGTACACCCAAGAGTAGTATATCTATTAAATATATATGCAGAAAATCTTCTATCACCATGGACAGAGTTAGTCCAATATGCATGTTAGTAGAATAATCCATTAGGCAGCGCCCCTCCATTCCCCCATCCTCAATGTAACAGCAGTATCTGCATAAAAGTATAAAGAGGGGAAGCACAATAGTGAAGTACACTCACAATACATATAATAAACAATAAAAAATGAGCACACATTCAATTAAAAACCACTCACGTATCAGAGATTGGCTGGAATCATCTGCATTTTGAATAGTCCGCTTGCTGCTTATAAGTTAACCTGTATTCACATGGTCATCTGTCCAATAGCTGTGCCACTCACGGCAGTTCATAGCAGTTCAGAGCTGGTTGGTTGTTACTTTGGGGGTCATTCCGAGTTGTTCGCTCGTTATTTTTTTTCGCTACGGAGCGTTTAGTCGCAAACTACGCATGCGCAATGTTCACAGTGCGCCTGCGCCATGTAAATTAGCACAAAAGTTTGGTATTTTACTCACGGCCTAACGAAGATTTTTCATCGTTCTGGTGATCGGAGTGTGATTGACAGGAAGTGGGTGTTTCTGGGCGGAAACTTGACGTTTTATGGGAGTGTGCGGAAAAACGCTGGCGTTTCTGGAAAAAACACGTGAGTGTCTGAAGAAACGGGGGAGTGTGTGGCCGAACGCTGGGTGTGTTTGTGACGTCAAACCAGGAACGAAACTGACTGAACTGATCGCAGTGTAGGAGTAAGTCTGGAGCTACTCAGAAACTGCTAAGAAGTTTCTATTCGCAATTCTGATAATCTTTCGTTCGCAATTCTGCTAAGCTAAGATACACTCCCAGTAGGCGGCAGCTTAGCGTGTGCACTGCTGCTAAAATCTGCTAGCGAGCGAACAACTCGGAATGAGGGCCTTTATCTCCATCCACTTTATCTTTCTCTAAGGTTTAGTAAATAGATCCAGAGTGCTGATTCTCCACATATGTTACAGGGTGGGAGTGTGGTGAGTGGTGATATCCCCACACCTACAGCCTGATACAGAGGAGCAGCAGCATACAGAAGTTAAGGTGGCCTTTTAATCACTCTTGTAAACCAATCCTCTTGCGAACCAAAATAACTCAATGCAGACAAAATGTATTTATATTAGACACTAGCTGTTCTACCCATTCTTAGCACGGGAGTTTCTGATTTTCACGTCTGTAAATATACATGAGTGTTAAAAATTTGGTAAATCTATAGACATGTAAATTTAAGATGTAAGTAAATATTAATCCATGGTTCGTGGTGTTAGCCGAGGAGAACCCGTAGCAGATATGGTAAAAAGTGACAGGACCATTTTTGTAGTTAACTAAATTTTACCCACTGGAGGTGCAATCCAAATTTTGATCTAATTGTCCATTTGGGCGTTATTGTTCATGCAGCACAAGCCATGCATCAGTAATGATGTCATTATGTCAAACCCCTGTTCATCCCCTTAGGGGAGTTTATTCAAATTCTAACTACTGTATGTAGTTTTCCTATTTCCCACCTGCAGAATACCTATGTTAAATTTCAGCTTCCTAATATATCGAGAAGTAAGAGAATTAGGGCTAAATATATTATAGCGGCATGATCCGATTGTCCGTTTGGGCGTTATCGTTCATGAAACGCAAGCCACGCATCAGTAATGATGTCATTATGTCAACCCCCTTTTCATCCTCTTAGGGGAGGTTTAATAACATTCTAATTATATAGTTTTACTATTTGCCACCTGAAGAATACCTATGCTAGATTTCAGCTTCCTAACATATCGGGAAGTAAGAGAATTAGTGATCAGTCAGTCAGTGAGTGACTGAGAGATACGAGAAGAAATAGTTTTAAGAGATTCTACGCAAATAAATTAGTGGTGCAGCTAAAACCAGTGTTTCATAGTGCATACCCCACTGCACCCACAACATGAATTTGTAATAGAAAGGTAGAGACATAGATAACAAGCGCTCCAATAATAACCAGTTTCATAACAAAAACACCCAAAAAGGTGAATAAAAAGATTGTAACACCGTAATTGGGTATATTACAATAATAAGCAGTATTCAGACTTCAATGGTAATTCAGAACTTCTTTTTACAGAATCTGCAATAAATTGTGTACCCTTCATATATATGTGAGCCCAGCAGCTCATAAAGGGATACACAGAGAGAAATGCAATAGTGCAAATGATCCTTTTATAAAATCACAGGTTTAATCACACGTCACACTTACAACAAATAGACAGAAAGAGCGCATGTAATGATATCCCCAATAGGCAAACACAGCAGCTGGTTGAAGAGTCCTGGAAATACCCTGGTAGATGTGGGTAATCTGGGATACAGGCTCCGGGACCCGAAATCCAGTACAATGACCAGTGATACTTGCAGCCTCTCGGTAGGATACCTCCGATGGTCTCCTCTGTAATCTCCCATACACATGCACAGTGACAGGACACACACACCGACTTTGCCAGTGACACAATTTATTGCAGATTCTGTAAAAAGAAGTTCTGCATTACCATTGATGTCTGAATACTGCTTATTATTGTAATATACCCAATTACGGTATTACAATCTTTTTTATTCACCTTTGGGTGTTTTTGTTATGTAACTGACTGAGAGATACGGTAAAAAGTGACAGGACCTTTTTGTAGTTCATGAAATTCTACACACTGGATGTGCAATCCAAATTTTTATCCCATTGTCCGTTTGGGCATTATCATCATGCAACTCAAGCCACGCATCGGTAATGATGTCATTATGTCAACCCCTTTTTAATCCCCTTAGTGAAGGTTTATTAAAATTCTAATTATGTCATTTTCCTATTTCCCACCTGAAGAATACCTATGTTACATTTCTGCTTCCTAACATATCGGGAAGTAAGAGAATCAGTGATGAATGAGTGAGTGAGTGAGTGAGTGAGTGAGTGAGTGAGTGAGTGAGTGAGGTCTTTGGCATTTATATATATATATCGACTCATTGAGCTATTTGATCCTGCATAAAAACTATGAACACTATATGAAGCTACTGGTACTTAATCAGCATTGCAATTGAGCAGATCTATGTAGTGTGCAGCCACACTCCATACAGTAGATCTGCTCAGCTGCAATGCTGATCATTTTTTCTCAAAGTACAAGTTAGCTTCAATTAGGTAGAATTCTCTAGCTTAGAATGATCTACCTTTCTATGCAAGGGCAGATAGCTCAATGAATAGATTTTCTGACTGCAATGCCACAAGCAATGGGTTTGAATCCCTGGTATGTCAGAGTCTTGAAATGTAATAAATGACAGTGTGAGTGAAATACAAAGAAATCTCAAGTTGAGTTCATGAATGTTGTATAGGTATTAGCGACAGAAGGGATGAGGATAGGAGACAGTGGTGGTCAGGAGATGCTGGGCTTCAAGGAGAGGGAAAGGTACAAGTGAAAGTAATTGAAACAGATAATTGACGAGTGCCTCCAACAGCGCCCCTTAGCCTGCAGTGCTATGTGCGGTGCTCCCTCCGTTACGGCCCTAGTGGGGATAACTGTAAATAGGAACAAATTCAGGGCCTGTCCCAGGAAAATTAACTTTCTTTTAGTGAGGTGGTATAATGCAGACCCGCTAAATTTCTGTAATAATTAGTATTGTTAAAAAAAATGAAAACTCACCTCTGGTGGGGTGACCAATTAAGTCAGTCATTGGGTCTCAGAGTACTGTACAGGATTCAAAAAAGCATTCTGCAATCTGTTAAAAAGATCTAGCAATTCGCCAATCCAAAGAGTGTGTAGCCCTACAATGGAACATTGAAAGTAATGGCTGTTGGCCTGAAGGCACCGTTTGGACATACTCTTCAAAGAGTTCATTGATTTTAATGACTTGAGGGTATATGGCATCATTGCTTCAGACTGCATAGATTAGAAGAAGATGAGATGTAAACTCTATTTTTCATATTACTATGCACAACAGGCCACAATACAGAAACACATAAAGTATTTACACCAAAGATGAAGGTTACCTTGTCTGCATGTATTTTTTATCTAATGACATCCATTCCCAGCACAGTATGTAATGCGTGAATGAATGGATCCAGTATGATTTCCTTATGGACGGGATGCCGGCAGTCTGGATACCGACAGCGCAGTGACGGAACTAGCAAGCGGTGGGCCCAGGTGCGACAAAATGCTTTGGGCCCCCCCCATCCCATCCAAGTCCACCCCCTCACCCCTTGAGAGGATCTGGTGAGGGGGACCTGCTCAGGGCCAGAGAAATGGATACCTAGCAACAGTGCCGTAACTAGACATTTTAGCACTGTGTGCAAGAAACGGCATCGGAGTCCCACCCCTGCATGCAAAACAGGGGCAGTGCGCGCCGTAGGCACGCGCAAAAATACATAGTGGCGTGGCTTCGCGGGGAAGGGGTGTGGCCACAAAATAATACCAATTCCTAAAACGGTGCACAGTAGTCTCCATTCTTCAAATTACGCCGCACAGTAGCACCACTACACCAGGTAGAGACCCTTTTACACCTTACAGCGAACAGATTCCTCTTTTTACACATTACGGCAGACAGCGTCCCCTTTTTACACATTACGGCAGACAGCGTCCCCCTTTTTATACATTACAGCTTACAGCGTCCCCTTTTTACACATAACGGCAGACAACGTGCCCTTGTTACACATAGCGGCAGACAGCGTGCACTTTTTACACATTACGGCAGACAGCGTACACTTTTTACACATAACGGCAGACAGCGTGCCCTTGTTAAACATAGCGGCAGACAGCGTACACTTTTTACACATAACGGCAGACAGCGTCCCCCTTTTTACACATTACGGCAGACAGCGTCCCCTTTTTACACATTACGGCAGACAGCGTACACTTTTTACACATAACGGCAGACAACGTACACTTTTTACACATAGCGGCAGACAGCGTGCCCTTGTTACACATTACGGCAGACAGCGTGCCCTTGTTACACATTACGGCAGACAGCGTGCCCTTGTTACACATTACGGCAGACAGCGTGCCCTTGTTACACATTACGGCAGACAGCGTGCCCTTTTTACACATTACGGCAGACAGCGTGCCCTTGTTACACATTACGGCAGGCAGATTCCCCCTTTTTACACGTTGCGGCAGGCAGTCCCCCGATTTTACACATTGCGGCAGGCAGATTCCCCATTTTTACACATTACGGCAGGCAGATTCTCCCTTTTTACACATAGCGGCAGGCAGATTCCCCATTTTTACACATTACGGCAGGCAGATTCTCCCTTTTTACACATAGCGGCAGGCAGATTCCCCATTTTTACACATTGCGGCAGGCAGATTCCCCATTTTTACACATTGCGGCAGGCAGTCCCCCCTTTTTACACATTGCGGCAGGCAGTCCCCCATTTTTACACATAGCGGCAGGCAGTCCCCCCTTTTTACACATTTTGGCAGGCAGTCCCCCCTTTTTACACATAGCGGCTGGCAGTCCCAACAAATAAAGAAAGAAAGAGACAGAAAGAAAGAAAGAGAAAGAAAGAAAGAAAGAAAGAAAGAAAGAAAGAAAGAAAGAAAGAAAGAAAGAAAGAAAGAAAGAAAGAAAGAAAGAAAGAAAGTAGAATCATACTTACCCTCTCCGCTGGCTCAGGCTCCTCGTGCAGCTTGACGATTCCCGGGCAGTAGACGAGGTGGAGGAGGGAGCCGCAGCAGCGCTGTGTTATTGGTGGAGGCGCTGCTTCTGCTGCCCCCCTGCTTCACTATAGGCTGTTCTCGGAAGACAGCCTATAGTGAAGCAGAGGGGCAGCAGCAGCAGCGCCTCCACCAGTAACAAAGCGCTGCTGCGGCTCCCTCCTTCACCTCCGTCCTCCTCCTTCCCCCGTCCGTGCCGCTGCTCTTCTCCTCTGTGGGCGGCTGTGCGCTGCGGGCAGCGGTTGCCCGCAGCGCACAGCGGCATGTAATGAGTCAGTTTGACTCATTACATGCTTGGGTCCCTGGACAGAGGCGGGCCCCACTGCTTGCACTGCCGGTAGTTCCGCCTCTGCGACAGCGGTATCCCATCCATCAGAATCCTGACAGCCCCGTCTAAAGTACCCTAACCCTCCTATGCCCCCTACCCTAACCCTCCCTTGTGGTTGCCTAAACCTAACTCTCCTGGGTGGTGCTTAACCCTCTCTTCCCTGCTGCCTAAATCTAACCCTCCCAGCTTGGTGCATAACCCTAACCTCCACTTCTATGTGCCTAAACCTAACGTTCCCTCCCCGGTCCCTAACACTCACCTTCATTGCCCCGCACCCTAACCCCCCTTCACCTGCCTAAACCAAACAATCCCCCCCCCCTCCGTGGCAGAATGCCAGCACGTCCCACTGTCAGGACGATTGGGATGCCGGCTGTCGGTATTGTGACGTCAGAATCCCACGCGGAGTCAGTATCAGAAGCTAGCTTCTGCCCGAATGAATGTTTCTCTTTCCTATTGCAACTTGAACTTGTAACTTTTATACCAATGAGGCATATTTATTAAACAAATAGTGCCATAAATCCCTGAAAACTGACGTTTTCAGAGGACACCCACAAAATGTAAGCATCCCCTAGCTGTGTTTAGATGGTAGTGCAACAGATATTCGAGATATCTTCCGGAGTTTCCCCACTTTCCTATCGCAAAAGCTGTTTCTATAGGTTTCTATGGGGGCTACTGTATTGTAAATTTGACTATGCTCATGAATGCAAAACATTCTCTAGCTTGCCCCCATTAGCTAATGGCTATATGCTGTATCTCAGATTTTACTGGAAGAGTGATAATGCATATGTGATCTGATGACTGCGCATGCACAATAGGCAGCTGGATGTACTGCAATAGACAGCCTCTATCCCCGGATGTGTTTCCCTGTGGTATATCATTTCTTATTGCTGGGAACAGCAGCAATAAACATTTTTAATTATAATTAATAAATATGCCCAGTGTATGGTGACCCTTCTTTCTATTCGAACAGCTGGTAAACAGATAGTATTTGCATTAAATAAACAGTCTTGAAGGTGTAGAACTGCCTATTTCCTAGTCACTAAGTTCTGATATCTCTCTGGTCTGAGCCTTATGTTTTTACAGTGCCTCTTTTGCCAAGCTACAGATGTAGCCATGCTCATCGTGGCTACATCTAGGTGCATTTGAGCATCGTTTGTCATGACCAAGTGCCCATCTATGGCGCACATGGGCCTTAGATGTGCACGAGCCCCAGTTGCATGAATGGGAGCATCAAAAGACGCAGTTCAGCGCAGCTAGACACAGGCTCACCTAGCTACATCGGCCGTGCTTGTACACGGCAGATGTAGCCACGTTGAGCTCTTGGACTTTTAATCTATGATTGCCGTTACCTGTGTTGAACTAGATCATTAATGAGAAAGGTGTCCCAACACAGGTGACGGCAGTCATACAGTAAGAGGGAATTCCAAGACCAGAGCATGTTTCACCTGATGGAGTGTATCAGAGCCGGCCCTAACCAATATGATGCCCTAGGCAAGATTTTGGCTGGTGCCCCCTAGCACCGCCGCTAATTCTGCAGGAGATGCCTGGCATGAGTCATCTGGCAGCTCTGCTAACGTCAGGCGCCTTTTGTTTATGAAAATGCATCATAATATTTGCATTACTATGTGGCTAGGATGCACAAGCAGCTTCTGCTGATTAAAATGATATGCAGCATGCCTATATTCTGTGTGCGACTGCGGCTGTATCTGCATACATTACAGTGATTTCCAGGAGTACACTGTAATGTAGCATTTTGTGTGCAGATACAGCCGCAGTCACACACAGAATATTGGCATGCCGCATATCATTTTAATCAGCAGAAGCTGCTGGTGCCCCTAAGCATACCAAATGCCCTAGGCATTTGCCTAGTTTGCCTATGCCTAAGGCCGGCTCTGGAGTGTATCATGTTGGAGGGTCTGGGAGAAGCAGTAGGTGTTACAGCAATCTGACCACTCTTGTGTCCTCTGTTTTGCCTCACTTGATTTCAATTCTCACGTAGTTTAGCAGTGGGTAGCCCATCTAACTTTACTGTTGGGATACAGATTCAAAATACATGTCTTTTTGGGTCATTTTTAATATATCTCTAAAAACATATCACAGCTTGCACCATCTGGGTCAGTAAATCATCAAATAAGCTCAACGTCTATCCACCTAATGTAATTGCGCAGTAGAACCCATAGCACTAAACATACTTTTTCATGTAATAAATTACTAAACATTTTAACAATTTACTTTTTGATTAGGATCATCACATTTCATTTTTGTACTGTCATCTGTATACTCAAACATACTGTATACCTTCCCTATTTGAAAGTCATGTGTGGTTCGGTTCTCCAGAAATCCAAATTCACCTGTATTTTGTGGATCCGAACTGAACCAGAACCCAGTCTGGATCTCCTGAGGAGATCTGATCCAAACGAGTCCCAGTTTGGATCTTCCCGCAGTTCAGAACTCCTAATTTAAATCTGAATTTTGAGTTTTGGATTGCAAAAATTACATGAGTTTAGCGTTTTTTATCGATTTATATCGAATTTTTTTCAATGATTATCAATTTTTTTAACCAAAAGGCAAATTCAAACCAAAACATCTGCGCACATCTCAAATACACTATAGCAGTACACTGTTTCCCCATGTCTAGCTAAGTGAGTCATTGCATTTTCCTCATTTCACTTATGCAGAAACATACTCTGGAATCAGTTATTTTTGTTTCTTCTATACAACACAATTTCGTCACTTCCTAAATTCCAGATAAGTAATACCCATGTTAGTAGACTCTGCACAATTATCTTATATTGTTTGTTAATACTGTATATTCTTTACTGTTTTCTATGACTGTGCTTGTTCATGGTTAGTGCTGTTTAGCTTGTTATCATCATAGTCTGGTAACTCGCCCTCTACCCTGCTAGATTGTGCTCTCCCTATAGCAAGGGTGGGGAACCTCAGGCCCACGGGCCGTATAAGGCCCGCAGAGCTACTTGATCTGGCCCGGCCAGGCTCACCTAACCGAGGGAGATGTCGGCCGCCCTTTGAGATTTTGTTACTAGCGGGCGCCCGGCCTCTTCCTCTCAGCAGCAGCCGGAGGCAGGAGCTCCCTCCTGAGCTCCGGCTTCCGGCTCTTGCAGTGTGCGGTGCTATGGCAGAGATGTCATGACGTCTCTCCCATAGTTCTGAGGAGCGGGCGAGCTGGCGGAGGGCAGTGTGTGTGTGTGTGTGTGTGTGTGTGTGTGTGTGTGTGTGTGTGTGTGTGTAGGGGGCATATTTAATGAGGCATAACAACTTACTAGGGGCATATCTAGTAGGGCATAACAACTGACTGGGGGCATAACTAATGGGGCATAACTACCGACTGGGGGCAGGCAAATTTTTAAGTTGATAATTTTTGTATGGCCCCCGAAGGATTTTATAAATATCCAAATGGCCCTTGCTAGAAAAAAGGTTCCCCATCCCTGCCCTATAACATAGCTAATCATCACTTTTCAGGACATAACAGGGGTGGGGTCATTATCATCTGGATCTATTTCTACTTTTGTAAAGTTATTGTTATTGATTAATATTTATTTGTTTGGTAATAAATGTTCTAGCTTTATTCATATACTAATTGTATTCATGTGTTGGGTTAATGTATCAAATGTAACAAAAGCACAGTCTACAGAATGTATAAGAAACTCAATTACAGACGTAGTGTAAGCCAAAGGACATAAAGTAATGGTTTCAAATATAATAATTATGAATTCACTTACGTAGTGTACTTATGTCAAAATATGTACATGAGGACAGGACACACTCTATTTCCATTAGTCCCTGCAGAGAAGAAGCAATGCCTTCAGTATATGAGGGGATGCGTTTATGTCACCGGTGATCTCCAGTGGTCTCCTGACCGCCAGTCACACATACCCAACCCTATTTGAGGCTGCAAGCGTACATCACTCTTTTTCTAACATTTTTAATACACAAACTAATGTAAAATGTATAATCCTTGTGTCATATTGCAATGTTAATATTTAAGAAAATTGTCCCTTGTTATCAGACTTTAAATATAGTTTATATCATAATAAATGAGATGATTCCTAACATAACTAAGTGACGATTCTCAAGCAGCTAGAATGATTTTCATTTTGTACAGAAATAAAATAATGAACATTTTGAGATTTGGAAATTTACCCAGGAGACCCTAGAAAGGGTTATTTTGTTCATAGTAAGGTTACACAAAAGATTCAGGTCTACCTTTTATGTTCTAAATGTATGATTCAGAGGAAGAGAATACAAAATTCTAAATGTGCCAGTTACCTTAGTGTAACCTAGGAAACCAAATCTGACCCCAGAAATGACAATCTGATTAGTCACATCATAATGTCATGTAAAAATGACAGCTACAGATAGATTTATTTTAAGAAAGCACCCAATAAATCCCATAATTCTCTTTGCCTGTAAATATGTAATCACTACATCTTATACCAGGGATGGGGAACCTTTGGCCCTCCAGCTGTTGTTGAACTACACATACCAGCATGCCTTGCTACCGTTTTGCTATTTGGCCATGCTAAAGCTGTTGCAGGGCATGCTGAGATGTGTAGTTTAACAAAAGCTGGAGGGTCGCCTACAGGTCCCCCACCCCTGTCTTAAACATATAGGGTAATGTGGACCATGCACCACTGGTTGTGGTGATGTCCACAATTCTACCAGACCATCAATATTTTTATTCATTGGAGTATATGTGGGATCCGCACATCTATCTAAAAACTAGAAATATCAGTGATAATAAAGGATTATAGAATTGGGCTTAAATAGTGGTACAGATAAATTTACTAATCATGTGAGTTTGTAGTTAGGGCTTCTGAGCGCTGTATATGAAATGTGTGTGTATCATATGTATGTATTTACAGGGATGTACTGTATGTGTATTTGTGTATGTATGAATGTGTGTGGTATGTTTGTGTGTGGTATGTTTGTGTGTGTGTGTGTATGTATATATATATATATATATATATATATATACACATATGTCTATATATACACATATGTCTATGCACAGTATGTACTGTATGTATGTATGTATGTATGTATGTATGTATATATTTATACTGCATATAAATTATATATATATATATATATATATATATATTAAATAAATAAAAATATATAAATTCCTTATGTTTTGCCAGCACATGGGATGCCGGCTGTCAGTATACCGACAGTGGCATCCCGTCTGTCAGAAGCGAAGTGGCGAGAACACTCACGGGCTCGCTGCAGGCCCGGTTGCTCGCTTCACTCACCACAGGTTATATTCCCACTCGGTTGGTGGCTTGGAGCAACTAACCAAGTGGGAATACCCTGCGGATATCTGGATTCTGTTTGACGGTATTTTACCGGCTGTCGGGATTTTGGCATATCGGTCTCTCGAACACCGGGATGCTGACAGCCAGGATTTTAACTGAATCCCATATATATATATATATATATATATATATATACATATATACAAATAGAAAGTTCAGCACTCACCAAAGCAAGCTCACTTATCCTCACAACATCAATAAATAAATGATGGGGGTTTAGTTAGTGAATTGGCCAATGCACGGAAGCCTGCTTACCTCCCGCCAAGGTATTAACCGTGGTCACAGGCCTTTTCATGCACCCCTGTGTAATCTCACTTGTTCTAAACCTGTGTCAGCTGCTCCTTAGTTATTTATCAGCCAGTGTCAGGTGACTAGTGTACCTTTAAAAGCCATAAGATGCATGGCAGATACACATTAAACCTAGTGGGCATGTGTGCAGTATATTATGTGTGATACAGTTGCCAGGTTTTAATTTTTGAGACTTTTTGATAGTGTAGGACCTTTATGAAGGTGGGGTACCTTGGCGGGAGGTAAGCAGGCTTCCGTGCATTGGCCAATTCACTAACTAAACCCCCATCATTTATTTATTGATGTTGTGAGGATAAGTGAGCTTGCTATGGTGAGTGCTGAACTTTCTGTTTGTATACATTTGGGTTGGTGGCCATGGGCTGCATGCACCCCACCCTATGAGTGGTGAGTGCAGACATTGCACCCCGCTTCTGGGGTGGCGAGTGCTGTGGTTTTCTTGATTTGTTTGTATATATATTAGTGATGAGCGGGTTCGGTTGCTCGGAAACCGAACCCCCCGAACTTCACCCATTTTACACGGGTCCGAGGCATACTCGGATTCTCCCGTATGGCTCGGTTAACCCGAGCGCGCCCGAACGTCATCATCCCGCTGTCGGATTTTCGCGAGATTCGGATTCTATATAAGCAGCCGCGCGTCGCCGCCATTTTCATTCGTGCATTGGAAATGTTAGGGAGAGGACGTGGCTGGCGTCCTCTCCGTTTATTAATTGTTGATGCAAATATTTGTGCTTGCTTAGTTATATCTTAATTGTGGGGACTGGGGAGCAGCTGTATATTAATATAGGAGGAGTACAGTGCAGAGTTTTGCTGATCAGTGACCACCAGTTTTATCCGTTCTCTGCCTGAAAAAAACGCTCCTTATCTGTGCTCAGTGTGCTGCATATATCTGTGCTCACACTGCTTAATTGTGGGGACTGGGGAGCAGCTGTATTATATAGCAGGAGTACAGTGCAGAGTTTTGCTGACAGTGACCACCAGTATACGTTGTCTGCCTGAAAAACACTCCATATCTGTGCTCAGTGTGCTGCTTTATTGTGGGGACTGGGGACCACCAGTATAATATTATATAGGAGGAGTACAGTGCAGAGTTTTGCTGACCAGTGACCACCAGTATACGTTGTCTGCCTGAAAAACACTCCATATCTGTGCTGCATTGTAGACAGTATATAGTAGGAGTACAGTGCATAATTTTGCTGACCACCAGTATATAATATATAGGAGTACGGTACAGAAGGCCACTGCTGTACCTACCTCTGTGTCGTCAAGTATACTATCCATCCATACCTGTGGTGCATTTCAGTTTTGCACAGTTTGCTCACCACCAGTATATAATATATAGCAGTACGGTACAGTAGGCCACTGCTGTACCTACCTCTGTGTCGTCAAGTAAACTATCCATCCATACCTGTGGTGCATTTCAGTTTAGCACAGTTTGCTCACCACCAGTATATAATATATAGCAGTACGGTACAGTAGGCCACTGCTGTACTTACCTCTGTGTCGTCAAGTATACTATCCATCCATACCTGTGGTGCATTTCAGTTTTGCACAGTTTGCTGACCACCAGTATATAATATATAGCAGTACGGTACAGTAGGCCACTGCTGTACCTATCTCTGTGTCTTCAAGTATACTATCCATCCATACCTGTGGTGCATTTCAGTTTTGCACAGTTTGCTGACCACCAGTATATAATATATAGCAGTACGGTACAGTAGGCCACTGCTGTACCTATCTCTGTGTCTTCAAGTATACTATCCATCCATACCTGTGGTGCATTTCAGTTTTGCACAGTTTGCTGACCACCAGCATATTAATATATAGCAGTACGGTACAGTAGGCCACTGCTGTACCTACCTCTGTGTCGTCAAGTATACTATCCATCCATACCTGTGGTGCATTTCAGTTTTGCACAGTTTGCTGACCACCAGTATATAATATATAGCAGTACGGTACAGAAGGCCACTGCTCTACCTACCTCTGTGTCGTCAAGTATACTATCCATCCATACCTGTGGTGCATTTCAGTTTTGCACAGTTTGCTGACCACCAGTATATAATATATAGCAGTACGGTACAGTAGGCCACTGCTGTACCTACCTCTGTGTCGTCAAGTATACTATCCATCCATACCTGTGGTGCATTTCAGTTTTGCACAATTTGCTGACCGCCAGTATATAATATATAGCAGTACGGTACAGTAGGCCACTGCTGTACCTACCTCTGTGTCGTCAAGTATACTATCCATCCATACCTGTGGTGCATTTCAGTTGTGCGCAGTATATATAGTAGTAGGCCATTGCTATTGATACTGGCATATAATTCCACACATTAAAAAATGGAGAACAAAAATGTGGAGGTTAAAATAGGGAAAGATCAAGATCCACTTCCACCTCGTGCTGAAGCTGCTGCCACTAGTCATGGCCGAGACTATGAAATGCCATCAACGTCGTCTGCCAAGGCCGATGCCCAATGTCATAGTAGAGAGCATGTAAAATCCAAAAAACAAAAGTTTAGTAAAATGACCCAAAAATCAAAATTGAAAGCGTCTGATGAGAAGCGTAAACTTGCCAATATGCCATTAACGACACGGAGTGGCAGGGAACGGCTGAGGCCCTGGCCTATGTTCATGGCTAGTGGTTCAGATTCACATGAGGATGGAAGCACTCATCCTCTTGCTAGAAAAATGAAAAGACTTAAGCTGGCAAAAGCACAGCAAAGAACTTTGCGTTCTTCTAAATCACAAATCCCCGAGGAGAGTCCAATTGTGTCGGTTGCGATGCCTGACCTTCCCAACACTGGACGGGAAGAGCTTGCGCCTTCCACCATTTGCACGCCCCCTGCAAGTGCTGGAAGGAGCACCCGCAGTCCAGTTCCTGATAGTCAAATTGAAGATGTCACTGTTGAAGTACACCAGGATGAGGATATGGGTGTTGCTGGTGCTGGGGAGGAAATTGACAAGGAGGATTCTGATGGTGAGGTGGTTTGTTTAAGTCAGGCACCCGGGGATACACCTGTTGTCCGTGGGACGAATATGGCCATTGACATGCCTGGTCAAAATACAAAAAAAATCACCTCTTCGGTGTGGAATTATTTTAACACAAATGCGGACAACAGATGTCAAGCCGTGTGTTGCCTTTGTCAAGCTGTAATAAGTAGGGGTAAGGACGTTAACCACCTAGGAACATCCTCCCTTATACGTCACCTGGACCGCATTCATCAGAAGTCAGTGACAAGTTCAAAAACTTTGGGTGATAGCGGAAGGAGTTCACTGACAACTAAATCCCTTCCTCTTGTAACCCAGCTCCTGCAAACCACACCACCAACTCCCTCAGTGTCAATTTCCTCCTTACACAGGAAAGCCAATAGTCCTGCAGGCCATGTCACTGGCAAGTCTGACGAGTCCTCTCCTACCTGGGATTCCTCCGATGCATCCTTGAGTGTAACGCCTACTGCTGCTGGCGCTGCTGCTGTTGCTGCTGGGAGTCGATTGTCATCCCAGAGGGGAAGTCGGAAGACCACTTGTACTACTTCCAGTAAGCAATTGACTGTCCAACAGTCCTTTGCGAGGAAGATGAAATATCACAGCAGTCATCCTGCTGCAAAGCGGATAACTCAGGCCTTGGCAGCCTGGGCGGTGAGAAACGTGGTTCCGGTATCCACCGTTAATTCAGAGGCAACTAGAGACTTGATTGAGGTACTGTGTCCCCGGTACCAAATACCATCTAGGTTCCATTTCTCTAGGCAGGCGATACCGAAAATGTACACAGACCTCAGAAAAAGACTCACCAGTGTCCTAAAAAATGCAGTTGTACCCAATGTCCACTTAACCACGGACATGTGGACAAGTGGAGCAGGGCAGACTCAGGACTATATGACTGTGACAGCCCACTGGGTAGATGTATTGCCTCCTGCACCAAGAACAGCAGCGGCGGCACCAGTAGCAGCATCTCGCAAACGCCAACTCGTTCCTAGGCAGGCTACGCTTTGTATCACCGCTTTCCAGAAGAGGCACACAGCTGACAACCTCTTACGGAAACTAAGGAACATCATCGCTGAATGGCTTACCCCAATTGGACTCTCCTGGGGATTTGTGACATCGGACAACGCCACCAATATTGTGCGTGCATTACATCTGGGCAAATTCCAGCACGTCCCATGTTTTACACATACATTGAATTTGGTGGTGCAGAATTATTTAAAAAAACGACAGGGGCGTGCAAGAGATGCTGTCGGGGGCCCGAAGAATTGCGGGCCACTTTCGGCATTCAGCCACTGCGTGCCAAAGACTGGAGCACCACCAAACATTCCTGAACCTGCCCTGCCATCATCTGAAGCAAGAGGTGGTAACGAGGTGGAATTCAACCCTCTATATGCTTCAGAGGATGGAGGAGCAGCAAAAGGCCATTCAAGCCTATACATCTGCCCACGATGTAGGCAAAGGAGGGGGAATGCACCTGACTCAAGCGCAGTGGAGAATGATTTCAACGTTGTGCAAGGTTCTGCAACCCTTTGAACTTGCCACACGTGAAGTCCGTTCAGACACTGCCAGCCTGAGTCAGGTCATTCCCCTCATCAGGCTTTTGCAGAAGAAGCTGGAGACATTGAAGGAGGAGCTAAAACACAGCGATTCCGCTAGGCATGTGGGACTTGTGGATGGAGCCCTTAATTCGCTTAACCAGGATTCACGGGTGGTCAATCTGTTGAAATCAGAGCACTACATTTTGGCCACCGTGTTCGATACTAGATTTAAAACCTACGTTGTATCTCTCTTTCCGGCAGACACAAGTCTGCATAGGTTCAAAGACCTGCTGGTGAGAAAATTGTCAAGTCAAGCGGAACGTGACCCGTCAACATCTCCTCCTTCACATTCTCCCGCAACTGGGGGTGCGAGGAAAAGGCTAAGAATTCCGAGCCCACCCGCTGGCGGTGATGCAGGGCAGTTTGGAGCGAGTGCTGACATCTGGTCCGGACTGAAGGACCTTGCAACGATTACTGACATGTCGTCTACTGTCACTGCATATGATTCTCTTACCATTGAAAGAATGGTGGAGGATTATATGAGTGACCACATCCAAGTAGGCATGTCAGACAGTCCGTACGTATACTGGCAGGAAAAAGAGGCAATTTGGAGGCCCTTGCACAAACTGGCTTTATTCTACCTAAGTTGCCCTCCCTCCAGTGTGTACTCCGAAAGAGTGTTTAGTGCAGCCGCTCACCTTGTCAGCAATCGGCGTGCGAGGTTACTTCCAGAAAATGTGGAGAAGATGATGTTCATCAAAATTAATTATAATCAATTCCTCCGTGGAGACATTCACCAGCAGCAATTGCCTCCAGAAAGTACACAGGGACCTGAGATGGTGGATTCCAGTGGGGACGAATTAATAATCTGTGAGGAGGGGGATGTACACAGTGAAAGGGGTGAGGAATCGGAGGATGATGATGAGGTGGACATCTTGCCTCTGTAGAGCCAGTTTGTGCAAGGAGAGATTGATTGCTTCTTTTTTTGGTGGGGGCCCAAACCAACCAGTTATTTCAGTCACAGTCGTGTGGCAGACCCTGTCGCTGAAATGATGGGTTCGTTAAAGTGTGCATGTCCTGTTTATACAACATAAGGGTGGGTGGGAGGGCCCAAGGACAATTCCATCTTGCACCTCTTTTTTCTTTCATTTTTCTTTGCATCATGTGCTGTTTGGGGACAATTTTTTTGAAGTGCCATCCTGCCTGATACTGCAGTGCCACTCCTAGATGGGCCAGGTGTTTGTGTCGGCCACTTGTGTCGCTTAGCTTAGTCACACAGCTACCTCATTGCGCCTCTTTTTTTCTTTGCATCATGTGCTGTTTGGGGAGTATTTTTTTGAAGTGCCATCCTGTCTGACACTGCAGTGCCACTCCTAGATGGGCCAGGTGTTTGTGTCAGCCACTTGTGTCGCTTAGCTTAGCCATCCAGCGACCTCGGTGCAAATTTTAGGACTAAAAATAATATTGTGAGGTGTGAGGTGTTCAGAATAGACTGAAAATGAGTGTAAATTATGGTTATTGAGGTTAATAATACTATGGGATCAAAATGACCCCCAAATTCTATGATTTAAGCTGTTTTTGAGGGTTTTTTATAAAAAAAAACCACCCGAATCCAAAACACATCCGAATCCGACAAAAAATTTTCAGGGAGGTTTTGCCAAAAACGCGTCCGAATCCAAAACACGGCCGCGGAACCGAATCCAAAACCAAAACACAAAACCCGAAAAATGTCCGGTGCACATCACTTATATATATATATATATATATATATATAAAATAGATAGATAGATAGATAGATAGAGATATATATATAGATATAGATAGATAGATAGATGTGTGTGTGTGTATATATATATATATATAGTATATATAGATATGTATACTGTGTATATATATATATATATATATATATATATATTTGTTTGTACACATTCACAGATACACACCCATGGAAACCCCCCTAAATAAATAGCATTGCCCTTTGGTGCTAAGTGTAGAAATAAATAAAAACTTTGCTGTCTCTGGGATTGAAAAAATGGACTGATGGTTGAACAAGTCCAGAGGTTACATATTTTCAATAATAAAAACAATACACAATGGGCGGGATGTATTAAAATACATCGCCACCCCTCGCCGCCCACCGCAGTGATGCTAATCGCATATGTACTAACATATGCGATTAACATTGCATGCGGTGACAGAGACCCCCTGCGATACCTGTGAAAAGGATTGCAGGGGGTCTCTGTGGGGTCCAGCACCTCTCAACTCCAGGTGGTGACGTTTGCTGGAAGTTCCGGGCTCCTGCTCCTCCGACCTGAAACCGGAAGCAGAAATGGCTGTGATGCTGGGGGATAAGGAGCTGGGGATCTAGGAGCGGCACCTGGACACAGGTGAGGGGGGGGGGGTCCGCGGGTGGGGTGCTGGTAGGCGGGTACGGCGTTTGATGGTGTATGCAGCGCTCAGCGGTGGCGGGTGCGAAAGAAGCCCATAGGCGACACCCTTGGCGGGGAAAACCCGGCGGCAGGGTCTTAGTACATATGAAAATGCGGTAAAACCCCTGAAAATGGGGTTTTTACCACATTTTCCCTTTGGTACATCCCGCCCAATGTGCTCTTACAGAGCAGGATGGTCTCTTTCAATTCGTCTCCAATCTCATAAACTCACAGCAGAGCAAGAATACTGGTAAAAAAAAAACCATCATATCCACCTAGATGGTGAAGTCTGACAACACAGTAACTTTGTATAAAGAAAAAAAAGAGTTTTGTGAGGTATCCACATAGATTTCCCTTTAAGGACTGCAACATTGTAGTAACAGGTTAAAAAATATAAATGTAATGCATACAGTACTATGAAACAAAAGCTCACAGAGGAGCAAGTACATAAACCACAAATATAAATTGGCTCATATGAATGGCATAAAATAAAAGTGCTGCTCACAATGGGGCACTCACATATAGCACAAATACATATTGGCTCATAGGAATTAGGGAGGCCTAACTACGGACCTTTTTTCAATTCCGGAAATCAGGATTAAAAAAAGGTCAATCCCGGCATTCCTGGGATACCTGGGATTGGGTTGAAGACCTGCCCAGCCTAGCCCAGCCCAGCCGACACAAATACTCACCATCGTGGGTGGGAGTTGGGCTTGCGGGCTGCGAGTTGCGGTCCGGGTGGCGCGGGCACCTGTGTCAGACTTACCATCTTGGCTAGGAGGGCTCGCAGGCTGTGAGGTGCGAGCGGTGAGGTGCAGTCCGGGCAGCTCACGTCAGACTGCGCAGCGTGACCTCTGACATCATATACGCTGCTCAGTTCACACTGCTGGGGCCATGGGGAGGCAGGAGGAGGGAGCTGGGCAGTGTCTGAGCCTCCTAAAGATGCTCAACGCTGCCCGGCATTAAAAAAAAACAATGGGGAAGGTAAATCCAGCAATCCCCGGGATTGGAGTTTCTAATCCCGGGATTGAATCCCACCCATTTTTTGGACTAAATCTCGGGATCACAATGATCCCAATCCCAGGATTGGCCTCCATAATAGGAATGGCATAAAGAGAAATAAGCTCATATAGAGCAATAGAGCAATAGTTAGTCAACCCCCTGCCTCATGCCTTGGCCATCTCTGCCTCACTTCCTGCCTTTAGGCCACCCTATGCTTACTTGCACCTCATGTCACCTGTCTGTCTCCCCCTCCCTGTATAGTCCGTGGGCCAGACCAAATGTCGGTACCACCAAGAGGGACAAAACTTGAGTGCACTTTTCTTAAAGATATATATATGGCCATAATATTTCTGTATGATAACCGCCTTATAGCCACAGCTTTGTGATATAATGGAAGGTCGTAAGTACAACCGTGCGGTGCGACTTCACAAGCTGGTGTATGAAGCTATTATGAGGCTTGCATGGAAGGGATTTCTCGCGTAGTTGGAAGAAACCCATAAAAATTACAAAGCCCATTTGGATGAAATGCTTAATGGTGTCAATATCTTATGCCAAAACATCTGCAATGTCACATTATCGGAGGTGCTTTGCAATGAAGCCTGTATCCATATTATGACACTCTTTGAGAGTTATCTGGAATATCTAAGATGCAAGAATGGAAGTTTATCTGCATTTTGGATGTTTTATTTGAATATGGTCGAGATTCTTTTGGCCTTGATTCGAGCATCACGAGAAAGAGATTGGAAATTGCATTTGGCATCCATCCGTGATATCATTCCATGGTGCTTTGCATACAACAGAACAAATAATGCTCGCTATCTCCCCTACTACTATGCCCAGATGACCAACCTGTCAACTGAACACTCGAATGTGTATGACCATTTTATGCAAGGTGGCTTCTCGACACAACTTGATTCACACAATCCATTTGGGCGTATACCTGTTGATCAGGCCATAGAAGAGACCGCAAAGACACTCAAACTCCAGGTGGCACAAAAGAATTTAGTCTAAATCCAGGTGCAGTGAGTAAGTACTACATAACATCCGAGTACAGGAGCATGTATCTCAGGCAGTTGAGAGACATGTTAGGCCAGAATAGCACCCGACTATCACATCCTGATCTCCAACAACCTAGAATTAATAAAGACAAAGAAGATGTCAAATCACTGGTTGACCTCATGGAGAATAGTTGGATCAATCCGATGCACCGTGAGAGTTCTGAATTAGTAAGTCTATCGACTGATATCATCGCGCCAGCAGAAGTTGTGGATGATATTCTAAAGGCTCATCAAGTCGGAGAAGATGCATACGAGAACTTAAAGAAAAACCGCCTTGAAGAAAGCTCCCCTAGTACATCTTTTCATGATAAGATCACTAAACAAAGCTAAAAAACATTCTCTAATCTTAAACCAAAGAATATAATTGGAACTGGTGGGGTAAAGCAAATTATTCTTAAGGCAGACCGAAACCTATTTGGTCACATGGTTCTGATTGCCCAAAGTCGACCGCTTGATATGAGAGACATTCTGTCTCACCCGCTAGGACCTCTGCCTTGGTCACTCGCTAATGGTGATGGGTCGTTAAGGAAGACAAACAAGGCTGCACTTGCATGAGAGCTGGAAAATAATGTTTCCCCAGCAGAAGACATCCCTTCCAAACCTGCCTGCATAATTGACAGAATGAGCTTAGTACAGAAAATGAAGGACAGTGAAAAGACTTTCCCAGAGCTTTCCGATTCCATTCTTTTCCGTATATTACATGAGGGTGCAAGAGTCCACGGATTGATGTTGTTTTTGACGTGTACCATGATGCTTCAATTAAAGATGCAGAAAGATGCAATCATGGATCAAGCAATAGTCTTCAGTTCAAAAATATTGCACCAGCACACCATATTCAGCAATGGAGAAAATTTTTGTGCAACTCCTCAAACAAGTCCGCTCTTATTCAGTTCTTGGTTGAACAGTGGAAGTTGCGAAAGAATATGAGCAAACTACAAGACAAAGTATTCTATGTAACGTGCGGTGAAATGTGCTACAAAATCACAGAAGATGACTGGGAAGAAGTTACTGAATTGAAGTCTACACAAGAGGAGGCAGATACTAGTATGTTACTACATGCATTGCATGCGGCCGAAACGGGTTCTCAGGCAATAGTTATATTGGCTGAAGATACTGATGTACTTGTACTGTGCCTTGGATTTACACGCAACATTCACTGTTCAATGTATATCAAGTAGAGATGAGCGCCTGAAATTTTTCGGGTTTTGTGTTTTGGTTTTGGGTTCGGTTCCGCGGCCGTGTTTTGGGTTCGACCGCGTTTTGGCAAAACCTCACCGAATTTTTTTTGTCGGATTCGGGTGTGTTTTGGATTCGGGTGTTTTTTAAAAAAAACACTAAATAACAGTTTAAATCATAGAATTTGGGGGACATTTTGATCCCATATTATTATTAACCTCAAAAACCATAATTTCCACTCATTTTCAGTCTATTCTGAATACCTCACACCTCACAATATTATTTTTAGTCCTAAAATTTGCACCAAGGTCGCTGGACGACTAAGCTAAGCGACACTAGTGGCCGACACAAACACCTGGCCCATCTAGGAGTGGCACTGCAGTGTCACGCAGGATGTCCCTTCCAAAAAACCCTCCCCAATCAGCACATGACGCAAAGAAAAAAAGAGGCGCAATGAGGTAGCTGACTGTGTGAGTAAGATAAGCGACCCTAGTGGCCGACACAAACACCGGGCCCATTTAGGAGTGGCACTGCAGTGTCACGCAGGATGTCCCTTCCAAAAAACCCTCCCCAATCAGCACATGACGCAAAGAAAAAAAGAGGCGCAATGAGGTAGCTGACTGTGTGAGTAAGATTAGCGACCCTAGTGGCCGACACAAACACCGGGCCCATTTAGGAGTGGCACTGCAGTGTCACGCAGGATGTCCCTTCCAAAAAACCCTCCCCAATCAGCACATGACGCAAAGAAAAAAAGAGGCGCAATGAGGTAGCTGACTGTGTGAGTAAGATTAGCGACCCTAGTGGCCGACACAAACACCGGGCCCATTTAGGAGTGGAACTGCAGTGTCACGCAGGATGTCCCTTCCAAAAAACCCTCCCCAAACAGCACATGACGCAAAGAAAAATAAAAGAAAAAAGAGGTGCAAGATGGAATTGTCCTTGGGCCCTCCCACCCACCCTTATGTTGTATAAACAAAACAGGACATGCACACTTTAACCAACCCATCATTTCAGTGACAGGGTCTGCCACACGACTGTGACTGATATGACGGGTTGGTTTGGACCCCCACCAAAAAAGAAGCAATTAATCTCTCCTTGCACAAACTGGCTCTACAGAGGCAAGATGTCCACCTCATCATCACCCTCCGATATATCACCGTGTACATCCCCCTCCTCACAGATTATCAATTCGTCCCCACTGGAATCCACCATCTCAGCTCCCTGTGTACTTTGTGGAGGCAATTGCTGCTGGTCAATGTCTCCGCGGAGGAATTGATTATAATTCATTTTAATGAACATCATCTTCTCCACATTTTCTGGATGTAACCTCGTACGCCGATTGCTGACAAGGTGAGCGGCGGCACTAAACACTCTTTCAGAGTACACACTTGTGGGAGGGCAACTTAGGTAGAATAAAGCCAGTTTGTGCAATGGCCTCCAAATTGCCTCTTTTTCCTGCCAGTATAAGTATGGACTGTGTGACGTGCCTACTTGGATGCGGTCACTCATATAATCCTCCACCATTCTTTCAATGGTGAGAGAATCATATGCAGTGACAGTAGACGACATGTCCGTAATCGTTGTCAGGTCCTTCAGTCCGGACCAGATGTCAGCATCAGCAGTCGCTCCAGACTGCCCTGCATCACCGCCAGCGGGTGGGCTCGGAATTCTGAGCCTTTTCCTCGCACCCCCAGTTGCGGGAGAATGTGAAGGAGGAGATGTTGACAGGTCGCGTTCTGCTTGACTTGACAATTTTCTCACCAGCAGGTCTTTCAACCCCAGCAGACTTGTGTCTGCCGGAAAGAGAGATCCAAGGTAGGCTTTAAATCTAGGATCGAGCACGGTGGCCAAAATGTAGTGCTCTGATTTCAACAGATTGACCACCCGTGAATCCTTGTTAAGCGAATTAAGGGCTCCATCCACAAGTCCCACATGCCTAGCGGAATCGCTCCGTGTTAGCTCCTCCTTCAATGTCTCCAGCTTCTTCTGCAAAAGCCTGATGAGGGGAATGACCTGACTCAGGCTGGCAGTGTCTGAACTGACTTCACGTGTGGCAAGTTCAAAGGGCATCAGAACCTTGCACAACGTTGAAATCATTCTCCACTGCGCTTGAGACAGGTGCATTCCACCTCCTATATCGTGCTCAATTGTATAGGCTTGAATGGCCTTTTGCTGCTCCTCCAACCTCTGAAGCATATAGAGGGTTGAATTCCACCTCGTTACCACTTCTTGCTTCAGATGATGGCAGGGCAGGTTCAGTAGTTTTTGGTGGTGCTCCAGTCTTCTGTACGTGGTGCCTGTACGCCGAAAGTGTCCCGCAATTTTTCTGGCCACCGACAGCATCTCTTGCACGCCCCTGTCGTTTTTTAAATAATTCTGCACCACCAAATTCAAGGTATGTGCAAAACATGGGACGTGCTGGAATTTGCCCATATTTAATGCACACACAATATTGCTGGCGTTGTCCGATGCCACAAATCCACAGGAGAGTCCAATTGGGGTAAGCCATTCCGCGATGATCTTCCTCAGTTGCCGTAAGAGGTTTTCAGCTGTGTGCGTATTCTGGAAACCGGTGATACAAAGCGTAGCCTGCCTAGGAAAGAGTTGGCGTTTGCGAGATGCTGCTACTGGTGCCGCCGCTGCTGTTCTTGCGGCGGGAGTCCATACATCTACCCAGTGGGCTGTCACAGTCATATAGTCCTGACCCTGCCCTGCTCCACTTGTCCACATGTCCGTGGTTAAGTGGACATTGGGTACAACTGCATTTTTTAGGACACTGGTGAGTCTTTTTCTGAGGTCCGTGTACATTCTCGGTATCGCCTGCCTAGAGAAGTGGAACCTAGATGGTATTTGGTAACGGGGGCACACTGCCTCAATAAATTGTCTAGTTCCCTGTGAACTAACGGCGGATACCGGACGCACGTCTAACACCAACATAGTTGTCAAGGCCTCAGTTATCCGCTTTGCAGCAGGATGACTGCTGTGATATTTCATCTTCCTCGCAAAGGACTGTTGAACAGTCAATTGCTTACTGGAAGTAGTACAAGTGGGCTTACGACTTCCCCTCTGGGATGACCATCGACTCCCAGCAGCAACAACAGCAGCGCCAGCAGCAGTAGGCGTTACACGCAAGGATGCATCGGAGGAATCCCAGGCAGGAGAGGACTCGTCAGAATTGCCAGTGACATTGCCTTCATGACTATTGGCATTCCTGGGGAAGGAGGAAATTGACACTGAGGGAGTTGGTGGGGTGGTTTGCGTGAGCTTGGTTACAAGAGGAAGGGATTTACTGGTCAGTGGACTGCTTCCGCTGTCACCCAAAGTTTTTGAACTTGTCACTGACTTATTATGAATGCGCTGCAGGTGACGTATAAGGGAGGATGTTCCGAGGTGGTTAACGTCCTTACCCCTACTTATTACAGCTTGACAAAGGGAACACACGGCTTGACACCTGTTGTCCGCATTTCTTTTGAAATAGTTCCACACCGAAGAGCTGATTTTTTTGGTATTTTCACCAGGCATGTCAACGGCCATATTCCTCCCACGGACAACAGGTGTCTCCCCGGGTGCCTGACTTAAACAAACCACCTCACCATCAGAATCCTCCTGGTCAATTTCCTCCCCAGCGCCAGCAACACCCATATCCTCCTCATCCTGGTGTACTTCAACACTGACATCTTCAATCTGACTATCAGGAACTGGACTGCGGGTGCTCCTTCCAGCACTTGCAGGGGGCGTGCAAATGGTGGAAGGCGCATGCTCTTCACGTCCAGTGTTGGGAAGGTCAGGCATCGCAACCGACACAATTGGACTCTCCTTGTGGATTTGGGATTTCGAAGAACGCACAGTTCTTTGCGGTGCTACTGCTTTTGCCAGCTTGAGTCTTTTCATTTTTCTAGCGAGAGGCTGAGTGCCTCCATCCTCATGTGAAGCTGAACCACTAGCCATGAACATAGGCCAGGGCCTCAGCCGTTCCTTGCCACTCCGTGTGGTAAATGGCATATTGGCAAGTTCACGCTTCTCCTCCGACAATTTTATTTTAGGTTTTGGAGTCCTTTTTTTACTGATATTTGGTGTTTTGGATTTGACATGCTCTGTACTATGACATTGGGCATCGGCCTTGGCAGACGACGTTGCTGGCATTTCATCGTCTCGGCCATGACTAGTGGCAGCAGCTTCAGCACGAGGTGGAAGTGGATCTTGATCTTTCCCTAATTTTGGAACCTCAACATTTTTGTTCTCCATATTTTAATAGGCACAACTAAAAGGCACCTCAGGTAAACAATGGAGATGGATGGATACTAGTATACAATTATGGACGGACTGCCGAGTGCCGACACAGAGGTAGCTACAGCCGTGAACTACCGTACTGTGTCTGCTGCTAATATAGACTGGTTGATAAAGAGATGTCGTAGTATGTATGTATGTATGAAGAAGAAAGAAAAAAAAACCACGGTTAGGTGGTATACAATTATGGACGGACTGCCGAGTGCCGACACAGAGGTAGCCACAGCCGTGAACTACCGTACTGTACTGTGTCTGCTGCTAATATAGACTGGTTGATAAAGAGATGTCGTAGTATGTATGTATGAAGAAGAAAGAAGAAAAAAAACCACGGGTAGGTGGTATACAATTATGGACGGACTGCCGAGTGCCGACACAGAGGTAGCCACAGCCGTGAACTACCGTACTGTACTGTGTCTGCTGCTAATATAGACTGGTTGATAAAGAGATGTAGTAGTATGTATGTATGAAGAAGAAAGAAAAAAAAACCACGGGTAGGTGGTATACAATTATGGACGGACTGCCGAGTGCCGACACAGAGGTAGCCACAGCCGTGAACTACCGTACTGTACTGTGTCTGCTGCTAATATAGACTGGTTGATAAAGAGATGTCGTAGTATGTATGTATGAAGAAGAAAGAAAAAAAAACCACGGTTAGGTGGTATACAATTATGGACGGACTGCCGAGTGCCGACACAGAGGTAGCCACAGCCGTGAACTACCGTACTGTACTGTGTCTGCTGCTAATATAGACTGGTTGATAAAGAGATGTCGTAGTATGTATGTATAAAGAAGAAAGAAAAAAAAACCACGGTTAGGTGGTATACAATTATGGACGGACTGCCGAGTGCCGACACAGAGGTAGCCACAGCCGTGAACTACCGTACTGTACTGTGTCTGCTGCTAATATAGACTGGTTGATAAAGAGATGTCGTAGTATGTATGTATGAAGAAGAAAGAAAAAAAAACCACGGTTAGGTGGTATACAATTATGGACGGACTGCCGAGTGCCGACACAGAGGTAGCCACAGCCGTGAACTACCGTACTGTACTGTGTCTGCTGCTAATATAGACTGGTTGATAAAGAGATGTCGTAGTATGTATGTATAAAGAAGAAAGAAAAAAAAACCACGGTTAGGTGGTATACAATTATGGACGGACTGCCGAGTGCCGACACAGAGGTAGCCACAGCCGTGAACTACCGTACTGTACTGTGTCTGCTGCTAATATAGACTGGTTGATAAAGAGATGTAGTAGTATGTATGTATAAAGAAGAAAGAAAAAAAAAACACGGGTAGGTGGTATACAATTATGGATGGACTGCCGAGTGCCGACACAGAGGTAGCTACAGCCGTGAACTACCGTACTGTGTCTGCTGCGACTGGATGATAAATAATGATATAAAAAATATATATATATCACTACTGCAGCCGGACAGGTATATATATTATATAATGACGGACCTGCTGGACACTGTCTGTCAGCAGAATGAGTTTTTTATAGAATAAAAAAAAAAAAACACCACACAAGTGAAGTCACACGACGAGTGTTTAACTTTTTCAGGCAATCACAATATAGTATACTACTAACTATACTGGTGGTCAGTGTGGTCAGGTCACTGGTCAGTCACACTGGCAGTGGCACTCCTGCAGCAAAAGTGTGCACTGTTTAATTTTAATATAATATGTACTCCTGGCTCCTGCTATAACCTATAACTGGCACTGCAGTGCTCCCCAGTCTCCCCCACAATTATAAGCTGTGTGAGCTGAGCACAGTCAGATATATAATATATACATAGATGATGCAGCACACTGGGCTGAGCAGTGCACACAGATATGGTATGTGACTGTCTTGTACTCCTGGCTCCTGCTATAACCTATAACTGGCACTGCAGTGCTCCCCAGTCTCCCCCACAATTATAAGCTGTGTGAGCTGAGCACAGTCAGATATATAATATATACATAGATGATGCAGGCATGCAGCACACTGGGCTGAGCAGTGCACACAGATATGGTATGTGACTGAGTCACTGTGTGTACCGTTTTTTTCAGGCAGAGAACGGATATATTAAATAAAACAACTGCACTGCTGGTGGTCACTGTGGTCAGTCACTAAACTCTGCACTCTCTTCTACAGTATCAGCCTCAGGTCAATCTCTCTCTCTCTCTCCTAATCTAAATGGAGAGGACGCCAGCCACGTCCTCTCCCTATCAATCTCAATGCACGTGTGAAAATGGCGGCGACGCGCGGCTCCTTATATAGAATCCGAGTCTCGCGAGAATCCGACAGCGTCATGATGACGTTCGGGCGCGCTCGGGTTAACCGAGCAAGGCGGGAAGATCCGAGTCGCTCGGACCCGTGAAAAAAAACATGAAGTTCGTGCGGGTTCGGATTCAGAGAAACCGAACCCGCTCATCTCTAATATCAAGTGCGGAACGCAGAATAGAACTCGGTTCATGGACATTAGTCAAATGGCCAACTTATTGGGAAGCAATGTCTGTGATTCGCTTGTTGGATTGCATGCTTTCACCGGATGTGACACTGAGTGCATTTGCAGGTCGAGGAAAGATTAAGGCGTTGAATCAGCTCAAAAAGGACAAGACCATCCAGCAGATCTTCAGTGAACTTGGCAAAGAGTGGGAAATTACTGATGAAATCTTTGACAACATACAGCAGTTTACATGCCACATGTATTCGCCTTCTATCAATACATGTTCAGTCAATGAATTGCGCTACCAACTATTTTGTGCCAAACGCGGGGAGTTAGAGTCAAGTCAGCTGTCTCCTTGTAAAGACTGTCTCTTTATGCACACTCTTCGGGCAAACTACCAGGCAGCTATATGGAGACGATGTCTTGAAGGCCAACCATCAATTCCTAATCCAACACTTTATGGATGGACAACAGATGGCGATGGAAATCTTACCATTGAGTGGATGCGCGTATCACCAGCTCCCGAATCAGTATTGAATTTACTGTCTTGTTCATGTTCTCGCTCTTGTACCTTACCAGGTTGTACATGCCTAAGTAACAACCTGGCCTGTACTGAGATGTGCACACTAAAGAACTGTAGCAACAAAAAAATCAAAGCATGTTGAGATAGAAGTAGAGCTGGGAGACTCTGAGGATGATGATGAGGATGTAGAGGAGGAAAATTAAGATTTTTGACTCTGTATAGACATTTCACTTCTAGATACTTAAATTTTATACAGTAATAATTATTATTCATATCTCTTAAATTGTTTGGGTTACAACTTTACGCATACATATTGTGATTAACAATATAAATACAATGCAAACTATAAAAAAATTGCATCAAAGTGGTTCTTTTGTTATAACAGAAATTACCCCCCCCCTTCCCCACACACACACACACACACACACACACACACACACACACACACACACACACATTTTTTGTGTTTTACTACCTATAAGCTGGGACTCTGGTAAGGTTTATCATACAAAAAACAACTCTACTATCATAGTTCTACAAAAGAAATATAACAAAGTTTTGCCCCCTTTACTGGTGCCGATTAGTAAAAAATCTGGCTTTGGCCCATGGACTAGTAGATTGTAAGCTTCTTGGAGTAGGGCCCTCTTCATTCCTATTCTCACAGTCCTCTTTTTTTGCACTTCAATTACAGCTCTCTCCTACTCAGTGACCATCTATACCCTCATCCCCTCTCGCTTGTAACCGTCCATCTCTTCCAATGACTGCCCACCCCTAGTAGTACGCCAATTTCTCCTTTTCTTCCTTAAATCTCAGATACATTGTGTACTGAGAGAATTGTGGTGCCAACTGTTACATGTGCTCTGTTTTTATTTTCCAGTTACTGTAATGTTAAGTTCTGTGTAACCTGTGTTGTTCTTATGTGTGCCTTATGTACAGTGCTGTGAACCACCTATGGCGCCTTATAAATAAAATTTAATAATAACAGTGTTCAGCTGCACGTCGCCGGATGTCATCCATCCTGCGGCTTCCGATTGTAATGGAAGTGGGTGGTGGATAAGTTTTAAGATGGGGAAGTTTTAAAATGGAGACGTTTTTCTTAGCACAGAAGTGACACTGGTTAGATCCCCAGCTGTAAAATCTTTGAGCGGAAGTGATGCCCAGTAATCAGAAGCTGTTGTTGCTAGTGGTGATATCCCATGTATAGTGTCTTCGTGAAACATAGACATAATTTACTGGGGATTCTCAATAACACAATAAATATACACAAAAAAATGGGGCTGTACAAGAATGCAGATTTATATAAGACATATAAAAAATATATAATGAGTAAAATATGTTAAACTCTTATAGCAATAAAAATTGCGCTGAATCTTTTTGTGAGATATGCCAGTGGCATTTAGAAATCTTTTCCGTCTTTGTGTGATGTAAACCATATTTCATTACAAAGGCCCACTCATACTTCTTACAGTAGGTTCTTTATTGTTTTTTGAGATCGGAAGGGTATCTCTGTTTGTGTGTTTAAAATTTCCGGTCCAGAAGAAACCAACAGGTAATAACAGTTTCACGTACAAAAAGATTCAATTTTATTGACCGTTTTTCCTCGGAAACCCAGTTTCATTTACAGATAGGATAACTTTAATAACAACCTTGTAAGAAGCACTTTGGAATACAACACAGTTAACCCATTTGGAACAAAAGGATTTCACCACTGCAGTACATGCAACATGTGCACAGTTGTCAACTTGTCACATGTAAAGAGACCAAAGTCCCCAAATGTAAATGTAAGTGTAAGTGTGCTCCTATAGTACTGTTTGAAATGTGTAAGTTAGTGCAGCACATTTCCTGAAAAATAATATTGTGTGACAAATTTCCTATATTCAGCACCCTATATACAGTTATATTTAAATGTGTTAAGGCAATAAAGTGAATTTTGACACCTTTTAAGGAAGCCTGTTGCAGGGGAGCCCATTGGTGATGTAACAGCTTGTTTAATACAGGTTGAGTATCCCTTATCCAAAATTAAAATCACACATTTTTGGTTCCCCTACTGAGATAATGACACACACACACACACATACACACACACACACACACACACACACACACACACTTTATATATATATATATATATATATAATATTATATATCTATTTAATATATCTATATATACACATATTATATAATATATACAGTATGTCATTATCTCAGTAGGGGACCCAAAAATGTGGGATTTTGAATTTTGGATAAGGGATACTCAACCTGTATTGTGAACTTTAACTATTATTACTTAAAAGGTGGAACAATTATAAAACCATGTTTTATGTTATGCTCTGTATATTATATTCATACAAGCAGTAATCAGTATATTTCACATTTGGATGCTCAGGGTTTATCAGAAAAATAGTTCTGCCTGTATTCATGGCCCAGATATTTAGTATAACATTTAATTAAAGGTAAAAGCACAGAAACACACACAAAGATCTATATTTCCTACATGGCTTGGAGCACATTATAAATAGAATTGTTGAGACAGATGGCCTATATGACTTTGTTGCTCCTTCATCCTCCACACATTTGTGGTGAATTTATTTAATCCAAGGATTAAATACTATGTACTCATTGGTTATAGACTGCTGAGATGATGCCAAGAAAAAATATATCAACCCAGCCTCTGGGAATCCAAACTACAGAACAGTGTGTTCTTCCCAAACCTGCTACCATTCAGTTACAGTAGTTTACCATATGCTACTTATCGCTCCAGGCTCTTTCATTAACAAACTAATCCAGGTTTTTCTTAAAGGCTTAACTAGAAAATTGACAAGCACAATATATGTAAGAAATCACATACTGTAGATGCAGGTAAATACTCAACGTTATAGTCAAACTGAATATTGTTTTTATAGGACAGTTTATAACATTGTCAAAAATTTATAATTCTAGCATACGAAACACCTTTAAAAATTGATTACAGATGAATGATTTATGTTGAACTGAATATCTCAGAGTTCTCGACTGTTTGAACTAACACTTTGCATACTGTAGATTTTTGTTTCTTGACAACTAATGCTAAAATAGAAATGTGTCCCATTTTCTTTCCTTTCTTTTTGTAAAAAACATTTGTCAAGCTTGGTTTGTAAGTTGCCAATGAAGTTGTCTACTATGTGTCATTATCATAGATCCACTAGAGGCATCTGAGTGTACGGATGATATAGTACTGAAAGGGAATATCCACCTTTGATAAATTTTCAATACTAGTAAATTCAGCTTTACATGGACTTATTTTCTCCTAATAGAATCATTTGTTCTACCGCTACCATTCTCCGGTGATGTTATCCCTAACTCTCCCTGACAGGGCTTCAGTCTGCATTTATTTCCTAGCCTGTGCATGTATTCTAGATAATGAAGCATGATGATGAATAAACTGTCAATTTTAATAAATAATATATTCAGATTTTTTTTCCACAATTTCTCTTCTTTATGAGTTATTGCCTGAGTGTCCTTGCTCTCTGAGTGTAGCATTTTCAGAGAGTCATATTACATTTTCTTTAATGTCATTCATTTAGATATATAAATTCCTGAAATTGCACATTATACTGTAACAATGGGCCCCTTTTATGCCAGCAGTAAGTGCCCATTTTACAGGCACTACATTCATTATACATGATGCACACATTATACTGGCTCAGGCAGTAGGGCGTAAATAGGCTGAGCAGTATTCCCAAGCCTTCTACCTTTACTATAGATGTTTGGAGTGCAATGGTTGATGGAGTAAAGGAAACATAAAGGTCCCCCTTAAACTCCAGAGATTGTACAGTGTTGCAGACGTCACCAGAACCCTTCATTTGTTTCAGGTACAGCAAGTCAGAAAAGGTGGAAAGTTAATGAACAGTATTTAATATAATTATATAATTTAAGCCTCGAGATAATTTTCATATAATAACTAGTGATGAGCGGGTTCGGTTTTACTCGGTTCTCAAAACGGCATCTTATTGGCTATCCAAAACACGTGACATCCGTGAGCCAATAAGATGCCGTTTTGAGAACCGAGTAGAACCGAGTAAAACCGAACCCGCTCATCACTAATAATAACACACTATCCTGTTTTTATAGAATTGATTTTGTACTGCTTTATGTAGCCTTAGGCAAAATTACCTTTAATTATCTAAAGGATCTAATGTACCTAAATGTAGGTCATTACACATGTCTATACATCTTGCTGTAGGTTATCTGAACCCGTTGTATTACGGTATTATTCACTGCATGTGTAAATAGGCTTTTTAACACCAGTAACTGTCAAAGTAATTATTGTCATCAAAACTTCTGGGGGACTTTTCCATAAAACATGTCTAGGTGAGAGTAGCATTTAATGTCACTTTAATAAAAACAAAACTAGCAGCATGGTTATTATAAACTCTGCAAAAGGATTATTATAATTAGGGTCAAGTTCAGTGCTTAAAGTGGTCATACAGAGGCGGTGGAACTCACCCCCCACCCCACTGCACCCAGGTAACAAAGGAATTGCGTGCGCCGTAGGCGCGTGCCACAAAAAAAGGGCATGGTCTCAAAAAGAAAGGGGCATGGTCACAGAATAGTAATAATGCCCACAGTAGTAGCACTCCGTAATACACATAATGTCCACCGCAGTAGCGCTTCTTATACAATGCCCACAGTAGTAGTGCTCCTTATGCAATATCCACTGTTCTGGTAGTGTCCACAGTGGTAGAGCCCCTTATATAGAGCCCATAGTAGTGGTGCCCCTTATGCAATGCCCCCAGTAGTAGTGCCCCTTATGTCCCCAGGAGTGGTGCCCCTTATGAAGTGCTCCCTTTACAATGCCCTCATTAGAAGGGCCCCCAGTAGTAATGCCCTTAATAGTAATGCCCCTGGGTAGTATTGCCCCCAGTAGTAATGGTGCCTGTACTAATGCCCCCAGTTGTTTAACCCCCTGTAGTTTAGCCCTAGTAGTTATGCCCCCAGTGGTAATGTCCCTGCAGTTATGACCCAGTAGTTTACCCCCCCTTTAGTTTAGCCTTCCAGTGGTAATGCCCCCAGTAGTTTAGTCCAGTAGTTTGCCTGCTTGTAGTTTAGCCGCCAGAAATAATGCCCCCCTGTAGTTTGCCTCCTTGTAGTTTAGCCCCTGCAGTTATGCCCCGCTTGTAGTTTGCCCCCAGTAGTAATGCCCCCAGTAGTTTAGCCCCTGTAGTTATGCCCCCAAGTAGTAATGCCCCTGTAGTTACGCCCCCAGTAGCAATGCCCCTGTAGTTATGCCCCCAATAGTAATGCCCTCCTGTAGTTATGCCCCCATTAGTAATGACCTCCTGTAGTTTACCCCCTGTAGTAATGCCCTCCTGTAGTTTGCCCCCAGTAGTTAGTCCCTTTGCAGTTTGCCCCCTTGTAGTTTGCCCCCCCAGTAGCTTGCCCCCTTGTAGTTGGCCTCCAGTAATAATGCCCCCAGTAGATGCCCCCCAGTAGTAATGCCCTCCTGTAGTTTGCCCCCAGTAGTAATGCCCTCCTGTAGTTTGCCCCCAGTAGTAATGCCCTCCTATAGTTTGCCCCCAGTAATTAGCCCCTTTGCAGTTTGCCCCAGAAGCTTGCCCCCTTGTAGTTGGCCCCCAGTAATAATGTCCCCCAGTATATGCCCCCCCAGTAGTAATGCCCCCCAGTAGTTTGCCCCCAGTAGATCCCCCCAGTAGTTTGCCCCCTGTAGATACCCCCCAGTAGTAAGACCCAGTAGTTTGCCCCCAGTAGTTTACCCCCTGTAGATGCGGCGCTAGAAAGAAAACAATCACAATACTTACCGAGCTCCACTCCCGCTTCCAGACTGCTGCAGTCCTCTCTCGCCGCCCACTCCTCGGCACTATGGGAGAGACGTCATGATGTCTCTCCCATAGCGCACAGTGACAGCGCCGGAAGCCGGAGCTCAGTACTGAGCTCCTGCCTCCGGCTGCCGCCGGGCGCCCGCTGGTAACGCAATCTCAGCGGGCGCCTGGCATCGCGCTGCAGCGCTGCACACAGCGGGTAAGGTGAGCCGGAGGAGTCGGAACTGCGTTCCGTCTCCAAGCAGAACTGACGGAACGCAGTTCCGCCCCCGTTCCGGCTCACTTTAACCCCTGGTCAAGTTGAAACTAAAGGTTATGATTCCGCTGCCAAAATTACTGTAGGCTGTTATTTACCTAACCCTTCAAAGACTGAAGTGTAAATGATAAAGACTGCTGTCAGTTTGGGATATTTTATAGGTTCATGAAGATGGCAGGGAAATGCATTTGGCCAATAACTGCATTTCACTTTATGTGCAGTTACTGTCTACACCCTTTGTACAATGGAGGATATGGCTATTCCACCTGATGTTACCAATTTTGGCACAAATGTGTATGACACAATTAATCTTTGATGATTATCCAACCACTTGGTGCTGAAGCCGAATAGTTGGATCTTCCCATGTATAGGCATCATAACTGAAAAGAATGACCCTGTCAGAAGTTAGGACATTGCTGCAATAGCTGGATTAAGGTAAAGGACAGAGGTGCATGTCCCAGGTCCCTTCTTTCATGAGGCTCCTTGGAACATTAGTTACAGCTGTAGATCTGTTAGCATGATAGGGGAGGAAGGAGGTGGGGTCCAAACAAGTGGCTGTAACTTCTCAGCACTTTGCAAGAACTATGGGGAATATTTATCACAATCCGCTCACCAGATGTGGATGGGATGTTATAAAATTGCCCCAATTTGCAATGTGATAATTGAATACATTGCAGGGATGTATCAAATATTGCTTGCAGGGACAGAGCTTGCGTGAAACCTCTGTCCCTGTGAATGCACTCCATTGACTTCTCGGGGTATTTTTCTCTGCCGCTGCTGGGTACCCCCCCACTTTGAACTTACCCAGTGATCGGTGTCCCAGTGCACTCCTGTGGCTCTGGTCAGCTCTGAGACCTGTCATCTGATGTCTGCTGTAAACTGAGATGCCGGTCTACAGCAGACATCAGATGACTGGGGTCACAGTGCATGGAGCACTGATCACCGGGGGCTGTAAGTATATATTTTTTTAAAAACAACACCTTTTTTTAACAGTGATTAGTCTGTGGTCTTATTAGACCACAGACGCTGGCTCCTGACTCTGCTCTACCTGTCAAAGCGGAGAATAGAGCAGGGAACTGGAGGAAACTTGTGGATAACGCTGTCTGAAGATAGCGTTATAATCACAGGGCTGCCTCTGGATTTTTTTCACATTTATTTTTAGTACATTTCTGCCAGATTGCATCTCCCCTTACCAGCAGTGGTGGCTCCAGAGCTCGGGTTGCAGCACAGTCCAAAATTCAAATAGCAGAGCCACACCAAGTGTCACCCCAAACACTGCCAACATCGCCGTCCGAGTCTCACTAGCAGTTGGTGTGACTCCCCTATTGGAATTTTGAACTGCACTGCAGCCCCACACGCCACTGATTAGAAGTATGGGAAATGCAATCTGATTACAAAAAAAATGTAAATTTAAGAGTTTGAAGTAGTTTTTCACAAAAAACTGCTCCAAAAGGCCTTTAATACATTTCAGTGAAACTACAATAATGTGAAAAGGGTATAAAAACACCCTCTTTTATATAATTTTAGTAAAAGAGGTAAAGAGGTAGGAAGTTGTGAAACCACTGCAGTCCTCAGACTCTGAATGATAACTACTTTATCTGTAAGGTGAGAGGGAGGGGAGACTCTATAGGCAAACCCCCTCCTCTTAGCAAATGGCTCAAATTATGACAACAAAAGCAATGGTATATAATATGATTAGTTTACTAGAGCTGCCACCACATCATGCAGTTTAAGGGACAGAGCAGAGAGGCTGCACATGCCAGTGGTAGCAGTTTCTTCTACCAAGTTTGCTGTGTGTGTGGATCCGAGTTGTCAATCAGTAGAGTAATTACCAGGAAGAAGAGACAGGATCCTTACCATGAGGTGGGAGAAAGTTTTCTATTATGTTTGTGTATTTATTATGATATATTTAACCTTTTCCTGACTACTTATCTTATTTATATTATTTAAATATGTTTGATACAGCCTATACTATAGACCATCTTTAGTGTTAAATAGTAATACTGTATTCCATAATTCAAATAGAGTAACCTAATCCAGTGTATATAAAGGCCAATGATTACATTAATGTCAAAGATTGTTACTGGTTTCTTCTAGTGCTCTCCCAGACTCCCGCACTTGCTCTAATGTTCCGCAGAGTAGGAAATTGTGGATTGCATTTGAAAGACCCCTTCAAGAAATCCTGTGTTTGCCACTGGAAACATTTATAGTTTCTGTCTTTGTGTGACCCTGTATGTGTGTAGCAGTCATCCTGTGTATGTCTGAGTGACTGATTATCGCTGTGATACATACATACTCTGTGATTGTCTATTTGTGTGTATGTCTATGTCAGTGTAACTCTGTACAAGTCTGTGGTAATGTGATAATGTGCAATCCTGTGTCAATGTGGCCCTGTACATGCATGTGTCTCTGTGACTCTGTGCATGTCACTGTGTCTCTGTTACTCAGTACTAGAGATGTGCACCGGAAATTTTTCGGGTTTTGTGTTTTGGTTTTGGATTCGGTTCCGCAGCCGTGTTTTGGATTCGCACGCGTTTTGCCAAAACCTCCCTGAAATTTTTTGTCGGATTCGGGTGTGTTTTGGATTCTGGTGTTTTTTTACAAAAAAAACCCTCTAAAACAGCTTAAATCATAGAATTTGGGGGTCATTTTAATCCCATAGTATTATTAACCTCAATAACCATAATTTACACTCATTTTCAGTCTATTCTGAACACCTCACACCGCACAATATTATTTTCAGTCCTAAAATTTGCACCGAGGTCGCTGGATGGCTAAGCTAAGCGACACAAGTGGCCGACACAAACACCTGGCCCATCTAGGAGTGGCACTGCAGTGTCAGGCAGGATGGCACTTCAAAAAAATACTCCCCAAACAGCACATGATGCAAAGAAAAAAAGAGGCGCACCAAGGTCGCTGTGTGACTAAGCTAAGCGACACGAGTGGCCGACACAAACACCTGGCCCATCTAGGAGTGGCACTGCAGTGTCAGGCAGGATGGCACTTCAAAAAAATAGTCCCCAAACAGAACATGATGCAAAGAAAAAAAGAGGCGCACCAAAGTCGCTGTGTGACTAAGCTAAGCGACACAAGTGGCCGACACAAACACCTGGCCCATTTAGGAGTGGCACTGCAGTGTCAGACAGGATGGCACTTCAAAAAAATTGTCCCCAAACAGCACATGATGCAAAGAAAAAAAGAGGCGCACCAAGGTTGCTGTGTGACTAAGCTAAGTGACACAAGTGGCCGACACAAACACCTGGCCCATCTAGGAGTGGCACTGCAGTGTCAGACAGGATGGCACTTCAAAAAAATAGTCCCCAAACAGCACATGATGCAAAGAAAAAAAGAGGTGCACCAAGGTCGCTGTGTGACTAAGCTAAGCAACACAAGTGGCCGACACAAACACCTGGCCCATCTAGGAGTGGCACTGCAGTGTCAGGCAGGATGGCACTTCAAAAAAATAGTCCCCAAACAGAACATGATGCAAAGAAAAAAAGAGGCGCACCAAGGTCGCTGTGTGACTAAGCTAAGCGACACAAGTGGCTGACACAAACACCTGGCCCATCTAGGAGTGGCACTGCAGTGTCAGACAGGATGGCACTTCAAAAAAATTGTCCCCAAACAGCACATGATGCAAAGAAAAAAAGAGGCGCACCAAGGTCGCTGTGTGACTAAGCTAAGCGACACAAGTGGCCGACACAAACACCTGGCCCATCTAGGAGTGGCACTGCAGTGTCAGACAGGATGGCACTTCAAAAAAATTGTCCCCAAACAGCACATGATGCAAAGAAAAAAAGAGGCGCACCAAGGTCGCTGTGTGACTAAGCTAAGCGAAACAAGTGGCCGACACAAACACCTGGCCCATCTAGGAGTGGCACTGCAGTGTCAGACAGGATGACACTTCAAAAAAATTGTCCCCAAACAGCACATGATGCAAAGAATAAAAGAGGTGCACCAAGGTCGCTGTGTGACTAAGCTAAGCGACCCAAGTGGCCGACACAAACACCTGGCCCATCTAGGAGTGGCACTGCAGTGTCAGACAGGATGGCACTTCAAAAAAAATATCCCCAAACAGCACATGATGCAAAGAAAAAAAGAGGCGCACCAAGGTCGCTGTGTGACTAAGCTAAGCGAAACAAGTGGCCGACACAAACACCTGGCCCATCTAGGAGTGGCACTGCAGTGTCAGACAGGATGACACTTCAAAAAAATTGTCCCCAAACAGCACATGATGCAAAGAAAAAAAGAGGCGCACCAAGGTCGCTGTGTGACTAAGCTAAGCGACCCAAGTGGCCGACACAAACACCTGGCCCATCTAGGAGTGGCACTGCAGTGTCAGACAGGATGGCACTTCAAAAAAAATATCCCCAAACAGCACATGATGCAAAGAAAAATGAAAGAAAAAAGAGGTGCAAGATGGAATTGTCCTTGGGCCCTCCCACCCACCCTTATGTTGTATAAACAGGACATGCACACTTTAACGAACCCATCTTTTCAGCGACAGGGTCTGCCACACGACTGTGACTGAAATGACTGGTTGGTTTGGGCCCCCACCAAAAAAGAAGCAATCAATCTCTCCTTGCACAAACTGGCTCTACAAAGGCAAGATGTCTACCTCCTCCTCATCGTCCGATTCCTCACCCCTTTTACTGTGTACATCTCCCTCCTCACAGATTATTAATTCGTCCCCACTGGAATCCACCATCTCAGATCCCTGTGTACTTTCTGGAGGCAATAGCTGGTGAATGTCTCCACGGAGGAATTGATTATAATTAATTTTGATGAACATCATCTTCTCCACATTTTCTGGAAGTAACCTCGTACGCCGATTGCTAACAAGGTGAGCGGCTGCACTAAACACTCTTTCGGAGTACACACTGGAGGGAGGGCAACTTAGGTAGAATAAAGCCAGTTTGTGCAAGGGCCTCCAAATTGCCTCTTTTTTCTGCCAGTATACGTACGGACTGTCTGACGTGCCTACTTGGATGCGGTCACTCATATAATCCTCCACCATTCTTTCAATGGTGAGAGAATCATATGCAGTGACAGTAGACGACATGTCAGTAATCGTTGGCAGGTCCTTCAGTCCGGACCAGATGTCAGCACTCGCTCCAGACTGCTCTGCATCACCACCAGCGGGTGGGCTCGGAATTCTTAGCCTTTTCCTCGCACCCCCAGTTGCGGGAGAATGTGAAGGAGGAGCTGTTGACGGGTCACGTTCCGCTTGACTTGACAATTTTCTCACCAGCAGGTCTTTGAACCTCTGCAGACTTGTGTCTGCTGGAAAGAGAGATACAACGTAGGTTTTAAATCTAGGATTGAGTACGGTGGCCAAAATGTAGTGCTCTGATTTCAACAGATTGACCACCCGTGAATCCTGGTTAAGCGAATTAAGGGCTCCATCCACAAGTCCCACATGCCTAGCGGAATCGCTCTGTTTTAGCTCCTCCTTCAATGTCTCCAGCTTCTTCTGCAAAATCCTGATGAGGGGAATGACCTGACTCAGGCTGGCAGTGTCTGAACTGACTTCACGTGTGGCAAGTTCAAAGGGTTGCAGAACCTTGCACAACGTTGAAATCATTCTCCACTGCGCTTGAGTCAGGTGCATTCCCCCTCCTTTGCCTATATCGTGGGCAGATGTATAGGCTTGAATGGCCTTTTGCTGCTCCTCCATCCTCTGAAGCATATAGAGGGTTGAATTCCACCTCGTTACCACCTCTTGCTTCAGATGATGGCAGGGCAGGTTCAGGAGTGTTTGCTGGTGCTCCAGTCTTCGGCACGCGGTGGCTGAATGCCGAAAGTGGCCCGCAATTCTTCGGGCCACCGACAGCATCTCTTGCACGCCCCTGTCGTTTTTTAAATAATTCTGCACCACCAAATTCAATGTATGTGCAAAACATGGGACGTGCTGGAATTTGCCCAGATGTAATGCACGCACAATATTGCTGGCGTTGTCCGATGTCACAAATCCCCAGGAGAGTCCAATTGGGGTAAGCCAATCTGCGATGATGTTCCTCAGTTTCTGTAAGAGGTTGTCAGCTGTGTGCCTCTTCTGGAAAGCGGTGATACAAAGCGTAGCCTGCCCAGGAACGAGTTGGCGTTTGCGAGATGCTGCTACTGGTGCCGCTGCTGCTGTTCTTGCTGCAGGAGGCAATACATCTACCCAGTGGGCTGTCACCGTCATATAGTCCTGAGTCTGCCCTGCTCCACTTGTCCACATGTCCGTGGTTAAGTGGACATTGGGTACAACTGCATTTTTTAGGACACTGGTGACTCTTTTTCTGACGTCTGTGTACATTTTCGGTATCGCCTGCTTAGAAAAATGGAACCTAGATGGTATTTGGTACCGGGGACACAGTACCTCAATCAAGTCTCTAGTTGCCTGTAAATTAACGGTGGATACCGGACACACGTTTCTCACCACCCAGGCTGACAAGACCTGAGTTATCCGCTTTGCAACAGGATGACTGCTGTGATATTTCATCTTCCTCGCAAAGGACTGTTGGACAGTCAATTGCTTACTGGAAGTAGTACAAGTGGTTTTCCGACTTCCCCTCTGGGATGACGATCGACTCCCAGCAGCAACAACAGCAGCGCCAGCAGCAGTAGGCGTTACACTCAAGGATGCATCGGAGGAATTACAGGCAGGAGAGGACTCGTCAGACTTGCCAGTGACATGGCCTGCAGGACTATTGGCTTTCCTGGGTAAGGAGGAAATTGACACTGAGGGAGTTGGTGGTGTGGTTTGCGCGAGCTTGGTTACAAGAGGAAGGGATTTACTGGTCAGTGGACTGCTTCCGCTGTCGCCCAAAGTTTTTGAACTTGTCACTGACTTATTATGAATGCGCTGCAGGTGACGTATAAGGGAGGATGTTCCGAGGTGGTTAACGTCCTTACCCCTACTTATTACAGCTTGACAAAGGCAACACACGGCTTGACACCAGTTGTCTGCATTTCTGTTGAAATAATTCCACACTGAAGAGCTGATTTTTTTTGTATTTTGACCAGGCATGTCAATGGCCATATTCCTCCCACGGACAACAGGTGTCTCCCCGGGTGCCTGACTTAAACAAACCACCTCACCATCAGAATCCTCCTTGTCAATTTCCTCCCCAGCGCCAGCAACATCCATATCCTCATCCTGGTGTACTTCAACACTGACATCTTCAATTTGACTATCAGGAACTGGACTGCGGGTGCTCCTTCCAGCACTTGCAGGGGGCGTGCAAATGGTGGAAGGCGCAAGCTCTTCCCGCCCAGTGTTGGGAAGGTCAGGCATCGCAACCGACACAATTGGACTCTCCTTGGGGATTTGTGATTTCGAAGAACGCACAGTTCTTTGCTGTGCTTTTGCCAGCTTAAGTCTTTTCTTTTTTCTAGCGAGAGGATGAGTGCTTCCATCCTCATGTGAAGCTGAACCACTAGCCATGAACATAGGCCATGGCCTCAGCCGTTCCTTGCCACTCTGTGTCGTAAATGGCATATTGGCAAGTTTACGCTTCTCCTCAGACGCTTTTAATTTTTATTTTTGGGTCATTTTACTGATCTTTTGTGTTTTGGATTTTACATGCTCTGTACTATGACATTGGGCATCGGCCTTGGCAGACGACGTTGATGGCATTTCATCGTCTCGGCCATGACTAGTGGCAGCAGCTTCAGCACGAGATGGAAGTGATCTTGATATTTCCCTATTTTTTTAACCTCCACATTTTTGTTCTCCATATTTTAATGCGCACAACTAAAAGCCACCACAGGTATACAATGTAGATGGATGGATAGTATAGTATTATATTACTTATGGAGGACGACTGACGACACAGAGGTAGGTACAGCCGTGGCCTACCGTACTGCTATATATATATATATAATATACTGTATAATAATAACGGACCTGGTGGACACTGTCAGCAGACTGCTAAACTAGTATGAAGAAAAAAAAAGCCACCACAGGTATACAATGTAGATGGATGGATAGTATAGTATTATATTACTTATGGACGACGAGTGCACTGACGACACAGAGGTAGGTACAGCCGTGGCCTACCGTACTGCTATATATATATATAATATACTGTATAATAATAACGGACCTGGTGGACACTGTCAGCAGACTGCTAAACTAGTATGAAAAAAAAAAAAGCCACCACAGGTATACAATGTAGATGGATGGATAGTATAGTATTATATTACTTATGGACGACGAGTGCACTGACGACACAGAGGTAGGTACAGCCGTGGCCTACCGTACTGCTATATATATATATATAATATACTGTATAATAATAACGGACCTGGTGGACACTGTCAGCAGACTGCTAAACTAGTATGAAGAAAAAAAAAGCCACCACAGGTATACAATGTAGATGGATGGATAGTATAGTATTATGTAACCCCTCCCTTAATACTCTAAGTATTGGGATTATCACTAAGGGATGATTACTTAGTATTTGTGCCTCCACCCAAGTTGATTATCTAGGCTTGCCTGGGTAAGCCCCCACCCTTTCTTTGTGTCCTTTATATGTACTCTAAATGCAAATGTATCGATACCATAACTGTATATATGAGTACATTCTTGGCAGTATCCTATTATACCTTTGTTTCTGTTTCCACTTCCAGGGTCTCCAGATGAAATTTCAATATTCACATTAGCACATGGTAAGTATAAACACAAGTATTTATTTATCCCAAACACAATGTAAGGGTGAATGTATACATTTATTATAAACCTGGTAAAATAATTATATGTTTATCCCATACAACTATTTCCCATTCAGGACCCTATACAAGTTGTCTGCATGCATACACAAAAATTACCTTAATGCTAGTATGAGAGTGACCCGGGTACTCATAAGATAGTAGTGCACTACACTGGTAAAAAAAACTAATAAAAGTGAAACAGTAATGGATACTAAACATTTCACATTACATATTTAGTCATATAAGAATCTCCTCTCTTTTCTCAGTCTGTGAGGAATGTGATTTTCTCCATGCAGAATGCTATTGTAACAAGTACTGACAACTATGTTTCAATGAATTTCCAACTATGGGGTATATTTACTAACATTCGTAATTCTCCCGATTTGGTGGGAGAATAATCACGAATGACATCGAAAGTGTAAAACTGCAACTTTTTGAATTTGTTACGACTAATTTACTAAGCTGCCGTATTTTGCATTTTCGGGTTTTCCGATGTCGATGTCATTCGTTTTTTTAGGCAGTGTTTTACGTGAGTGACTTGTAAAACACTGCCGACTTTAATACAATGAATCTCGGCCGGATCTGAGAGATCCGTGCTGGGCTTCATTGTGCACTTTGTTAAAAAAAAAAAAGTTTAAATGTTAAAAAAAAATTGTGTGGGGTCCCCCCTCCTAAGGCAAACCAGCCTCGGGCTCTTTGAGCCGATCCTGGTTGCAGAAATATGGGTAAAAAATGGACAGGGGTTCCCCCATATTTAAGCAACCAGCATCGGGCTCTGCGCCTGGTCCTGGTTCAAAAAATACGGGGGACAAAAAGGGTAGGGGTCCCCCGTATTTTTAAAACCAGCACCGGGCTCCACTAGCTGGACAGATAATGCCACAGCCGGGGGTCACTTTTATACCGTGCCCTGCGGCCGTGGCATCAAATATCCAACTAGTCACCCCTGGCCGGGGTACCCTGGGGGAGTGGGGACCCCTTCAATCAAGGGGTCCCCCCCCCAGCCACCCAAGGGCCAGGGGTGAAGCCCGAGGCTGTCCCCCCCATCCAATGGGCTGCGGATGGGGGGCTGATAGCCTTTTTGTAAAAGTGATTGATATTGTTTTTAGTAGCAGTACTACAAGGCCCAGCAAGCCTCCCCCGCATGCTGGTACTTGGAGAACCACAAGTACCAGCATGTGGCGGAAAAACGGGCCCGCTGGTACCTGTAGTACTACTACTAAAAAAATACCCAAAAAAAGACAATACACACACACCTTGAAAGTAAAGTTTTATTACATCCATCCACACAAACATACATACATACTTACCTTATGTTCACACGAGGGTCGGTCCTCTTCTCCAGTAGAATCCATGGGGTACCTGTTGAATAAATTATACTCACCAGATCCAGGGTACCAGGCTCCTCGGATAATCCTTTTGTAATCCACGTACTTGATTAAAAAAAAAAAACGGATACCCGAGCCACGCACTGAAAGGGGACCCATGTTTTCACATGGGACCCCTTTCCCCGAATGCCAGAAACCCACTCTGACTGATGTCTAAGTGGGTTTCTTCAGCCAATCAGGGAGCGCCACGTTGTAGCACCCTCCTGATCGGCTGTGTGCTCCTGTACTGTCTGACAGGCGGCACACGGCAGTGTTACAATGTAGCGCCTATGCGCTCCATTGTAACCAATGGTGGGAACTTTCAGGTCAGCGGTGAGGTCACTTTCGGTCAACCGCTGACCTGAAAGTTCCCACCATTGGTTACAATGGAGCGCATAGGCGCTACATTGTAACACTGCCGTGTGCCGCCTGTCAGACAGTACAGGGGCACACAGCCGATCAGGAGGGTGCTACAACGTGGCGCTCCCTGATTGGCTGAAGAAACCCACTTAGACATCAGTCAGAGTGGGTTTCTGGCATTCGGGGAAAGGGGTCCCATGTGAAAACATGGGTCCCCTTTCAGTGCGTGGCTCGGGTATCCGTTTTTTTTTTTTAATCAAGTACGTGGATTACAAAAGGATTATCCGAGGAGCCTGGTACCCTGGATCTGGTGAGTATAATTTATTCAACAGGTACCCCATGGATTCTACTGGAGAAGAGGACCGACCCTCGTGTGAACATAAGGTAAGTATGTATGTATGTTTGTGTGGATGGATGTAATAAAACTTTACTTTCAAGGTGTGTGTGTAGTGTCTTTTTTTTGGGTATTTTTTTAGTAGTAGTACTACAGGTACCAGCGGGCCCGTTTTTCCGCCGCATGCTGGTACTTGTGGTTCTCCAAGTACCAGCATGCAGGGGAGGCTTGCTGGGCCTTGTAGTACTGCTACTAAAAACAATATCAATCACTTTTACAAAAAGGCTATTAGCCCCTCATCCGCAGCCCATTGGATGGGGGGGACAGCCTCGGGCTTCACCCCTGGCCCTTGGGTGGCTGGGGGGGGGGACCCTTTGATTGAAGGGGTCCCCACTCCCCCAGGGTACCCCGGCCAGGGGTGACTAGTTGGATATTTGATGCCACGGCCGCAAGGCACTGTATAAAAGTGACCCCCGACTGTGGCATTATCTGTCCAGCTAGTGGAGCCCGGTGCTGGTTTTAAAAATACGGGGGACCCCTACGCTTTTTGTCCCACGTATTTTTGGAACCAGGACCAGGCGCAGAGCCCGATGCTGGTTGCTTAAATATGGGGGAACCCCTGTCCATTTTTTTCCCATATTTCTGCAACCAGGATCGGCTCAAAGAGCCCGAGGCTGGTTATGCTTAGGAGGGGGGACCCCACGCAATTTTTAAAAAAAAAATTAACACTTTCCTACCCTTTCCCACTGATATACATGCACGGATCTCATGGATCCGTGCATGCCTATCCAATCACGGCTAAAAAAAGCAGGTCTGGTTTTTTTTAGCACTTTTTTACGAGTTGTATTTTTTCACGGCAGTGTTTTTTTTTTTTTTTTTGCTTTGCACTTCTTAGTAAATGACCGAGATTCATATCTAAACAGCCGCGTTTTGACCGATGGTGTATTCATTCGTATTTTTATTCTTGGACTTGCAAAAAAATACGAATGGCCTCATCACTGCCGTGATTTCTGCTTAGTAAATTCCCGAGATGACACTTTGAAGAAAAAACGGCATCTCGGACAAAATCGGGACCTTAGTAAATATACCCCTATGTTTCTCTTCTTATTAGTGGAGAAAAGGGTCTTTTTCCTCAGATGTATCTTACATCAGCTGTCCATTAATATATGCAATAAAAGAATTGGAATTTCTTATAACTGGATTCTGTGTTCCTTTAATACACTACATTCTGTACTACATTAGTGTGGACATCTGGGATTTCCATAGTCATTAGTGCCGGCTAATTTAGTTGATTCTTCTATAGTGATAACTAGAGTTATATGACAGTTAGTATTTGGTGCATACAGCCGGTTAAATGCACTTACACCTATGCTTCCGGCTGCGGCAGTAACAAAACACTGTCCCTCCTCCTCTTCTCAGCTGACAGATCTTTCAGATTTCTTTCAGAATATATATATATATATACATAGAATATATATATATGGCACCATTAGATTGAAATGCTGTAAGTGAATGCTTATCCCCAAATAATAGGATATATATAGTGTATGTTATACACTTGATGTTATTTCTTTGGGTCAGTTGGACCTCTCTGCCATTTGAGTTAAGATTTACAACTGCAGGAGGCTATTTGAATCCTTTCCACACTTTTAGCAATAATATGTCTCTCACTTTTAGTAATGCAAAATATAGTTCACTCCAGGCACATTATGCCTATATATATATGTTATTAGCTTAAAGAGGTGCTAAGACAGTTTATGGCTGGCATTCCTGTGCTAAGTTTATCTGTGAAGGAGGTGCTTTGGCTTAAGTGTGAAATGGGTGTAAATGATTGGTGGGTCACTCACGCTTCAGTTGTGCTTTGGCTGTGCTGAGCGCTTCCCCGACTCCTCCTCCTTTTCAATGGAACAGAATACTGTGGGCGGAGATCACTCTCTTCATTTCACAGACACCGACGCTGCTCACTCCCCAGCAACCAGAGTAGCATCCCCGGTTGCTATGAGCCGTCACGTCCGCCAGCACCAGCCCTCCTCTTCCCTCTTTAGCTGCAGGGACCCTGCTACACTTGCCTCCTCCCGGATCTCGCTGGCGTCGCTGCAGGGATCATCGGCACCCCTCCGCTGGCACCAGCGCCGGACCTCACGGCTCCCGGAACCCGCTGGCGTCTTCAGCAACTCCGGCAATACGGTGAGCACTTAACTAGCACTCACGCCGCCGCCCGTCTGCACCTCTCCGTCTGCCCTGCTCCGGTCACATCACCTGGACTCCGCTGTCAGCTGTGACAAGACACAGCTCAGTCAGCTGCACAGTAGATCCAGGTGTGTACTCTCACAGGGGGAACCGCAGTCTGCCTCACCGCCGGAGGGGAGCTCTATTTATTCTCTCCAGACCTCCGGCTCGTGCGGCCCCTGTCCCGCCAGAGCCGCGCGCTATCCCCTAGCAGCCGCCAATCAGTATCTGTCTCTCCCTAAGCTCGTGGTCAGCCTTGTATCCCCGGCTCGTGGACCTACTTTTCCCGCCCTGCAGGTGATTACTCCAGCAGCGCGCGGACCATACAAGGACCCCATCTGCAGCTGCAGGCTATTGCTGGCCCACCAGGTCTCTACTATCCCACAAGCATCACCACATGACAGACTATAATGCCAAACCTACACACTATATTACTTTGACTATATATATTTAATAAATAAAGTACAGATATTTATCCCCTCAAAATCCATCTATATACATATATATGCTTATATTTTATCATATATAATATTACATTACACACATATATTTATTTTATAATTTCCCTTAACACGATAGATATATATATATATATATATATATATATATATATATATATATATGAACCAAACATTTATTATACTACAGGTTGAGTATCCCTTATCCAAAGTGCTTGGGACCAGAGATATTTTGGATATTGGATTTTTCCGTATTTTGGAATAATTGCATATCATAATGAGATATCATGGTGATAGGACCTAAATCTAAGCACTGAATTCATTTATGTTACATATACACCTTATACACACAGCCTGAAGGTAATTTTAGCTAATATTTTTTATAACTTTGTGCATTAAACAAAGTGTGTCTACATTCACACAATTCATTTATGTTTCATATACACCTCGTACACACAGCCTGAAGGTCATTTAATACAATATTTGTAACAACTTTGTGTATTAAACAAAGTTTGTGTACATTGAGCCATCAAAAAACAAAGGTTTCACTATCTCACTCTCACTCAAAAAAGTCCGTATTTCGGAATATTCCGTATTTCGGAATATTTGGATATGGGATACTCAACCTGTATCAATAAATATTAATTTAAAGGCTAAACTATCGGTAGTAAATATTATTCAGGTTACATTATATTACTTATGGACGACGAGTGCACTGACGACACAGAGGTAGGTACAGCCGTGGCCTACCGTACTGCTATATATATATATATATATAAAATATACTGTATAATAATAACGGACCTGGTGGACACTGTCAGCAGACTGCTAAACTAGTATGAAGAAAAAAAAAGCCACCACAGGTATACAATGTAGATGGATGGATAGTATAGTATTATGGCCCTCATTCCGAGTTGATCGGTCGCAAGGCGAATTTAGCAGAGTTACACACGCTAAGCCTACGCCTACTGGGAGTGTATCTTAGCTTCTTAAAATTGCGACCGATGTATTCGCAATATTGCGATTACAAACTACTTAGCAGTTTCTGAGTAACTTCAACCTTACTCTGCCTGTGCGATCAGTTCAGTGCTTGTCGTTCCTGGTTTGACGTCACAAACACACCCAGCGTTCGCCCAGACACTCCTCCGTTTCTCCAGCCACTCCTGCGTTTTTTCCGGAAACGGTAGCGTTTTCAACCACACGCCCATAAAACGCCGTGTTTCCGCCCAGTAACACCCATTTCCTGTCAATCACATTACGATCGCCGGAGCGATGAAAAAGCCGTGAGTAAAAATACTATCTTCATTGTTAAATTACTTGGCGCAGTCGCAGTGCGAATATTGCGCATGCGTACTAAGCGGATTTTCATTGCGATGCGATGAAAAATACCGACCGATCAACTCGGAATGAGGGCCTATATTACTTATGGACGACGAGTGCACCGATGACACAGAGGTAGGTACAGCCGTGGCCTACTGTACTGCTATATATATATATAATATACTGTATAATAATAACGGACCTGGTGGACACTGTCAGCAGACTGCTAAACTAGTATGAAGAAAAAAAAAGCCACCACAGGTATACAATGTAGATGGATGGATAGTATAGTATTATATTACTTATGGACGACGAGTGCACTGACGACACAGAGGTAGGTACAGCCGTGGCCAGGGGCGGATTGGGACGCCGGGACACCGGGCCAGTTCCTGGTTGGCCGGTCCCATTGTCCCCTTAGCAGGCTGACTCACCCCTCCACCTGGCCTCCGGCCGCGATCGGAGCTCAGCTCCGATCAGGCAGAGCCTGGAAACGGCCCCTGCACACAGTGCACAGCAACTGCCAGTGATGCTGCAGTCCGTGCAGCACTTCCTCATACAGCAAGCTCCGGACTAGGCATGACGTCATGTAGGGGGCGTGGCTAGCACTCGGCACTGCTCTGCTGCAGAGAAGTGACTGAACCACCGACTACAGGGGCAGAAAGAGGTTCAGTAGCTCAGTGCACGGTAAAGTAAGATGTAGTAGAAGAAGGGATGAGGGAGAGGACAGAGAGGTATATGGATTACTAATGAAAATAAAAGTGGAGTGAATGAAAATAAATTGAGGTGGCAAAGAAAAGTATGTGATAGAGAGAGAGAGAATAAGGCAAGTAAGAGGCTCTGTCAGGGATTAGGAAGGAAAATATGTCAGTAAGCTATTATGGAGAAAAAGGAAGAAAAATAAATGAGACTAAAGTATAAAGACTAAAGAGGCTTCAAAGAGTGTAAAGAGTCAAGAAAAGGGAACAGGTACTTGCGTGTTGTAATATAGAGGGACAGGGACTTACTTGCGGTTGTAATATAAAGTGACAGGGACTTGTGTGTTGTAATATAGAGGGACAAGTATTTGCATGTTGTAATATAGAGAGACAGGTACTTGCGTGTTGTAATAGAGAGGGACAGGTACTTGTGTGCAGGCCCGGCGTTACCCGCTCAGCGAGGGGATGCAGTGCAGGGAGGCGCTGGGACGGATAGGCGCCTTCACTGCTCTGCATCCCTTCCCTGCTGCGCCGTCCTGTCCCCCCTGCTGCTGCTGCCACTGCTGTGACTGTCACTGTATGACAGGCACTGGCAGCGGGCACCTGCAGCATGAAACGCCTCCTCCCTCCCCTCACCTCATCTCATCTGTGTGAGAGCGCCGAGTACGGGACAGAAGGGGGCGGAGCTACACGGGGCGGTAGGGGCGTGGTTAAACGGCCCATAAGGGGGCGGAGCTACACGGACCTGGCTGCTGTACAGAGAGAGACTAGATTAGGTAAGTGGAGGGTGAGAGAGAAGTGTGTGTGTGTGTGTGTGTGTGTGTGTGTGTGTGTGTGTGTGTGTGTGTGTGTGTGAATTGTGTGTGTGTGTGTGTGGTATGTCTGTGCGCGCGCTCTATGGACACCACTACTGGTGGGCATTACGTATAAGGACGCTATTACTACAGGGGGGCATTACGTGTAACAACGCTACCACTGGGGGGGCCATTACGTGTAAGGACGCTACTACTACTGGGGCTGGGGGCATTACGTAAAGGACGATACTACTACTGGGGTGCACTACGTATAAGAACGCTACTACTACTGGGGGGGCATTACGTATAAGGACGATACTACTACTTGGGGGCATTATGTATAAGGTCGCTACTATTACCGGGAGGGCATTACGTATAAGGACGATACTACTTCTGGGGGTGCACTACGTATAAGGACGCTACTACTACTGGGGGGGCATTACGTATAAGGACGATACTACTACTTGGGGGCATTATGTATAAGGACGCTACTATTACCGGGAGGGCATTACGTATAACAATGCTATTACTACTGGGGGGAGGGCATTACGTATAAGGATGCTACTACTGCGGGGGGCATTATGTATAAGGACGGTGCTACTACTGGGGGCGCATTACGTATAAGAACGCTACTACTACTGGGATGGCATTACGTATAAGGACGCTAATACTACTGGAGGTGCACTACGTATAAGGACGCTAATATTACTGGGGGTGCATTACGTATAAGGACGCTACTACTACTGGGGGGTATTACGTATAAGGATGCGTCTACTACTGGGGGTGCACTACGTATAAGGACGCTACTACTACTGGGGGTGCATTATGTATAAGGATGCTACTACTACTGGGGGGGCATTATGTATAAGGACACTACTACTACGGGGGTGCATTATGTATAAGGACACTACTACTACAGGTGGGCATTATGTATAAGGATGCTACTACTACTGGGGGGGCATTATGTATAAGGATGCTACTACTACTGGGGTGCATTACATATAAGGACGCTACTACTACTACGGGTGGGGCATTACGTATAAGGACGCTACTACTACGGGTGGGGCATTACGTATAAGATTAATAAGATTGTGCTACATTGTGGCGTAATTTTAAATGGGGGTACTACTCTGTGGCCATGCCCCTTACTTGTGAGACCACACCCCTTTTCCCGGCGCGCGCCAAAGGAATATGGGAGGGCGCAAATTTATAGTTTGCAGGGGGGCGCCGAACACCCTAGCACCGGCCCTGCTTGTGTGTTGCAATATAGAGGAACAGGGACTTGCGTGTTGTAATATAGAGAGACAGGCACTTGCGTGTTGTAATATAGAGGGACAGGGACTTGCGTGTTGTAATATAGAGGGTCAAGTACTTGTGTGTGTTGTAATACAGAGTGACAGGGACTTGCGTGTTGGTATATAAAGGGACAGGGACTTGCATGTTGTAATATAGAGAGACAGGCACTTGTGAGTTGTAATATAGAGGGATAGAGACATGTGTATGTTGTAATATAGAGGGACAGGGACTTGTGTGATCTAATATAGCGGGACAGGGACTTGCGTGTGTTGTAATATAGAAGGACAGGGACTTGTGTGAGTTGTAATGTAGAGGGACATGGACTGTTGTACTATAGAGGGACAGGTACTTGCGTGTGTTGTAATATATAGGGACATGTACTTGGGTTTGGTAATATAAAGGGATAAGGATTTGTGTGTTTTCTAACACAGAGGGACAGGGACTTGTGTGTGTTGTAGTATAGAGGGACAGGTACTTGCGTGTTTTGTAATATAGAGGGAAAGGGATCTGTGTGCGGTATAATATAGTATGAGTATGTAGTATGAGAGCGTGGACAGATAAAAAATTAAGGAAACTAAAAAGAGAAATTTGGAGAAAGTAAAGGACGAAGAGTAAAGATAATGAGAATAATATTACTATGATAAAATAAAGGAGAGACTATATAATAAGTGAAGTGGAACAAGAGTAAAGTGTAGGGCATGACAGAATGTACAAAGAAGAAAGAGGATAAAAGGAATAGATGAGACAGTGCGGTTCGGTATGATTTACCATCTGTATCCCGACATCGGCATCCTGAGCGGTAGAATGCCGGCAGGGGGTCGAGCAAAACGAAGCCCCTTGCAGGCTCGGTGGCAAGCTTCAATCACCTCAGGTTCTATTTTCCCTCTATGGGTGTTGTGGACACCCATAGAAGGGGAATGATCTACTTCACTGGTATACCGGAGGCAGTATGGTGCCCCCCGCCGTCGGGATCCCGGCATCGGTATTGTGACAGTCGGGATCTCGACGAGTTAACCGCATACCACAGAATATAACAAAAATATAGTGTAGGAGCATAAGGAATCTAGCAGAACTAAGGATTCAAGTTCAGAATATGGGATCCCTTGGATTAGTATAACTACACTGGTCAAAACAATAAATGTACCATCGTGGGCTTGCGTCGCTTGCCATACTTCGGGCGGGGCGGCTCGCTCCACTTTGCTTGCCACAGGTTACTGTTCCCATTAGATGTCCACGTGAATAGTGAAACTAATAGACCAGGGTTCCCATGTTCTGAACTTGAGCCAGACTAAGCAATGACCACTGATTAGGACAGTAAAGTACTGTATATTGGGGGTCATTCCGAGTTGTTTGCTCGTTATTTTTTTTTCGTAACGGAGCGATTAGTCGCTACTGCGCATGCGCAATGTCCGCAGTGCGACTGCGCCAAGTAAATTTGCTAGAGATGAGCGGGTTCGGTTTCTCTGAATCCCAACCCGCACGAACTTCATGTTTTTTTTCACGGGTCCGAGCGACTCGGATCTTCCCGCCTTGCTCGGTTAACCCGAGCGCGCCCGAACGTCATCATGACGCTGTCGGATTCTCGCGAGACTCGAATTCTATATAAGGAGCCGCGCGTCGCCGCCATTTTCACACGTGCATTGAGATTGATAGGGAGAGGACGTGGCTGGCGTCCTCTCCATTTAGATTAGGAGAGAGAGAGAGAGATTGACCTGAGGCTGATACTGTAGAAGAGAGTGCAGAGTTTAGTGACTGACCACAGTGACCACCAGCAGTGCAGTTGTTTTATTTAATATATCCGTTCTCTGCCTGAAAAAAACGGTACACACAGTGACTCAGTCACATACCATATCTGTGTGCACTGCTCAGCCCAGTGTGCTGCATGCCTGCATCATCTATGTATATATTATATATCTGACTGTGCTCAGCTCACACAGCTTATAATTGTGGGGAAGACTGGGGAGCACTGCAGTGCCAGTTATAGGTTATAGCAGGAGCCAGGAGTACAAGACAGTCACATACCATATCTGTGTGCACTGCTCAGCCCAGTGTGCTGCATCATCTATGTATATATTATATATCTGACTGTGCTCAGCTCACACAGCTTATAATTGTGGGGGAGACTGGGGAGCACTGCAGTGCCAGTTATAGGTTATAGCAGGAGCCAGGAGTACATATTATATTAAAATTAAACAGTGCACACTTTTGCTGCAGGAGTGCCACTGCCAGTGTGACTGACCAGTGACCTGACCACACTGACCACCAGTATAGTTAGTAGTATACTATATTGTGATTGCCTGAAAAAGTTAAACACTCGTCGTGTGACTTCACTTGTGTGGTGTTTTTTTTTTTATTCTATAAAAAACTCATTCTGCTGACAGACAGTGCCCAGCAGGTCCGTCATTATATAATATATATACCTGTCCGGCTGCAGTAGTGATATATATATATTTTTTATATCATTATTTATCATCCAGTCGCAGCAGACACAGTACGGTAGTTCACGGCTGTAGCTACCTCTGTGTCAGCACTCGGCAGTCCATCCATAATTGTATACCACCTACCCGTGGTTTTTTTTTCTTTCTTCTTTATACATACATACTACTACATCTCTTTATCAACCAGTCTATATTAGCAGCAGACACAGTACAGTACGGTAGTTCACGGCTGTGGCTACCTCTGTGTCGGCACTCGGCAGTCCGTCCATAATTGTATACCACCTAACCGTGGTTTTTTTTCTTTCTTCTTTATACATACATACTACGACATCTCTTTATCAACCAGTCTATATTAGCAGCAGACACAGTACAGTACGGTAGTTCACGGCTGTGGCTACCTCTGTGTCGGCACTCGGCAGTCCGTCCATAATTGTATACCACCTAACCGTGGTTTTTTTTTCTTTCTTCTTCATACATACATACTACGACATCTCTTTATCAACCAGTCTATATTAGCAGCAGACACAGTACAGTACGGTAGTTCACGGCTGTGGCTACCTCTGTGTCGGCACTCGGCAGTCCGTCCATAATTGTATACCACCTAACCGTGGTTTTTTTTTCTTTCTTCTTTATACATACATACTACGACATCTCTTTATCAACCAGTCTATATTAGCAGCAGACACAGTACAGTACGGTAGTTCACGGCTGTGGCTACCTCTGTGTCGGCACTCGGCAGTCCGTCCATAATTGTGTACCACCTAACCGTGGTTTTTTTTTCTTTCTTCTTCATACATACATACTACGACATCTCTTTATCAACCAGTCTATATTAGCAGCAGACACAGTACAGTACGGTAGTTCACGGCTGTGGCTACCTCTGTGTCGGCACTCGGCAGTCCGTCCATAATTGTATACCACCTACCCGTGGTTTTTTTTTCTTTCTTCTTTATACATACATACTACTACATCTCTTTATCAACCAGTCTATATTAGCAGCAGACACAGTACAGTACGGTAGTTCACGGCTGTGGCTACCTCTGTGTCGGCACTCGGCAGTCCGTCCATAATTGTATACCACCTACCCGTGGTTTTTTTTTCTTTCTTCTTCATACATACATACTACGACATCTCTTTATCAACCAGTCTATATTAGCAGCAGACACAGTACAGTACGGTAGTTCACGGCTGTGGCTACCTCTGTGTCGGCACTCGGCAGTCCGTCCATAATTGTATACCACCTAACCGTGGTTTTTTTTTCTTTCTTCTTCATACATACATACTACGACATCTCTTTATCAACCAGTCTATATTAGCAGCAGACACAGTACGGTAGTTCACGGCTGTAGCTACCTCTGTGTCGGCACTCGGCAGTCCGTCCATAATTGTATACTAGTATCCATCCATCTCCATTGTTTACCTGAGGTGCCTTTTAGTTGTGCCTATTAAAATATGGAGAACAAAAATGTTGAGGTTCCAAAATTAGGGAAAGATCAAGATCCACTTCCACCTCGTGCTGAAGCTGCTGCCACTAGTCATGGCCGAGACGATGAAATGCCAGCAACGTCGTCTGCCAAGGCCGATGCCCAATGTCATAGTACAGAGCATGTCAAATCCAAAACACCAAATATCAGTAAAAAAAGGACTCCAAAACCTAAAATAAAATTGTCGGAGGAGAAGCGTAAACTTGCCAATATGCCATTTACCACACGGAGTGGCAAGGAACGGCTGAGGCCCTGGCCTATGTTCATGGCTAGTGGTTCAGCTTCACATGAGGATGGAGGCACTCAGCCTCTCGCTAGAAAAATGAAAAGACTCAAGCTGGCAAAAGCAGTAGCACCGCAAAGAACTGTGCGTTCTTCGAAATCCCAAATCCACAAGGAGAGTCCAATTGTGTCGGTTGCGATGCCTGACCTTCCCAACACTGGACGTGAAGAGCATGCGCCTTCCACCATTTGCACGCCCCCTGCAAGTGCTGGAAGGAGCACCCGCAGTCCAGTTCCTGATAGTCAGATTGAAGATGTCAGTGTTGGAGTACACCAGGATGAGGAGGATATGGGTGTTGCTGGCGCTGGGGAGGAAATTGACCAGGAGGATTCTGATGGTGAGGTGGTTTGTTTAAGTCAGGCACCCGGGGAGACACCTGTTGTCCGTGGGAGGAATATGGCCGTTGACATGCCTGGTGAAAATACCAAAAAAATCAGCTCTTCGGTGTGGAACTATTTCAACAGAAATGCGGACAACAGGTGTCAAGCCGTGTGTTCCCTTTGTCAAGCTGTAATAAGTAGGGGTAAGGACGTTAACCACCTCGGAACATCCTCCCTTATACGTCACCTGCAGCGCATTCATAATAAGTCAGTGACAAGTTCAAAAACTTTGGGTGACAGCGGAAGCAGTCCACTGACCAGTAAATCCCTTCCTCTTGTAACCAAGCTCACGCAAACCACCCCACCAACTCCCTCAGTGTCAATTTCCTCCTTCCCCAGGAATGCCAATAGTCCTGCAGGCAATGTCACTGGCAATTCTGACGAGTCCTCTCCTGCCTGGGATTCCTCCGATGCATCCTTGCGTGTAACGCCTACTGCTGCTGGCGCTGCTGTTGTTGCTGCTGGGAGTCGATGGTCATCCCAGAGGGGAAGTCGTAAGCCCACTTGTACTACTTCCAGTAAGCAATTGACTGTTCAACAGTCCTTTGCGAGGAAGATGAAATATCACAGCAGTCATCCTGCTGCAAAGCGGATAACTGAGGCCTTGACAACTATGTTGGTGTTAGACGTGCGTCCGGTATCCGCCGTTAGTTCACAGGGAACTAGACAATTTATTGAGGCAGTGTGCCCCCGTTACCAAATACCATCTAGGTTCCACTTCTCTAGGCAGGCGATACCGAGAATGTACACGGACGTCAGAAAAAGACTCACCAGTGTCCTAAAAAATGCAGTTGTACCCAATGTCCACTTAACCACGGACATGTGGACAAGTGGAGCAGGGCAGGGTCAGGACTATATGACTGTGACAGCCCACTGGGTAGATGTATGGACTCCCGCCGCAAGAACAGCAGCGGCGGCACCAGTAGCAGCATCTCGCAAACGCCAACTCTTTCCTAGGCAGGCTACGCTTTGTATCACCGCTTTCCAGAATACGCACACAGCTGAAAACCTCTTACGGCAACTGAGGAAGATCATCGCGGAATGGCTTACCCCAATTGGACTCTCCTGTGGATTTGTGGCATCGGACAACGCCAGCAATATTGTGTGTGCATTAAATATGGGCAAATTCCAGCACGTCCCATGTTTTGCACATACCTTGAATTTGGTGGTGCAGAATTATTTAAAAAACGACAGGGGCATGCAAGAGATGCTGTCGGTGGCCAGAAAAATTGCGGGACACTTTCGGCGTACAGGCACCACGTACAGAAGACTGGAGCACCACCAAAAACTACTGAACCTGCCCTGCCATCATCTGAAGCAAGAAGTGGTAACGAGGTGGAATTCAACCCTCTATATGCTTCAGAGGTTGGAGGAGCAGCAAAAGGCCATTCAAGCCTATACAATTGAGCACGATATAGGAGGTGGAATGCACCTGTCTCAAGAGCAGTGGAGAATGATTTCAACGTTGTGCAAGGTTCTGATGCCCTTTGAACTTGCCACACGTGAAGTCAGTTCAGACACTGCCAGCCTGAGTCAGGTCATTCCCCTCATCAGGCTTTTGCAGAAGAAGCTGGAGACATTGAAGGAGGAGCTAACACGGAGCGATTCCGCTAGGCATGTGGGACTTGTGGATGGAGCCCTTAATTCGCTTAACAAGGATTCACGGGTGGTCAATCTGTTGAAATCAGAGCACTACATTTTGGCCACCGTGCTCGATCCTAGATTTAAAGCCTACCTTGGATCTCTCTTTCCGGCAGACACAAGTCTGCTGGGGTTGAAAGACCTGCTGGTGAGAAAATTGTCAAGTCAAGCGGAACGCGACCTGTCAACATCTCCTCCTTCACATTCTCCCGCAACTGGGGGTGCGAGGAAAAGGCTCAGAATTCCGAGCCCACCCGCTGGCGGTGATGCAGGGCAGTCTGGAGCGACTGCTGATGCTGACATCTGGTCCGGACTGAAGGACCTGACAACGATTACGGACATGTCGTCTACTGTCACTGCATATGATTCTCTCACCATTGAAAGAATGGTGGAGGATTATATGAGTGACCGCATCCAAGTAGGCACGTCACACAGTCCATACTTATACTGGCAGGAAAAAGAGGCAATTTGGAGGCCATTGCACAAACTGGCTTTATTCTACCTAAGTTGCCCTCCCACAAGTGTGTACTCCGAAAGAGTGTTTAGTGCCGCCGCTCACCTTGTCAGCAATCGGCGTACGAGGTTACATCCAGAAAATGTGGAGAAGATGATGTTCATTAAAATGAATTATAATCAATTCCTCCGCGGAGACATTGACCAGCAGCAATTGCCTCCACAAAGTACACAGGGAGCTGAGATGGTGGATTCCAGTGGGGACGAATTGATAATCTGTGAGGAGGGGGATGTACACGGTGATATATCTGAGGGTGATGATGAGGTGGACATCTTGCCTCTGTAGAGCCAGTTTGTGCAAGGAGAGATTAATTGCTTCTTTTTTGGGGGGGGTCCAAACCAACCCGTCATATCAGTCACAGTCGTGTGGCAGACCCTGTCACTGAAATGATGGGTTGGTTAAAGTGTGCATGTCCTGTTTTGTTTATACAACATAAGGGTGGGTGGGAGGGCCCAAGGACAATTCCATCTTGCACCTCTTTTTTCTTTTATTTTTCTTTGCGTCATGTGCTGTTTGGGGAGGGTTTTTTGGAAGGGACATCCTGCGTGACACTGCAGTGCCACTCCTAAATGGGCCCGGTGTTTGTGTCGGCCACTAGGGTCGCTAATCTTACTCACACAGTCAGCTACCTCATTGCGCCTCTTTTTTTCTTTGCGTCATGTGCTGATTGGGGAGGGTTTTTTGGAAGGGACATCCTGCGTGACACTGCAGTGCCACTCCTAAATGGGCCCGGTGTTTGTGTCGGCCACTAGGGTCGCTTATCTTACTCACACAGTCAGCTACCTCATTGCGCCTCTTTTTTTCTTTGCGTCATGTGCTGATTGGGGAGGGTTTTTTGGAAGGGACATCCTGCGTGACACTGCAGTGCCACTCCTAGATGGGCCAGGTGTTTGTGTCGGCCACTAGTGTCGCTTAGCTTAGTCATCCAGCGACCTTGGTGCAAATTTTAGGACTAAAAATAATATTGTGAGGTGTGAGGTATTCAGAATAGACTGAAAATGAGTGGAAATTATGGTTTTTGAGGTTAATAATAATATGGGATCAAAATGACCCCCAAATTCTATGATTTAAGCTTTTTTTTAGTGTTTTTTTAAAAAAACACCCGAATCCAAAACACACCCGAATCCGACAAAAAAAATTCGGTGAGGTTTTGCCAAAACGCGGTCGAACCCAAAACACGGCCGCGGAACGGAACCCAAAACCAAAACACAAAACCCGAAAAATTTCAGGCGCTCATCTCTAAAATTTGCTATGCAGTTAGGAATTTTACTCACGGCATTACAAGGTTTTTTCTTCGTTCTGGTGATCGTAATGTGATTGACAGGAAGTGGGTGTTTCTGGGCGGAAACTGGCCGTTTTATGGGTGTGTGCTAAAAAACGCTACCGTTTCTGGGAAAAACGCGGGAGTGGCTGGAGAAACGGGGGAGTGTCTGGGCGAACGCTTGGGGTGTTTGTGACGTCAAACCAGGAACGACAAGCACTGAACTGATCGCACTGGCAGAGTAAGTCTCGTGCTACTCAGAAACAGCACAGAGAAGTCTTTTCGCAATATTGCGAATCTTTCGTTCGCAATTTTGATAAGCTAAGATTCACTCCCAGTAGGCGGCGGCTTAGCGTGCGCAATGCTGCTAAAAGCAGCTTGTGAGCGAACAACTCGGAATGACCCCCATAGTGAGAATAGACAAATGCCACCATGGAAGGGTTATGTAGTAGAATTAGCATAAATGTCAGAGGCCCAACTGCAGCAAAAGATGCAAGGACGGCTGTGTCAGGCTCTATGAAGAGTATCCCACCCCTCTCAACATACCCCACCCCTTCAACAGACCCCGCCCCCATTAGGGCTGCTTCCAGAAATTTCCCGGGCTGGTTTTCCATCCCAATCCGCCCCTGGCCGTGGCCTACCGTACTGCTAATAGATATAATAAATATACTGTATAATAATAACGGACCTGGTGGACACTGTCAGCAGACTGCTAAACTAGTATGAAGAAAAAAAAAGCCACCACAGGTATACAATGTAGATGGATGGATAGTATAGTATTATATTACTTATGGACGACGAGTGCACTGACGACACAGAGGTAGGTACAGCCGTGGCCTACCGTACTGCTATATATATATAATATACTGTATAATAATAACGGACCTGGTGGACACTGTCAGCAGACTGCTAAACTAGTATGAAGAAGAAAAAAAGCCACCACAGGTATACAATGTAGATGGATGGATAGTATAGTATTATATTACTTATGGACGACGAGTGCACTGACGACACAGAGGTAGGTACAGCCGTGGCCTACCGTACTGCTAATAGATATAATAAATATACTGTATAATAATAACGGACCTGGTGGACACTGTCAGCAGACTGCTAAACTAGTATGAAGAAAAAAAAAGCCACCACAGGAGTGCTTTTCAGGCAGACAAACGTATACTGGACTGGTGGTCACTGTCAGCAAAACTGTGCACTGTACTCCTGCTATAACTGCTCCCCAGTCCCCACAATTAGGCAGTGTGAGCACTGAGCAGTGCACTCAGCACAGATATATCATGCAGCAGTGCAGCACACTGAGTGAGCACAGATATGGTGGAGCGTTTTTTACAGGCAGAGAAACAAAGGATAAAACTCACTGGTGGTATAATCAAAACCCTGCACTGTACTCCAACAGCTGCTCCCCGTCCCCAATCCTCCCCACAATTATAAGTCACTCAGTCTCTTTACTATTTTCTTCTACTATAACGGAGAGGACGCCAGCCACGTCCTCTCCCTATCAATCTCAATGCACGTGTGAAAATGGCGGCGACGCGCGGCTCCTTATATAGAATCCGAATCTCGCGAGAATCCGACAGCGGGATGATGACGTTCGGGCGCGCTCGGGTTAACCGAGCAAGGCGGGAGGATCCGAGTCGCTCGGACCCGTGAAAAAAAAGGTGAAGTTCGGGCGGGTTCGGATCCCGAGGATCCGAACCCGCTCATCACTAATATATACACATATATATACACACACATATACACACACACAGCACAAGCTATGTATATGTGTGTATGTATATATATATATATATATACGTGTGTGTGTGTGTGTGTGTGTGTGTGTGTGTGTGTGTACACACATATACAGTACATCTGTGTACATAGACATGCATACACACACATACTGTACAGTAGCATACTTACGAACACAGCATACATACATACATACATACATGCATGCACACAGCATACGTACTTGCACAGCATACATGCAAGCAGCATACATACATGCAGAGACACACAGTATACATGCACACAGCACACATACATGCATAGACACGCAATACACATGCACACACAGTATACATTCATGCACACACAGTATACATACATGCATAGATACACAGTATACATGCACACAGCACACATACATGCATAGACACACAATACACATGCACACACAGTATACATACATGCACACACAGTATACATACATGCAAAGACACACAGTATACATGCACGTATACATAAACACAGCTTACATGCATACATACATAAACACATAGTATACATGCACACAGCACATATATACACACACAACATACAGTACATTCACACATACATACACAATATACATGCACACAATACATATACACACACCCATTAACAGGAAGCACAGCCCCCAGCACCTATACACATGACACGCTACTTGCACAAACAGTGCTGGCTGGGGGAGGTACATGCTGCACCAATCACTGCAGCAATTTATTTTCAGAGTGCCCCTCCTTCAACCCCTGACATACACCTGGCTGCTGCAGATTCAGTGTGAGTGCGTGATGAACACAGCAGACATTGCCTCACCCAACACTGATTCAAAGTCTACTCCGTTTGCTTCTACTGCCTGAGAGGAGCTGCGTGCTTCGCTGCAGCTCCCCCTACAGGCAGCTGGCAGCCAGCTTCTCACTGTCACTAGGACACTGACAGTGGAGCCGAGGAGGGAGCTGCAGTAACGTAAGCTTCTCTTTCTCATAAAAAATATATATATATAGTGTCCGCTAGCACCGATAGATCGGCGGCCAGGGGGGGGTTTCTAGGTACTCGGAAACCCCCCCTGCGTGCGCGTATGTTACCCCTACTTATTACAGCTTGACAAAGGCAACACACGGCTTGACACCTGTTGTCCGCATTTGTGTTGAAATAATTCCACACCGAAGAGGTGATTTTTTTTGTATTTTGACCAGGCATGTCAATGGCCATATTCGTTCCACGGACAACAGGTGTCTCCCCGGGTGCCTGACTTAAACAAACCACCTCACCATCCGAATCCTCCTTGTCAATTTCCTCCCCAGCGCCAGCAAAACCCATATCCTCATCCTGGTGTACTTCAACAGTGACATCTTCAATTTGACTATCAGGAACTGGACTGCGGGTGCTCCTTCCAGCACTTGCAGGGGGCGTGCAAATGGTGGAAGGCGCAAGCTCGTCCAGTGTTGGGAAGGTCAGGCATCGCAACCGACACAATTGGACTCTCCTTGGGGATTTGTGATTTAGAAGAACGCACAGTTCTTTGCTGTGCTTTTGCCAGCTTAAGTCTTTTCATTTTTCTAGCGAGAGGATGAGTGCTTCCATCCTCATGTGAATCTGAACCACTAGCCATGAACATAGGCCAGGGCCTCAGCCGTTCCTTGCCACTCCGTGTCGTAAATGGCATATTGGCAAGTTTACGCTTCTCATCAGACGCTTTCAGTTTTGATTTTTGGGTCATTTTACTGAACTTTTGTTTTTTGGATTTTACATGCTCTCTACTATGACATTGGGCATCGGCCTTGGCAAACGACGTTGATGGCATTTCATCATCTCGGCCATGACTAGTGGCAGCAGCTTCAGCACGAGGTGAAAGTGGATCTTGATCTTTCCCTATTTTTAACCTCCACATTTTTGTTCTCCATTTTTTAATGTGTGGAATTATATGCCAGTATCAATAGCAATGGCATACTACTGTATATACTGCGCACAACTGAAATGCACCACAGGTATGGATGGATAGTATACTTGACGACACAGAGGTAGGTAGAGCAGTGGCCTTCCGTACCGTACTGCTATATATACTGGTGGTCACTGTCAGCAAACTGCAAAACTAAAATGCACCACAGGTACAGAATCTAGATGGATAGTATACCTGATGATACAGAGGTAGGTAGAGCAGTGGCCTTCCGTACCGTACTGCTATATATACTGGTGGTCACTGTCAGCAAACTGCAAAACTAAAATGCACCACAGGTATAGAATCTAGATGGATAGTATACTTGACGACACAGTGGTAGGTAGAGCAGTGGCCTTCCGTACCGTACTGCTATATATACTGGTGGTCACTGTCAGCAAACTGCAAAACTAAAATGCACAACAGGTATAGAATCTAGATGGATAGTATACTTGACGACACAGAGCTAGGTAGAGCAGTGGCCTTCCGTACCGTACTGCTATATATACTGGTGGTCACTGTCAGCAAACTGCAAAACTAAAATGCACCACAGGTACAGAATCTAGATGGATAGTATACCTGATGACACAGAGGTAGGTAGAGCAGTGGCCTTCCGTACCGTACTGCTATATATACTGGTGGTTACTGTGTTAGCAAACTGCAAAACTAAAATGCACCACAGGTATAGAATCTAGATGGATAGTATACTTGACAACACAGAGGTAGGTAGAGCAGTGGCCTTCCGTACCGTACTGCTATATATACTGGTGGTCACTGTCAGCAAACTGCAAAACTAAAATGCACCACAGGTATAGAATCTAGATGGATAGTATACTTGACGACACAGAGGTAGGTAGAGCAGTGGCCTTCCGTACCGTACTGCTATATATACTGGTGTTCACTGTCAGCAAACTGCAAAACTAAAATGCACCACAGGTATAGAATCTAGATGGATAGTATACTTGACGACACAGAGGTAGGTAGAGCAGTGGCCTTTCGTACCGTACTGCTATATATACTGGTGGTCACTGTCAGCAAACTGCAAAACTAAAATGCACCACAGGTATAGAATCTAGATGGATAGTATACTTGACGACACAGAGGTAGGTAGAGCAGTGGCCTTCCGTACCGTACTGCTATATATACTGGTGGTCACTGTCAGCAAACTGCAAAACTAAAATGCACCACAGGTATAGAATCTAGATGGATAGTATACTTGACGACACAAAGGTAGGTAGAGCAGTGGCCTTCCGTACCATACTGCTATATATACTGGTGGTCACTGTCAGCAAACTGCAAAACTAAAATGCACCACAGGTATAGAATCTAGATGGATAGTATACTTGACGACACAGAGGTAGGTAGAGCAGTGGCCTTCCGTACCGTACTGCTATATATACTGGGGGTCACTGTCAGCAAAACTCTGCACTGTACTCCTCCTATATAATACTGCTGGTCCCCAGTCCCCACAATAAAGCATTGTGATCACAGATATATGCAGCACACTGAGCACAGATATGGAGCGTTTTACAGGCAGGCAATGTATAGTACTGGTGGTCACTGGTCAGCAAAACTCTGCACTGTACTCCTCCTATATAATACTGCTGGTCTCCAGTACCCACAATAAAGCAGTGCGAGCACAGATATATGCAGCACACCGAGCACAGATATGGAGCGTTTTTCAGGCAGACAACGTATAATACTGGTGGTCACTGGTCAGCAAAACTCTGAACTGTACTCCTGCTATATAATACAGCTGCTCCCCAGTCCCCACAATAAAGCAGTGTGAGCACAGATATATGCAGCACACTGAGCACAGATATGGAGTGTTTTTCAGGCAGAGAACGGATAAAACTTTACTGGTGGTCACTGATCAGCAAAACTCTGCACTGTACTCCTCCTATATAATACAGCTGCTCCCCAGTCCCCACAATAAACCAGTGTGAGCACAGATATATGCAGCACACTGAGCACAGATATGGAGTGTTTTTCAGGCAGAGAACGGATAAAACTGGTGGTCACTGATCAGCAAAACTCTGCACTGTACTCCTCCTATATAATACAGCTGCTCCCCAGTCCCCACAATTAAGCAATAAGCACAAATATTTGCAGCAACATTAATAAACGGAGAGGACGCCAGCCACGTCCTCTCCCTAACATTTCCAATGCACGAGTGAAAATGGCGGCGACGCGCGACTCCTTATATAGAATCCGAATCTCGCGAGAATCCGATAGCGGGATGATGACGTTCGGGCGCGCTCGGATTAACCGAGCCATACAGGAGAATCCGAGTATGCCTCGGACCCGTGTATAATGGGTGAAGTTCGGGGGGGTTCGGTTTCCGAGGAACCGAACCCGCTCATCACTACTCAGTACATGTCTTTGTCTATGTGGCTCTGTGTATCTGTATCACTGTCCATGCATGTATAGCACTGGCTCTGTGCATGTCTGTGTGACCTGCACAGTATGTGTATCAGTAACTGTGTGAGTCTGATTATCTCTGTGACTCTGCTATTGTCTGTTTGATGTGTCTGTGAGGCTTATTCAGATGCATTTGTTCTTGCTGCTGCCGTTGCTATCTTTGCTGTACACAATTGCGACTACTCTATATGCTAATATGAGCAGAAGCTAACCTGAGCATAGGGACACCCACTGCTGTCACATTATTTCCGTCTGATGGCGTATAATTGCTTATACAAATGTTACGTTCACTGTACTTGGTACTCCAGAGACAGGGTGGATGAGCCCCAAGTACAGGAACGTAATGCAGTGGAACTGAATTCAGCAGCAACCCCTACGGGAACCCTTACTCCGTTGTCTCTCCCACATGGTCAGTCTACGCCTGCGAGACTATGTTTGCTTGGGCCCACGGTAGCCGCGTTTGAGGGGCGGATTAGGTCTGCCCAACTCCGATGCCCCCCGGTCTTAATTGGAGACAAGGCGTAACCCGAGACGGAGAGAGAACAAGGGGAACCTCTAACTAAGACAGAAACACAGAGATAGGGGAAACTACTGAACACAAAAACTAAAGTATGTGGGGCGCAGCCGCCAAGACAAACTATAACAGAAGTGACGCTGTCCAGACGCAAAACAGCGGCTAGGACAGCAATGGCGGAAACCTCCGCAGAAAACACCAAAGCAAACACAAATAAAGAATAATTAGACTTGAGCCAAAAACAGTGCGGAAAAGCCGCTACTCACGACACCACGATGTGTGTATGCAGAAGGGACAGGACCCCAAGGCTGAAGGTTCAGGATCAGAAAGCTGGAACAGATTCCCAGGACCAGGCTCCTGAAACCATGACACAGGATACAGGAATGGACTGGCTGCTATCAGAAATACTCCGGACACAGGATACAGGAACGGACTGCCTGCTATCAGAAATACTCCGGACACAGGATACAAAACTCCAAAGGAAGATGGCAGGTTCTCACAGGAACATACAGGTATCTTAACAGAACGTCTATCACCAGCTCAGAATTGCAGAGCTAGCTGGGTAATAAGGGAACATGCCCCAATCAGGATGGCTGGAGGCCAGGCACACTGTAATGACCAAATACCTGCAGGTGAGAGTAACACAGACAAGAGCCAGATTGCAGTACAGAGACTCACCACATAATGATCAAATATCAGACAGGTGAGGCTTAACACATAGAAACCGGCTGCAATTACACAGACTCACCACCGGCGGCCAAAAAGAGTCTTCTAAACCCATACAATGGAAATCCTGGCCTGCAACAGAACTATAACATAAAATACATGAACAGAAAGTGAACAGGAATGAACCACTGCTTGTGGTTCATAACAGTACCCCCTCCTTAAGGGTGAACTCCGGACACCCCATAAAAGCCAAGGGGAACAGAAATAGAAGAATAACATAAAATACATAACCAAAATGCAAAACAGGAATGAGCCACTGCCGTGGCTCAAAACACATAGGTACCATTGGGACGCAGAGGGCTCTCCAGTAGCAACTTCTAATTAAGGCATGTCCAGAATATGCTGTCTGAACAGCTACCTGTATGATATGCTTGTGTTTGGCCTACCACTCCCCGTTCCTACCCCCAATCACTGACTTCCTATCACTCATTCCTCAGTATGACCACAATTGCTATTTACTTACTTCGCATGCGCACTGCAGCATAGACATATGCGCAGTATGTAAAACATCGACAATACCACCGTACCTGAATGAGCCTCTGTGTGTGTGTCTGTGTCAGTGTAACTCTGTGCATGTTTGTGTTAATGTAATTGTGTGCACACCTGTGTTTTTATGACTCTGTGTATGTCTCTGTTACACTGTTAATGTCCTTGTGTGTCTGTGTGACTCTTTACATCTGTAACCCCGTATGTCTCGGTACGTGTGTAACTTTATGTATATCTGTGCATGTGTGTTTGTTTGCTGGGGAAGAAATTAATTGAAGGTGCTTGATGGAAAATAGTTGAGATGGAGAAATTAAGTTTATGGTTAGATGCAGGAGGAAAAACTAATTAAATGGGGCTGTATTAATTGACTGGAAGAGGTCACAAATTGACCTAAGGAGGCATGAATTAAATTTAGGGCATGAAGTGACTGGGGATAGACATGAATTTATCTGTATTGAGTCATAAATTGATCTTGTTGGTTTGTGAATTAATCTAGGAGAGGGCAGGAATTGATTTTGGAGGGGCATGATTTAACCCTGTGCAGGAAGACAGTTTATTTGCTGAGATAGTGGCCCCTACATGTGATCAAAGTTTTCTGATATCAATAGGGGACTGACTCTGCAAATCATTAGGTCGTTGCCAGGGGCGTAGCTATACCTTTGGAGGCCCCCTAGCCCAACCCCCCAGCGCAAACCCCCCTTCCAATACTACTTAAAGTTCACAATTCAATCCCCGTGGCCCTTTTATCTCTTCTCCCCCCACCCTCCCCGGCAGCAGACCACTTTCGACTCAATTGCCCTCCCTCTCTCCCCTTCCTTCAGCGGACAGAGCAGACGGAGCCAGTGGGCAAGTGCTCATCTTCAGAGTCCCGTTGGCTGTTGTTTTATTTAAGTTTACTGCAGAGACATCTCTGCTCTCCCGGGCTTGCTCTGTCTCTGTTCACTGACTGAAACAGGGAGGAGGCATGGCCGTGGTCTGGGGATGTCCTTGCAGGCTCAGCCACACCTCCTCCCAGCATCAGTGACAATGAGGAGAGACCGAACCGACCAGGACAGCAGATGTGCCTGTAGCACACTGCTAAGAAAAAAAAAGCAAATAACAGCATCAATAGGTGCAAGGGGAAGGCCGGGCCACAGAGGTAGCATGGGGCCCATAGCAGACACACTCATTGCACCTATTGTAGCTACGCCCTTGGTCACTGCACACTGAGGTGCATCCACTTATCATTTTGAATGAGCTACTACTAGGCTGTGGCACTTAATATCACCTCCATTACATTCATGGAGTTGAGCACGAAATCCCGACAGTCACTATCCCAATGGTCAGGATGCTGACAGACGGACCAGATCATGACAGATCTTGGTAAGTATTTTAACTAGAAAATTAGAGGGCTTGGTTCTCTAAGATTCGAGCCCACCCGAACCTCTAAGATTCAAAGGAATCAGGTTTACCTGCCTTGCTCAGATTCCAAATCGAGGCAAAATGTCACCATCCTGGCGACAGATCTCATGTGTTTTGGATTCTATATAAATCCCTGCGGTGGTGATTCAGGCGCCATTTCCCACAGGACCACTGTGCTAACTCCATGCTGTGTCCATCGACTCCAGTGGCTGCTGTGCTGATGTCTTGCTGTGTCCATACACACCAGTGGCTGAGCTGACCTGACCCAGTGGCTGAGCAGACCTGACCTATCTGTGTCCATCTACTCCACTGCTGAGCTGACCTGTTTGTCCATTCCAGTCCCCTTAGGCTCCTTAAGGTCCGTACACATTTAACGATAAAATGAGCGACGTCGCCCATTTTCCCCCTCCTTGAGCGACGTTGCTCATTTTATCGTCAAGTGTGTATGCCGCCAGTGACGACCAATGCGCGGCCCCGCGGGTCGGCAACGATCGTCGCTGTCGGTAGGGCATGCATGAAGGATTTGGACTATCCTCCACGACCTTCATGCAGGGCTGGCTGGGGCGTGACGTCACTGAGCGATATGAGCTGTCATATCGCTCAGTGTGTATAGTCGGCCGCCGGCCCGGGAGGGGGAAACATTAGACGATGTCGCTCACAGAGCGACATCGTCTAATGTGTATGGGCCTTTAGTGTTAATATTGGCCTAGCTGGATTATTAGAGTACAGGCAGTTAAGTCACTGTTATTATTGTTTTTATTCAAGAAAAACAAGTAGGTATTCAATATTACAGGCATTGACAACAGTATAAACATGATACGGCATATAGTAGCATGGAAGATGTACCAAGGTATAAATCAAGAAGACAATAATCCCCAAAGGGAGGTGTACATCACTAACCGACAGACTTATCGAAATATAAATGCAATAAAGAGGAGTACATAGCCAAAAATAAACATTACAGAAGGATGGGAGCTTAAATTCTAACATAGTTAAAAGGGGGGCATACCTTTGTCTAGGAGTTCTAAGTTGTACCAAGTGGACAGTCTAACAGCACTCCGTACCGACTCTTTAGTTGAATATGGTACGTTCAGCTGAATACGGTGCGTATGTAAGGTAACCATATATAAAAAAAAACAGGATTTTAATACCTACCGGTAAATCCTTTTCTCCTAGTCCGTAGAGGATGCTGGGGTCCACTTCAGTACCATGGGGTATAGACGGTTCCGCAGGAGCCATGGGCACTTTAAGACTTTTCCAGAGTGTGAACTGGCTCCTCCCTCTATGTCCCTCCTCCAGACCTCAGTATAGGAACTGTGCCCAGGGAGACGGACATTTCGAGGAAAGGATTTACTTTTAAGTTAACGGTGAGATTCATACCAGCTCACACTTCAACCATGCCACACACATGGCATTCAACAAACACATGCCAACGGGCATGAACATTACAGCAACCGTGCTGAAAACAATTTTAACAAAATAACAACTGCAGGTAAAGTACGCACTGGGCTGGGTGCCCAGCATCCTCTACGGACTAGGAGAAAAGGATTTACCGGTAGGTATTAAAATCCTGTTTTATCATACGTCCTAGAGGATGCTGGGGTCCACTTCAGTACCATGGGGTTATACCAAAGCTCCAGTATGGGCGGGAGAGTGCGGATGACCCTGCAGCACTGATTGACCAAACTTGAGGTCCTCATCGGCCAGGGTGTCAAACTTGTAAAACTTAGCAAATGTGTTTGCCCCTGACCAAGTAGCTGCTCGGCAAAGTTGTAACGCCAAGACCCCCCGGGCAGCCGCCCAGGATGAGCCCACCTTTCTAGTAGAATGGGCATTCACCGAATTCGGTATCAGTAATCCTGCCATGGAGTGAGCGTGCTGAATCGTACCTCTGATCTAGCGCGCAATAGTCTGCTTAGAAGCAGGACACCCAATCTTGTTGGGAGCATACAGGACAAACAGAGCCTCTGTTTTCCGTATCCCAGCTGTTCTTGCGATATAAATTTTCAAAGCTCTGACCACATCCAGAGACTTTGACGCAGCGAAGGTGTCAGTAGCCACTGGCACCACAAAAGGTTGGTTTATATGGAAAGAAGAAACCGCCTTCGGAAGAAATTGCTGACGAGTTCTTAACTTCATGGAAGATCAAGTGAGGACTCTTGTGAGACAAGGCCCCTAACTCAGACATCCTCCTTGCGGATGCCAAGGCCAACAGCATGACCACTTTCCAAGTGAGAAACTTCAACTCTATCTCCTGTAGAGGTTCAAACCAATCCGATTAAAGGAACTGCAACACCACGTTAAGATCCCATGGTGCCACTGGAGGCACAAATGGAGGTTGGATGTGCAGAACCCCTTTCACGAATGTCTGAACTTCTGGAAGGGAGGCCAACTGTTTCTGAAAGAAAACGGACGAGGCCAAAATCTGGACCTTGATTGAACCCAATCTTAGGCCCGCATCTACACCTGCCTGCAGAAAATGGAGAAAACGTCCTAACTGAAACACTTCAGTAGGAGCCTTCTTGGATTCACACCAAGACAAATATTTTCTCCAAATACGGTGGTAATGTTTAGACATTACTCCTTTCCTGGCCTGAATCAGAGTGGGAATGACTTCTTTTGGAATACCCTTTCAGGCTAGGATCCGGCGCTCAACAGCCACGCCGTCAAACGTAGCCGCGGTAAGTCTTGATACAAGCATGGCCCCTGCTGCAGCAGGTCCTCGCGAAGAGGAAGAGGCCGAGGATCTTCTAAAAGCAACTCCTGAAGATCTGGGTACCAAGCTCTCCTTGGCCAGTCTCTGACAATGAGGATCGCTCGAACCCTTGTTATTCTCATGATCTTGAGCACTTTTGATATTACTGGAAGTGGAGGAAGACATACACCGACCGAAACACCCACTGGGTCACCAGTGCATCCACTGCTATTGCTTGAGTGTCTCTCAATCTGGAACAATATCTCTGAAGCTTCTTGTTGAGACGAGATGCCATCATGTCTACTTGAGGTACTCCCAAAAGACCTGTCACCTCTGCAAAGACTTTTGGTGGAGGCCGCATTCTCCTGGGTGGAGATCGTGTCTGCTGAGGAATTCTGCTTCCCAGTTGTCCACTCCCAGAATGAAATTTGCCGACAGAGCTCTTGCATGTCTTTCTGCCCAGAGGAGGATCTTTGTAATCGCCGCTCTGCTTTTCGTTCCGCCCTGACGGTTTATGTACGTGACTGCTGTTACATTGTCCGACTGGATCTGTATGGGTTGATCTTGAAGAAGATGCTCCGCTTGTAGAAGGCCATTGTAGATGGCTCTCAACTCTAGAACGTTTATGTGAAGACAGGTTTCCTGACCTGACCATCTTCCTTGGAAGCTTTCTCCCTGCGTGACTGCACCCCAGCCTCGGAGACTTGGATCCGTGGTTTCTAGGACCCAGTCCTGAATCCTGAACCTGCATCCCTCTAGTGAGAACTCTGTAGCCACCACAGGAGCGAAATTCTGGCTTTGGAGACAGGATTATCTTCTGGTGCATGTATAGGTGGGATCCGGACCACTTGTCCAATAGGTCCCACTGGAATACTCTGCCATGGAACCGGCCAAACTGTATGGCCTTGTAGGCCGCTATCATCTTTCCCAACAACCGAATGCATTGATGAATCGACACTCTTGTTGGTTTCAGAATTTGTTTGACCATTCTCTGGATTTCCAGAGCCTTTTCCACTGGAAGAAATACCCTCTGTACTTCTGTGTCCAGTATCATCCTGAGAAAGGATAATCTTGTCGTCGGTTCCAACTGTGACTTTGGAAAATGTATGATCCAACCGTGTTGTTGAAGTACTGTCAGGGAGAGTGCAATGTTCTGCACCAACTTTTCCCTGGACCTCACTTTTATCAGGAGATCGTCCAGGTAAGGAATTATATTGACTCCTTTCTGTCGAAGGAGGACCATCATCTCCGCCATCCCCATGGTGAACACCCTCGGTGCCGTGGAGAGTCCAAACGGCAACGTCTGAAATTGGTAATGACACTCCTGTATCACTAATCTCAGATAAGCTTGATGAGGAGGATAGATGGGAACATGTAAGTAGCCATCCTTTATGTCCACTGACACCATGAACTCCCCTTCCTCCAGACGGGAAATCACTGCCCTCAGAGACTCCATCTTGAACTTGAACCTTTGCAGGTAGAGATTCAGAGATTTCAGGTTTATAATCGGTCTGCCGAGCCGTCTGGCTTCGGAACTACAAAGAGGCTTGAATAAAACCCTTCTCCTTGTTGTGACAAGGGAACCAGGACAATGACTTGATCCTGACATAATTTTTGTATTGCTGATACTACTACTTCCCTGTCTGGAAGAGAAGCTGGTAAGGCCGATTTGAAAAATCGGCGTGGGGGAATGTCTTGAAACTCCAGTTTGTACCAGTGGGACACAATTTGTAAGATCCACGGGTCCAGGCCAGATTGAACCCAGAACTGACTGAAAAGTTTCAGACGTGCCCCCACCTGAGCGGACTACTACAAGGAAGCCCCAGCGTCATGCTGAAGATTTGGCAGAAACAGGGGTTGATTTCTGCTTCTGTGATCCTGGAGACGCCGCAGACTTTTTTCCTTTTCCCCTTCCTCTGCTCGCAAAGAAAGGGGAACCTTTACCCTTTTTGTATTTATTGGGCCGAAAGGACTGCATCTGAGAGTGATGTGTCTTTTTCGCCGGCGCAGGAGCATAAGGAAAGAATGTTGACTTACCTGCGGTAGCCGCAGAGACTAAAGCATCCAGCCCATCTCCAAACAAGGCCTCACCTTTATACTGGAGAGCCTCCATATTCCTTTTGGAATCTGCGTCAGCATTCCATTGGTGAAGCCACAACGCCCTCCTTGCTGAAATAGCCATGGTAGCGGCTTTTGATCCCAAGAGCCCAATATCTTTCATGGTTTCTAGCATATACGCAGCAGCGTCTTTGATATGACCCAACGTTAGGAGAATCTCGTCTCTATTGTGTCAATCTCTGATGACAAGTTTTCTGACCACTTTTCAATAGTACTACTCACCCACGCACAAGCAATGGTAGGTCTGAGTAGTGTCCCATTGGTCACATAAATAGATTTTAACGTAGTCTCTAACTTGCGGTCTGCCGGTTCTTTAGGGAAGCCGTCCCAGGCGCAGGGAGAATCACCTTTTTTGTTAATCGTGACAGGGCACTGTCTAAAACGGGGGGTGACTCCCACCTTTTCCTGTCCTCTGCCGGGAAAGGATAAGATACCTGAATTCTTTTGGGAATCTGAAATTTCTTTTCAGGATTTACCCAGACTCCCTCAAAGAGAGTGTTCAGCTCATGAGATGGAGGAAAAGTTATGTTAATTTTCTTTTCTTTATAAAAGTAAGCCTTCTCCTGAGGTAAAGGAGGGGGTTCTGTAACTCCTAAGACCTCCTTTATAGCAACAATCATGTACTGAATGTTTTTCACTAATTTTGGATCTCTTCCCCTGGAATCACTAGTGTCGACACAGAAATCAGAGTCCGTGGCGGTATCAGTTTGTACTACTTGTGCAAATGACCTTTTATGTGACCCAGAGGGGTCCCCTGTGGATGAAAAAGCAGAACTATTAAAAATCACATCTTCCACGGATTTTCTCCAGGTTTCTGCATGACTCAGACTTATCCAATCTCTTACTGATATGATTCACACTATCACGTAATTCTTTCACCCATTCAAGCTCGTGGTGTGCCGGCAGCGCCACCACATTACAACTCTGTGTCCCTAAAATGGCTCCCTCAGGGGGAGACCTCCCTGCCTCAGACATGTCACCACACGTGCTCAAACACACCACAGACACTCCAGGGCTTAAAGGGGACAGACCCACAGTAAAATCTGTCAGAAGGACACAGAAAGGATTTGTCAGTTCACAACTCAGCGCTAATATAAAATCCCAGTGTAATATAAAATGTTCACAGAAACCTGTAGCGCTTTTATAATGTCAAATTATACAATACAGCACCAAATACACTGTGCCCCCCCCCTTATTTACACCCTGACACTTGGTTCAGAAGTGAAGGAGGACCAGCGTTTCTTCCCCTGCAGTCTGTGTGGAGAAAATGGCGCTGAGCAGTGTGCTGGCTGACTGAGGAGGAAGCCCCGCCCCCTGTAATGGCGCGTTTCCCCTCAGAATTTCTCACTAAAATATTTATACTGGCGGGGTGTAGGATTGTGCCACGGCATAATATTCTACTTTTGCTAGTGTAAGAGTAGGTTTTCATGCTGCCCAGGTCGCCCCCACCGCGCCCTGCACCCTGCTGTGTGCTGTGTATGGGTAGCATGTCCACGCAGCGTTCCTGCTCGCTGCGCGGTACCTTGAGCCATCACGATGACCGGAGGTCCCTCTTGCAGAACTCCGGTAATAATACTCACGCGTCTTCTGACTTCTGGCTCTGTTAGGGGGGTGACGGCGTGCTGTGGGATTGAGCGCATAGCCGCAACTAGTGTTCAGTACCCTTTAGGAGCTAATGGTGTCCTGTCGGCAAGAAGAAGAGCCATGAAACTATTTAGGAAGTTGGTTCCTACTTCTTCCCCCTAAGTCCCACGAAGCAGGGAGACTGTTACCAGCAGTCTCCCTGAAAATAAAAAACCTAACATAAAGTCTTTTCAGTGAAACTCAGTAGAGCTCCACTGGCGTGCGACCAGTCTGCCTGGGCACATTTTCTAAACTGAGGTCTGGAGAAGGGGCATAGAGGGAGGAGCCAGTTCACACTCTAGAAAAGTCTTAAAGTGCCCATGGCTCCTGCGGAACCGTCTATACCCCGTGATACTGAAGTGGACCCCAGCATCCTCTAGGACATATGAGAAATTGTGCTTTAGATTCAATGTCCAAAAAACACTCTGACTAACCCACCTGATACAAGTAAAGAAGGCAAGAGGTAACAAGAGAGAAACAGGTTCAGACATTGGGGGTAATTCTGAGTTGATCGCAGCAGGAACTTTGTTAGCAGTTGGGCAAAACCATGGCCCTCATTCCGAGTTGTTCGCTCGCTAGCTGCTTTTAGCAGCATTGCACACGCTAGGCCGCCGCCCTCCGGGAGTGTATCTTCGCTTAGCAGATTTGCGAACGAAAGATTAGCAGAATTGCGAATAGAAAATTCTTAGCAGTTTCTGAGTAGCTCGAGAGACTTACTCCTACACTGCGATCAGCTCAGCCCTTTTCGTTCCTGGTTTGACGTCACAAACACGCCCTGTGTTCGGCCAGCCACTCCCCCGTTTCTCCAGACACTCCCGCGTTTTATCCTGGCACGCATGCGTTTTTCCACACACTCCCAGGAAACGGTCAGTTTCCGCCCAGAAACACCCACTTCCTGTCAATCACACTCCGATCACTTCAACGATGAAAATTCTTTGTTCGGACGTGAGTAAATTGACTAAGTTTTGTGCTAAAATACTTAGAGCATGCGCTCTGCGTACCATGCGCATGCGCATTTTCACCTTAATCGCTCCGTTGCGAAAATCAGCAACGAGCGAACAACTCGGAACGACCCCCCATGTGCACTGCAGGGGAGGCAGATATAACATGTGCAGAGAGAATTAGATTTGGGTGTGGTGTGTTCAATCTGCAATCTAAATTACAGTGTAAAAATAAAGCAGCCAGCATTTACCCTGCAAATGTTATATCTGCCCCCTCTGCAGTGCACATGGTTTTGCCCAATTGCTAACAAACTTGCTGCTGCGATCAACTCAGAATTACCCCCATAATCCATTGTGAGAGAATAGTTTCTTTTGACGCTGCAGCAACCTTGGCTAAGAGAAGGCGATTACCTTTAGAAATAGAGAGGGGGGTAGAAGAAGGATAGTGGTTCCACAGAGCCCAGGCCGTATGAATCGCAAAAGGAATATACAATACATTATTAATATAGGATTCCACAGTATTCCATAAGGTTTGTATTAAGTTACATGACAACATACAGTGTATCAGGTCCGCCTCTGGCGTAGAGCATTTGAAGCAAGTGGAGGTGTCTGAAGCACCTGTCAAAAACCGGAGTCTGGGAGTATAATATGCCCTGTGAAGCAACTTATAATTCATTTCTGCATATGATGCATAGACCAGTTGTTTATTCAATGTGGTGCAGGATGCTATAATAGTTGTTATGGGAATATCTGCAAACGTGATTGACCATTTGGCCATGCCGGTAGTGAGGGTAGAGATATCTATAGTCCTCCTGGTGTACAAGTAAATAAGGGAAGTAGGAGCAGGGGAACCCGGTCTATTCTGTTTTATAACACCTAAGACATTGGACTTATTGGCAACAGTCAAGTGGGATATTAGTTTGGTAATGTAGCTACAAATTTGAAAATATGCAAATAGGGGGAAGTGTAGGGCAGGGAAGCATTCTTGAAGTAAGGATAGAGAAAGAATAGAGGACCAATCCTTGTCCAAGAATTGGTATAGCATACGTAAACCCTGGAGGTGCCATAGTCCAATCATCTTATCAGACTCACCATGTTGAAAATCATGGTTATGCAGCAGCGGGAGAAATACAGTTCGGGAGGAAGAAAAAGCATGTTTATTTCCGTAGTATATACCAAGCAGAACAGGGAGTATTAAGTAAGGGGTTGGTCTTAATCGGGAGGGAAATAGATATGGGGGATCTATGTAATAAGGTCACTAAATTACAGTCAGGGCTAAATGCTTGATCCGGTGTTGTGTCAGTATAAGCGTTACTTCCTCCTATCCAATCCAGTGCAACTCGATAATTCACCACTAAAGCATAATCTTGGATGCAAGGTAAGTTAATTCCACCCAGAGGTAATGACTGTTACAATTTGAAAAAGGAAATTCTGGGACGTTTTCCGGCCCAAATAAATTTAGATAGAGCAGTATTAATAATGTTTGCATCTTTCCTCAAAAAGGTAAAAGGAAGCATCTGGACTGGATAGAGCAAACGGGGGAAAGAAATCATCTTATATAAATTACACCATCCCAGATAGGAAAGCGGGAGATGTTTCCACTTTTCAAAGTCAGCTAACATTTGATCAATAAAAAAGGGTACATTCACCAAGTACCAATCTGCTGGCGCAGAGGGTATGCGCTAACCTACATAAACAATAAAATCACGAGCCCAACGAAAGGGAAAGCTAGACCTCCAACCCAAGTTAGCAGCATCATACAAGGCCAGAGCTTCAGTCTTGGTAAAGTTTATTAAGAACCCAGCGATGTCGTTAAATAACTTCAATGTGGACAACAGCAATGGAAAGGCAGTTTGTGGATCACTAAAATAAAGAAGCAGGTCATCAGCAAAGGCCAATACCTTAATCTCATGTGTGCCAACAAAAATGCCTCTCCATGTGGTGTCTCTAAGAAATGTGCGAATTAGGGGATCCAGGGCAAGATTAAAAAGCAACAGAGAGAGGGGTCATCCCTGTCGTGTGCCTCTCTGTAAAGTAAAGGAGGGGGAATTAACACCATTAACAGTTAAGTGAGCAGTCGGCTGGCCATAGAGCATACGGAAATACCAGTGAACCCTGGCCCAAACTGTTGAACATATAACACATGGAATATATGCGACCAGGAAACAGGATCGAACGCTTTATCTGTGTCACAGTTGACCACAATAGCTTTTTGTTGTGAAAGTATCTATTACTTATCATAGCCGCGAGCAGCGTATGTACACTGTGCACTGATGTGCGACCTCGCACAAATACCGTCTGAGCAGGGTGTAGTATCCTGGGTAACACCGATTGAAGATGTGAGGCAATTGATTTGGTAAATAATTTCAAATCTTGATTCAGAAGAGAGATTGGTCTATATGATTGTACTAATGCGAGATCTTTTCCTGGTTTCGGGAAAACTATTATCCTAGCATCATTGAAACCACGTGGGGAGAGTGACCAGTTAATAAGGAGTTAAATAAGGTCAGGAGGTGGGGCATTAAATGGGATGAAAGGAGTTGATAATATTCAGCTCCAAAGCCATCAGGGCATAAAGATTTGCCTTTAGGGAGTGATTTAATCAAGGATTGGACTTCAGGTTCCGTAAGAGGAACAACCAAAGAGTCCCTCTCCACTTAAGTTAAAATAGGGAGTTGTGCGTCAACTAGGAATTGCATACCTAGGGTGCGAGAATCTGGAGGGGCCGTGTAAAGTTCCTGGTCATATAGTAATGTAAGAAATGTTCAGAGATGAGCGAGGCTTCTGTAATGGGGGCATGGGAATCCGCATTGAGCTGTAGAATATAAGAAGGTGAATTATATGTTTTCACCAAATTGGCCAGTAACCTACCAGGTTTAATAAAACCCCTGAAATATCTATTACGCTGAGCAATGTGTGAGTATTGAGCACGTTCCGTGCACAGGGCGTCATATGCATGTTTCGCAGCAAGATAAGTTTGCCGATTATCTGAGAACTCATTAAGCAGCAATGTCTCATAAGCTTTTGCCAAGGCATGGCTCAATTCATCTAATTTGGCAGTCAATAATTTGCGTTTGCTGGACACATACTCAATAATCTGGCTACAGATCACTGGTTTTGATGCTTCCCAAAACAAATTAATATCATCTAAACTACAAAAAGGATATCCTGGAGCTTGAAAAGGTACAGAGGAGGGCGACCAAACTAATTAAGGGCATGGAGACGATGGAATACAAGGAAAGGCTTGAAAGACTAGGCATGTTTACATTGGAAAAGCGGAGACTAAGAGGGGATATGATCAACATCTACAAATATATAAGGGGACAATACACAGAGCTTGCGCGGGACCTGTTTTTGGTTAGATCAACACAGAGGACTCGTGGACACTCGCTCAGGTTAGAGGAAAGGAGATTCCGCACAATACGGCGTAAAGGCTTTTTCACGGTAAGGACAATACGTGTTTGGAATTCCCTGCCCGAGGGAGTTGTAATGGCGGAATCTGTCAACACCTTTAAGAATGGGTTAGATAAATTCCTATTGGATAAGGATATCCAGGGGTATGGTGCATAGTCATGCATTATAGTTACTATAAATGCATGACTATGACTAATAAAATGCAATGGCTGACAGCAGCATCAGTCAGAAATTTTAGTCAAATCATCATGCATAGGACACCACAAATAGGTTGAACTCGATGGACAATTGTCTTTTTTCAACCTCAGATACTATGTTACTATGTTACTATGTTACTATGTAAATGAGTGGTATTGTCATTCATGTAATTCAAAAAAGCCTGTTCAATATGGTTACGCAAATCAGTTGATTTATGGAGAAAACTAGGAATTCTCCATTTATTCAATGTCAAAAGGGGAGTTTCTAATAATAAGATGAATCAACCAGGGGCATGATCAGAAATATCTATAAGTGATATACCTGAATCCACTACTAGCTGATATAAAGAGAGGGATACCAACCAAAAATCTATACATGAGGATGTATGATGGGGGGTGGGAATAGAAGGAATAGTCACGCGTGGTAGGATGTTGGCACCTCCAGGGATCACAGAGTTGTAAAGAATCAAGTAACAGCTGTAATGAAGGGGCATACATGCGTCTATCGCCACCTGTAGGGGAGGATCTATCTAAACCTAGGTAAAGCACATTATTGAAGTCCCCACCCAGTATAAGTTGTTGCTCCACCCAACCCTGTAATTTTACAAACAGTTCAGTAAAGAAAAGATCATTCGGGACAGTAGGTGCATAAATAGTTGCTAGAGTATACAATGAACCACACAACAATATCTTGAGAAATAAAAAGCGACCCTCAGTGTCAATCCACGTATCATGAATAGTAAAGTGTTTTTTATAAACAATATAAGGACCCCTCTATGCTTGGCTGTGAACGAGGCGGCTTTATAATCACCCAGCCATTTGTCTCTGAGAACATTAGGATCCTTTGCATCCAAGTGGGTCTCTTGAAGAAACGCCATGTCAGGTTGGAGACGTTTGAGATGGATTAAAACTTTACGCCTCTTGATTGGGGAGTTTAGCCCCTCCACATTCCATGACACAAATTTAAGAAATGTTTGTACCCTGGTGGAATTATTGTAGCAAGCAGCCATATCAGCCTATACCTATCCTAGGCCAGAAAAAAAGACACAAGTTTAAATTGTAATTGTCCCTTACACGTCCCAGCGAGTGGACAGTGGGGACACAGTGACAGCCTATAATACCGTAATTTCAATAATAAATGAGAGTAAGACATGCCTGTAACATACCAAATAAGTGTTAGAAACAGTAGTTTTAACTTTTGTAGAACTGGACAAGGCGAACCAAGGGGACACCTATATAACCCATAAACATTGAACAGACAAGAAAAAGAGAAAAGAGAGAGAAAAGTAGGTAAAGGAAGTAAGGAAGCGGTCGAGACCAAAGGCAAGTAAAGAGCCACCCAGGAGTTAAATGGTAGGGTGTAGAGGGAGCAGGAAAATTCAGCCCGTCCAAAGACGGAAAGACACCATATAAAGACAATGGAAAAAACACAATATTAAGTGGACAATAAAATATGAACAATATCGGCAAAAACCATAACCTACAGTAAATAATCCGAATGTAAAGCAAGTACAGAACATACTGTCCGGTGGTCACATAGTGGTTAGTCATCATCAGACGTACGTGTCGGAGAGGCAGACGAGAACGAGTCCACAAAGTACTTTGCAGCATGTGGAGATTCAGAAAAGAACATTTACCCATTGTGGGACACCCTCAATTTTGCTGGATATAACAAGGCGAAGCGAAGATTCATGGCAAACGAGCATTTACAAACGGGAGCATATTCTCTTCTCTTCATGGTGACCAGGTAGGAAGGGTCTTGGAACAGCAACAATTTGGCATTGTGATAATGCAAGTCAGAGTGTTTCCTGTATGCCTCAAAAAGTTGAACCTAATCCGCATAATTTAGCAACTTCATTATTACCGGATGGGGTCTATCATGAGAAGCCTGTCTGTCAGGACCGATTCAGTGGACACACTCCACAATCAACGAGCCAGTACTGAAAGTGGTGCCCAATTCTTGCGGGAGCCAATCCAAAACTAGTTTCAGGAGTTCAGCAGGCTTGACCGATTCTGGTAGGCCAGTAATGCGCACATTGTTTTGTATATTTCTATTCTCCAAATCCTCCAGTTTATCCTGCATGTAGGCTACAGCTTTTTCATGGTTAGATATGGTAGTGTGCGCAGTGGTCAACTCTTTGTTTATTATTGTTTATAGTGCAGGAATTTAGTTACATCTATTGTGTGTCATATTGGTGCTGTACTGTGATTCCACAGGTTGTAAACCACTACATTCAGTTAGATAATATAAGTGCTGTGACTCTGCAGTGTGATTTGTCATTTCTGAAAAAAGTATTTTTTAAAAATAGCTCTTTTAGTTGTACAACTGGTGCATGCTGTATAAGCAATAAATTCACAATGAGTTGTCAGTCATTTGCAAAAAAAGTACAACTTGTGTGCACTGTACCCACAGTGACTTTATTCACAAAAATATATGTGGAGCGACTTCCTGCAGTGTTGTCATTTGTGAAATTGATTTTCTTTCTACGACTGGTGTGAGCTCTACTGTACTCACTACGTCTGTTCACAACTTCACAAACATATAAGTGCTGTGACTCCACAGCACTGTAAGTTGTAATTTGTGGAAAAAAGTAAAAAAAAATTATAGATTGCATGCGATATATCGTGAGTAAATCGTATGCGGTAATTAGCAATTGTGTACAAAATCATTATTACGGGACTCTGGGAATCTGCCGGGGAGTTCAAAGGAAATCACATGCAACATCAACTTAAGATATGTCTCGGTAGTGTATGTCCACCTTATCGCTATCTTCCTCCACCCCTGGAGCCTAACCCTAACCCTAGTACCTAAGCCTAACCCCAGTTCTTCCTGTTGGGATCAATCGGGTTTCCGCTGTCGGTAGTCTGACTGCTGGGATCCTGACAGCATCTGCCTGTTGTCTGCCTGTTCCCTTTTAATTTGTGAGTGTAATTGAGGAGATGGTACTGTCCTGCTCTGTTGCTACTCATGCAGCCTCTATCCTCTGACTCAGACCTAACCTTCAGTCAGCTATAGCAAACAGGTATTTATCTATATTTGGTTGTATTAATTGTGCTGTGAGTATTAATGTTAAGGCAGAATGGTGATTATGGGGGTGAAGTGTGGTCTAAGTGCTAGGTTTGTTCTGTCCATGATTTGCCAGTGCCCCTTATGGTGGTACACACTGGGAAAATACATTCTTTAGTTCTCACATTCATAAGGACCAAAAAGAGCAGAGAACATTTTTTTACATGAAAATGTTTCAGCTTTGTGTCACAAAACACAAAATATTAACATACAAATGCTGAGTTGGATGTTTATTCATTAAAAATAAAAGCTGAGGGATATAGGTTAAAATTAGCATATTTATATAAAAAATATGTCCAGTAGCATATGAAAAAGGTATATGTCAGGTGTATTGAAAATGTAGTGTGCGCTACTGCTCAGACTCCATATTGCTATTGCCATAAGCTTCATTCCCTGTACCAAGATGGCTATACCAAGATACCGAGGCTACTATTGAGCATGTGCGGAGCCATCTGGGGACTGTGCGAGAATGCCCAGATACTGCCCTGTACCTACTGTGCTCACTCGCTGGTAAGCTTCATGGCACCCCGCTCCCTCAAGCTCCATTTCATCTACCAGTGTGTGTAACAATGAGTATGGCTGGACCTGCTGTAATAAAACCACTCCACTGGATGAGTTACTGAGCTGTTCGGAACGGGTGTGTACAAAAGCTCTGCTACATCCTCAAGTCTGTATACACATATTTCCAACAATGTGTACAGTACATCAGATTTTCTTACACCCAAAAAGGTCTTAAGGACAAGAAACATTTAACTTTTGGATTGATATTTGTTTTGATTTGCTATTAGGTTTAATTTAAATAAAAACCTTCCATAATAAAGTAGATATAAAATATCAGCTAATAATATATGCATGATCAATGAACAAAACACCTTTCAGGTTTAGAGATTAATTCAAAATCAGAAGAGGTTAACTAGCGCTGGCGATTTTCATAATTATCATCAGTATGTACAGTATATGCACCAGCAAATGATATGGCTAATGAATGACATATATATCTGCTCTCCATGTTTGTATCAGTGTCACAACTGAGGGCCTGAGCTGGTGGGAGGAAGCCTCAGTTGTAGGGGCTGAGGTGAAACTAAACTTGGGAGGTTTAATCAGGCCCCTAGACATATGAGTACGGTGTAGGAAGGTTGCCCGAAGGCGTGACCATGACAACCAGGATTAAAAGTCAATAAAAGTTTATTAACAGATCTCCATGTATTCACAGCAGTGGTAAATGAATGAAGATATACAGTAGTAAACATAAAACAGTTCCTGGATCACTATAGGCTTGGCAGAAGCCACAGGGTCCTGGTAGCAGAAGGTACAGTTCTTAATGTCCCAGAGATGGAATGTCCTTACCAGACCCGTCCGTATTAGTGAAAGTAGCCGAGGAACACACCAGCAGATGTATTACTGGAAGCTGGTAGCACTGTAGTTGAGGTAACTGCTGTGAATGCTGGATGGAACCAGCCAGGTGTTGAAAACATGGAGTGGATGCTGGATGGAACAAGCCAGGTGGTAGAATGAAGCTAGGGAGCGAAGATATAGGAAATGATGATATGCCAGTACCGATGGTTTGTGGGTACCGATGGTATGTAGGTATCCGCTGGAAAAGCACCGGCACTTTAAGGTAGTTGATCACTGCTGGAAGCTGACCGCTGGAAGCAGATGGATCTGTAGCTGGAAGCTGAAGTAGTCATAGAAGACTGCAGAGTCAGGCTGCACCGCAAAGTGGTAACTGGAGACAGGAGCTGGAAACCTGGAACAAAACAACCACAGGAGAGAGAGACTGGAAACAAGGTTTGACAACCAAAGCACTGACGATTTCCTAGTGCAGGCTCAGTCTCTTTATACCCTTAGGTATGCAGGGATTGGATGACCAATTAGGCAGACTTCAGCAGAGCTATGGATTGGAGGTCAGGATCATGTGACTGGAACCAAGATGGCTGCGCCCATACCGGCCAGTGGAGGGAAACCTTGTTTGTAACACCACATGGAGATTCCTCTGTAATGGCGGTGGTGAACACAGAGAATGCCGACTTGCGTCTCAAACCTTCAGCACGGACGGCCGCGGCCGCAGTAGGTGAGGAGTGCCACATACCCTGTAATGCGTTGAGAATACGGAGATGATGCCTGAGGCCCCGCTGGCAGGTGACGCCATGCCAGTCGCCCGGGCATTAGAAGGACAACATCCACGGATCAGTAGAGATGAGACATGACGTATGAATGCTAGCCACACAGCTGGGAACCTGGCCTAGGACGCTGGGACAGCCTTAGGAGACACCTGAAAGGTAAATAATGGCGTCCAGATACCCGGATCGTGACATCACCCCCCCCCCCTTCCTTTAGGAGTGGCCCCAGGACACGTCTTAGGCTTCTGAGGAAATCTGGAGTGGAAATTCCGGACCAAAGTAGGAGCATGGACATCTGAAGCATTGGTCCAAGAGCGTTCCTCACGACCATAGCCCTTCCAATCAATAAGATATTGTAACTGACCATAGCGGAAACGTGAATCCAGAATCTTGGCAACTTCATACTCAACTCCCCGTTGAGTCTGGACTTTAGGAGCCGAAGGTAGTGCAGAATGGAATCGATTCAGAATCAGCGGTTTCAGAAGGGAAACATGGAATGTCCTAGGAATTTTCAAGAATGGGGGTAACTGGAGTTTGTAAGCAACAGGATTGATAACTTGTTCAATTTGAAAAGGGCCAATGTAACGAGGTGCAAACTTCATGCTTGGAACTCTTAATCTCAAATTCTTCATAGACAACCACACACAATCACCCACCTTGAGAGCAGGAACTGCCCTACGCTTCTTATCTGCAAACTTCTTGTATCTGAATGATGCTTTGAGCAGAGCCGCTCGAACATTTTTCCAGTTATTTGAAAACTGGCGCAAGGTGATATCAACTGCTGGTACAGAAGTCGTTGGAAGCGGCTGGAATTCTGGAACTTTAGGGTGGAATCCATAGTTGATGAAGAATGGTGTTGAAGAAGATGAGGAATGATATTGGTTGTTATGGCTGAACTCGGCCCAGGGAAGGAGTTGAACCCAGTCATCTTGAGAGGAAGACACATAGATGCGGAGGAAGGCCTCCAAGTCCTGATTCACCCTCTCAGTTTGACCATTGGTCTGAGGATGGTAAGCTGTAGAAAACTTCGCCAGAATTTGGCTACAAATTGTACTCCTCTATCAGAGATGATCTCCTCGGGAAGACCGTGTAATCGGAAGATCTCTTGAATGAATACTTGAGCCAACTTGGAAGCTGACGGAAGACCGGTGAGAGGAATGAAATGTGCCATCTTGGTAAACCGGTCAACCACTACCCAGATGGTATTAAATTTGTTGCACATAGGCAGGTCTGTAACAAAGTCCATCGACAAATGGGTCCACGCTCGACGGGGAACAGATAATGGAACCAGTTGCCCCGCAGGCGACTGGCGGGATACTTTGTATTGGGCACACTTTGGGCAAGAAGCAATAAACTCCATGACGTCCTTCTTCAGAGTTGGCCACCAATAAGACCTAGAGATAAACTCAAGGGTTTTCTGAATGCCTGTATGTCCGGAAAAACAGGAAGCATGTGCCCAATGCATGAGCTTCTCCCTTAACACCGGCTTCACAAAACTTTTCCCTGGTGGGGGCGTAGAGTCCATCCTTACCGTGGAGAATGCCAACGGATTAATAATAGGATGCTTGTCAGAAGACTCTGACTCATTTTCTTGCTCCCAAGAGCGGGAAAGGGCATCGGCCTTGCGATTCTGAGAGCCCGGACAGAACTGGAATTTAAAGTCGAACCTGGAAAAGAAAAGTGCCCATCTGGTCTGACGAGGATTAAGACATTGTGCGCCTTTCAAATACAAAAGATTCTTGTGATCGGTAAGTATGGTGATCGAATGAGAAGCTCCCTCCAGCAGGTATCTCCACTCCTCCAGAGCGAGTTTGATTGCCAGCAACTCCTGATCGCCAATGGCATAGTTGCGCTCAGCTGGAGAAAACTTCCGGGAGAAGAAGCTGCAAGGATGTAGATGACCATCTTTAGCTCTCTGGGAAAGTACCGCCCCCTACTCCAACGGAAGAGGCATCCACCTCCAGGATGAAAGGAGAGTTAACGTCGGGTTGTTTCAAAACCGGAGCAGAGATGAATTGTTGCTTTAATAAATGAAAGGCTTGCATAGCTTCTTCAGATCACTTGGACGGATTAGCACCCTTCTTGGTTAACGCAGTGATAGGCGCCACAATGGTGGAAAAGTCTCGTATAAACTTTCTGTAATAATTGGCGAATCCTAAAAACCTCTGGACCCCTTTGAGGGTTAAAGGTATCGGCCAATTCTGGATTGCTTGTAATTTCTCAGGATCCATTTCTAGTCCGGAACCGGACACAATGTAGCATAGAAACGGAATGGATGTGACTTCAAAAACACACTTCTCCAATTTGCAATAGAGATGATTGACACGGAGATGGGACAGAACTTCCTTTACCCAGAAACGATCTTCCTCCAGATTATTGGCAAAGATAAGTATATCATCTAGATAAACCACGACATGACGATATAAGATGTCTCTGAAGATCTCGTTCACGAAATGCTGGAAGACAGCTGGAGCATTACTTAATCCGAAAGGCATGACGAGGTACTCATAATGTCCATCACGGGTGTTAAAGGTGGTCTTCCACTCATCACCCTCTCGGATCCGGATGAGCTTGTAGGCACCCCTCAAATCTAATTTCGTGAAGATGGTTGCACCGCTGACTCTATCGAAGAGTTCTGTAACCAAATGTAAAGGATATCGGTTCTTGACGGTGATGTCGTTCAAGCCTCTGTAGTCGATGCATGGCCGCAGGCCACCGTCTTTCTTCTTAACGAAGAAGAAACTTGCGCTAGCTGGGGAGGAAGAAGGTCGAATGAAACCCTTCGCCAGATTCTCCTTAATATATTCTTCCATAGAATGCGTTTCTGGTAAAGACAACGGATAGGTTCGGCCTCGAGGTGGAACCTTCCCTGGGATGAGATCAATTGGACAGTCCCATTCCCTATGAGGAGGAAGGATATCAGCAGAAGCTTTACTGAACACGTCCATGTAATCTTGATACGGAGGAGGTGGAACATCCAACGACTTGGAGGAGGAAGAACAAACAGGAAGCACTTTGGACAAACAGGTCTCAGTACAGGAAGGACCCCATGCCAGGATTTGAGTAGTCGTCCAGTCAATCGATGGGTTATGGAGACAAAGCCATGGAAGGCCCAAAACCACTGGATATGTGGCTCTTGGAATCACTAGGAAGGAAATAAATTGTGAATGAAGAACTCCTACTCTCAGACGGACTGGTAGAGTTCTTAAAGAAATAACTGCGTCAAAAATCTTACTGCCGTCCACGGCAGTCAAAGAGATAGACGAGGAAAGTCTCTCAGTGGGTAGGGACCACCGTTTAACATATGCTTCAGTTATGAAATTCCCAGCTGCTCCGGAATCTAGGAGGGCAATGACGTTCCTATAACGTTGAGCAATTTGAAGCGAGACTGGGAGATTACAATCATGAGGAGATGGAGAGGAGAGCATTACTCCTAGCTGGCCCTCTCCTTGGCGGGCTAGGACTTGAAGTTTCCCGGACGTTTGGGACAGGCATTGATTGCATGAGACGGAGCTGCACAATAAAGACATAGAGACTCAGAAAGACGTCTTCGGCGTTCAGCTGGAGATAGACGGGAACGACCAATTTGCATGGGCTCATCTTTGGATGGAGACGGTTGACGAGGAGGAGGAGCAGAAGGTTTTGGGATAGACGACCTTCCCCGCTCAGTTGCTCTTTCTCTGAACTGTAGATCAACTTTTGTACATAGAGATATTAGCTCATCCAACTTAGAGGGCAAGTCTCTGGTAGCTAATTCGTCCTTGATGCGTTCAGATAAGCCATGCCAGAATGCAGCATACAGGGCTTCATCGTTCCATGCCAGTTCGGATGCCAGGATCTTGAACTGTATTAGGTACTGTCCCACAGTACGTGTTCCCTGGCGTAAACGGAGAATCTCAGAAGAAGCTGAAGTTACACGGCCTGGCTCGTCGAAGATGTGCCTGAATGTCGTTACAAAGTCAGTATATGAGGACAACAGGGTATCGGATTTCTCCCATAAAGGTGATGCCCAATCAAGGGCTGAGCCACTGAGGAGGGAAATAATATAAGCAATTTTAGTGCGATCACTAGGGAAACTGCCAGGTTGTAGCTCGAAATGAATTTCACATTGATTGAGAAATCCCCTGCAAGATCTTGGAGACCCATCAAATTTAGCTGGCGTTGGAAGATGAAGACGTGGAGCATAAATGGGTAAGGTGGGTGGAGTTACAACTGGTGTCACTGTGGTGGACGCACCGGACACCCCTGATCCACGGAGAGTCGTTTGGATCCCATCCAGCCGAGTAGAGAGATCCAGGAGACAGCGGATAATATGGCCTTGTGCAGCCTCCTGATGTTCGAGTTTTGCTGCCAGTTCTTGCATTGGCCTGGCTGCTTGATCCTGGTCTCCGGCTGGATTCATATGGTCAGTGCTTACTGTCACAACTGAGGGCCTGAGCTGACGGGAGGAAGCCTCAGTTGTTGGGGCTGAGGTGAAACTAAACTTGGGAGGTTTAATCAGACCCCTAGACATATGAGTACGGTGTAGGAAGGTTGCCCAAAGGCGTGACCATGACAACCAGGATTAAAAGTCAATAAAAGTTTATTAACAGAACTCCATGTATTCACAGCAGTGGTAAATGAATGAAGATATACAGTAGTAAACATAAAACAGTTCCTGGATCACTATAGGCTTGGCAGAAGCCACAGGGTCCTGGTAGTAGAAGGTACAGTTCTTAATGTCCCAGAGATGGAATGTCCTTACCAGACCCGTCCGTAGTAGTGAGAGTAGCTGAGGAACACACCAGCAGATGTATTACTGGAAGCTGGTAGCACTGTAGTTGAGGTAACTGCTGTGAATGCTGGATGGAACCAGCCAGGTGTTGAAAACATGGAGTGGATGCTGGATGGAACCAGCCAGGTGGTAGAATTAAGCTAGGGAGCGAAGATATAGGAAATGATGATATGCCAGTACCAATGGTTTGTGGGTACCGATGGTATGTAGGTATCCGCTGGAAAAGCACCGGCACTTTAAGGTAGTTGATCACTGTTGGAAGCTGACCGCTGGAAGCAGATGGATCTGTAGCTGGAAGCTGAAGTAGTCATAGAAGACTGCAGAGTCAGGCTGCACCGCAAGGTGGTAACTGGAGACAGGAGCTGGAAACCTGGAACAAAACAACCACAGGAGAGAGAGACTGGAAACAAGGTTTGACAACCAAAGCACTGACGATTTCCTAGTGCAGGCTCAGTCTCTTTATACCCTTAGGTATGCAGGGATTGGATGACCAATTAGGCAGACTTCAGCGGAGCTATGGATTGGAGGTCAGGATCATGTGACTGGAACCAAGATGGCTGCGCCCATACCGGCCAGTGGAAGGAAACCTTGTTTGTAACACCACATGGAGATTCCTCTGTAATGGCGGTGGTGAACACAGAGAACTCAAACCTTCAGCACGGACGGCCGCGGCCGCAGTAGGTGAGGAGTGCCACATACCCTGTAATGCGTTGAGAATACGGAGTTGATGCCTGATGCCCCGCTGGCAGGTGACGCCATGCCAGTCGCCCGGGCATTAGAAGGACAACATCCACGGATAAGTAGAGATGAGACATGACGTATGAATGCTAGCCACACAGCTGGGAACCGGGCCTAGGACGCTGGGACAGCCTTAGGAGACACCTGAAAGGTAAATAATGGCGTCCAGATACCCGGATCGTGACAATCAGTTTGCAATTACGCAAATATGCCCTTTCTGTACTTGTTTTGCATTTTTCATGCCCCTTCACTCCCTGCCCTGCTTCTCCAAGGGTAAGGAGGCACAAGTATCTGGACAAAGGGATACATTTTATTTTTTTAGGCATGCGCAGTACAAGTTTGCAAATTTTACACAAACTGGTGTATGCTTAATGCAACATAAGTCCTTAAATCTCTACCGTACATACTCCTATGGTTGGACTGGCCCACAGGGGTACAGGGGAAACCTCCTGTGGGCCCCACTGCCTGGGTGCCAACCTCCTCCTCCTCTATGGATCAGGTTCCAGACTGTGCACTTGCATTATACATTATACATATGCTACCATATATTGCACAGGACTATGGTGTATTTTGTACAGAGCATTGCTGTTATTAATCTGGTACATTGTCATGAATACACTATCAGTATTTTCTATATATATTTATCAAGGAGCCCAGCCCATTCATTCTCTAATGGCTAGCCAAACCTCTTTGGTGACTGGCCACACCCCCTCTGGAGACTTGCCAAACACCTACTCATGGGCCCTACCAGTGCTTTCACCCAGTGAGCCCTTCAAGCCCCAGTCCGTTACTCCATACTCCATACTCCCCAAAACTGTAACTTACTAACTTTATTTTAATATTTGACTGAATCTTACATTTTTTTTTTTAAGATAATAGAACAATATAATTAGCATGTCTTATGTAATTGTTTCTTAGGCATGGAAAATCTGAAGTAATGGCAATCTATGATGCCAAGACCGCATTGAGAATTACAGGGCATGCAGAATATGAAATAAACCTACAGTACTTCAAATCGGCAAAAATGTGCCAATTGCAGAACTGAAAGACAGTCCTTCTGACATCAGCATGGTTTGGAAGGAAGCAGGTCATTTCAAGGGGCACCATGAAATGAATAAATTAATTACTAAAACTATGAATAAATTAATAAAGATGAATAAATCTGAAGGATGAAATTCATGTCCTTGCATATGGTTGTGACCTAGTATGGAGCTCTTCTAAAGGCCACATTAAAAACTCAGAATATGCTAAATCTACTAAGGTTACTGCAGTTCTGGTCTACTGTCCTAAAGAGGATGTTGGCATGAGAATTCCCTACAGCAGTGGTTCCCAATCCTTTTTAAATCATGACACCCTAAAATATCAGAAATTTTTTCATGGCACCCTAGGCCAAAGGTTTCTTATTAAGACACTTAGAAAATATTGAATTAAGTAAATTGTGTTTATGTGTCATCCTTAGATTCAGTTGTGTGATGACTTCTGTTTGTCCACATATTATATGGCTGACAGCCACCAGCATTGACCATAAATAATTTGAATTGAGGCCAATCCAAGGCACCCCTGCAAGTGTCCTGAGACACCCCTAGGGTGCCTAGGCACAGAGTTTGAGAACCACTGCCCTACATAAAAACTCAAGATTAAGTGAGTAACATATGTAAGATTTCAGACTTGTAGGTTTACTCACACTGATTACAGACAATTACCAGTTGTATAGTCACTGTGCACACTTAAAGATGAACTTTGAAGGTTATCGCTATCTCTTTAAGCATTTCAGCTCTTTTGAAGCCTGTATGCATGCATGCTATCTCTGGTGAGCCACATACTTGATAGGATTTTGTGGGTGGACATCTCTGAACAATGGGATAGTGCATGGACTTCCATCTGGACATTGCTGAATTCCTGAACCAAACTCCCTCTAGCCACATAACCTTTACCATACTTCCCCTGTTCATCTGAGTGACATTTGGACTTCAGGACACCTAGATTGTCTCTGGGATCCCTCTGGACCATACTCCATCAGGACCATTGGAATGGGCTCTCTCTTATCACCATGACTGGATCTGGACTTGAACTCTCATTGGGCCCCTGGACCATACTGAGATATGGAGTGTTCTCCTGCGCAGTTTTAATGGTGCTTCTTAAGTCCTTTTCCAAGATAGCCACTGTTTAATTTCTGTACATGTGTGGTGCCATCTTGTCACTGTGTTGGAGTGCCACAGTGGGACATGGATGTGTTCCACTTAGCTCCCAGCGACAAAGCGATATCCCTGTGATACCTGCTAAAAAGCTACACCACTACCACTTGTATATGCACCGCTACCCTCATACATCACTGGATATTGCTCTGTGTGTTCTGCTCAAGATCCACTCCATCCAGATACAGAGTGTATGTAAGGATCCGCTGTTGTATACTGTTTACTCTGCTTAACACCACCACCAAATAGTACACACATAATCAACAGACCAGATACAGTATGGACTTCATCTGATACCTTGGACAATGCTAGATCATTGAACGCAGGCTTGGACTGGCCCACAGGGGTACAGGGGAAACCATTGATGGGCCCCACTGCCTGGAGGCCCACCACCTACTCGAAGGATCAGGTTCTAGACTGTGTACTTGAATTATACATTATACATTATACATATGTTACCTTATACTGGACTACTGTGTATTTTCTACAGTGCATTACTGTTATTAATCTGGTACATTATAATGCATGCAGCAGCTGAATTTACTGTATATATTTATGAAGGGCTGAGACGTTGCACTATCTAATGGTTAGTCAAACCAATGAGGTGGCAGGCCACACACCCTCAGCAGACTGGCCACACCCCTAAACATGGGCCCCTACCACTGCATTCCCCCGGTGGGCCCTACATGCCCCAGTCAGACACTGATTGAACGTTTAAAGAATCTCACAACTCTGCAGCCCACACTGTTCAAACTTTCCTTCTCTCATCTTTCTCTGCACAACAGACCTCATCTCTCCTCCTTCTTTCTCAGCATTTCAGTCTGTGACAGCATACTATGATATCAAGGCTCTACTCCAGCACACGGAATGCTGGGGATGTAGTCTCCATTCATCTCACTTAGAGGTCTATTTATCACCATCCTCATCTGATGATGCGGATGACAGGTGATAAACTGGACCAGACTCGCATAGCGATAATTGAGTACATCGCATGGATCAATTATCGCATGCAGGGACAGAGCTTGCGGGCAAGTCAGTTGTGATCACATTGCTGAATTGTGGGTGCCACCTGCCTCCGCAGCCTGGCTGCAAAGGCAGGCAATGATCGGCCATTTTTCGGGCCGCAGCATCCGTGTGTGATGTCACATGGCCACCCCGTCCCCGTTTCAGATGGCACTCACTGTGAGTGCACGCGCAGTATGGCTCCTGCGTGTGCTCTCTGGGCATAAATAGTTCAGAATGCGATCACATCGCTGATGCGATCCATACTGAATAAGGGCCTGTATTTGTACATTTTATTTGTGGTAAGAATAGAGCTGGGATGATGACTGTCCATTTATTCTGCTGTGTTGTGTGTTTGAATAAGACTGTAAACATTCAATGCCAAATTACGATGGCAAAACAGAATATATTTTTGGGCCAAATGCAGAATGAAGTTAAAATTCCCTTTATAGTGTTTAATCATTTGTTTATCTCAAACTTTAAGAAACAAAGGCAAATGGACCACAGAACTCAGACGTATACTATACTGTTAAGAGGTATATTCAATTATGTCCAAATTTTTCGGACACAGCTATTCAATCCTGGCCGTTTTCAGCCACTGTTCCGGCAATGCGGATTCAACTTATTAACAAGTCGAATCTGCATCCACATAAAATAGTCGAAAACAGCTGCGTTTTCAACAAAAACACATGTATTGGCAAGTAATTCGCCGATCCACGCATTTACCGACAGTGATTGATTTTTCAACAGTCAAAAAATCATCACTTTGAATAGGTCGAATTTAGATTCGACTTAATAACGGGTTAAAAGTGCAGTTTTTCCGACTGTTGGAAAATTTGTCACTAATTGAATACCCCCCAAAATCTGAAAAGGAAGAAGAAATTAACTTCTATGAAGGGATTAGTTGAAATTTTCTAAACAGAAGCATACAGTATATTACTAAATTAGTTTTCTTTTTAAAGATGGTGCATAGACATACTGCATTATAACTCATCAACCAATCAAATTCAGTCATTGTACTGTATCAAGTGAATTCGGATTTGAATAGAAACTGTTCAGCAGTCACTACTGCTGAAATGCCATTTACGGTATAGTAAATAACCTTCTTCTGTGATCGCAAAAGGAAAAATCTCAATTTTACATGTTCAGCATACTGTATCTGGGTATTTTAATTTTCCCATATAGCTCTTTACATATATTGATGATGTGTTTAATGAGAAATGCACATTCATAGGTTAAAAAAAAATAAAAAAAATAAACATAATACTAATAATACTAATACTACTACTACTACTACTACTAATAATAATAATAATTATTATTATTATTATTATTATTATTATTATTATTATCATTATTATTATTATTATACTATGAAGAAATCACTTGGAGAAATTCCAGTCAGGATCTCCTAGTGTAAATGAAAATAGTAAAGTCTTAACCTAATATAAAACAAAAAAAATAGCTTTCTCCAATAAATAAACTTTTACTGAAGGTTTGCTGACAAATTATTTAATTAAACTAGATAAAACAATTGTATTTTGCTAACTCTGTATATTTATTGTGTGTATACTGTTAATGAGAATGGGAAACTCCCTAGTTACTATCAAGAACATTATCTAGAGTCAGCAATCTTGGTGGGGAAGAAAGCAGTTTGTAAAGCCTGCATACTTGTGAGGAAGTGAGCAATATGTCAATGAAACGCATGTCAAAGCATTCCTATAGAAAAACCACTTTATCCTATTCAGAGTTTGTGTGGGTTTTTAGTAACTGTAATGATTCATCACCTTCTGCTAAATACTTTTATTTTGGACATTGTGAAGATTTAGTCAACATTTTGCCTTTATATTTCTGGAAATAAATTGAAAACTGGTATTAGATTAATTGCCTGAAGAGGTTTTCTTTTTGGAATTGTCGACATATTGGATTGGGGTTTATTGGACTATTGCTTCATATCATAAGAAATTCTTAATTAGCAGAAAAAAACTGCAACTTTTGACCAACTTTTTCTCAACTAAGGGTGAGTAAATACAAAATGGTATTTTACAACAAATTTCACATGCAGAATACACCATATATTTTTCCTTTATTTTAGTGATGTCTGCAGCAAAAGAGAGTTTCCCTCCTGCATTTGTTCCTAGGGGGCAACTGAATTTAAAGAGACATTTAAACATTTCTCTTCTACAGTGCTGTGGGGCTGGTATGGATTCACAACAACCATTCCAGTAAACTGCACGAGTCATGCACAAACAATACCAGGACTGGTTGGCGAAGCAGTGAGATTTCTTTTACCAGTGACATTTTAATATACATTTTGGGCTATAGCTAATTTCTCAACAACAGAAATTCTTCATTATCACTGTTTAATAATTTTTAGACCAGCTTATCACTTATCTACTAAAAAGCAAGTATACAATGTGTAACTCTTAGGGGGGCAATTCAATTCAAAGCCATATTCTTGCAGTGCTGACAAAGCAGGCAATACCTTCAGTTTTCCTCCATCCCGATACAGGTGCTTGGGGAAATATGTGAATATTGCCCACCTTATTAAACATGATATGCCCACCGCAGCAATATCCAACAGCACCTATTAACGTACTACTTCATATGCTATATGAAATCTATGTCCAACGATCTGCAATTTATTACCTATTGGGCATGTCTAGCACCGCCTATTGGCACTCAAAGCATTATAAATAACATACCATAAAGGGAGTGGCCACTGCAAATGTGAACGTGTCAACATGACACACCACCTGTTTCTCATCACTCTGGGAGCATTCCTTTCCATTCCATATGCACCTTACTTACAGTATATGGTGGTTTCTCACAACGGGGAACCTCTGAAGAAATGTACTCCCTGGACACACAGCATCTTCTATCAGTAATCACTATTCATGTAGGAAATTACATGGTCCAGAAGATGCCTTTTTGTGCAGGAATATAACCAAGATCATCATCATGTCACAGAGGTTCAACCAGACTCATGTCACCTGTTACCCCCTGCGTCTAAGCCACACCATCATCTCCTCCCTGTGACTCTCAGCCACACCCTCATCTCCCAGCCACACTATCTCCACCCCTTCCTGCGTTATCATTCACCACCACCATCATCTCCTCCCAGCATTGTCTCTCAACAACATTCATCTGCCGCCTGTGTCTCCCTGTCACACATTTCTTCCAATCTGCCTCATTTTGTGTCTCTCAGTCTCCCCCTTCACTCTGTGCCTCTCAGCCTCTCACCCTGCACTCTGTCTCTCAGCCTGCTCCTTTCACTCTGTGTCTATCAGCCTCCACCTATCTTCATTCTGTGTCTAGTGCCGCTTACACACAATGCTCACAGTAGTAGTGTCCTTTACACAGTGCCCACAGAGTTGTGCCCCTTACACAATGTCCACAGCAGTAGTGCCCCTTACATAATGCCTAAAGCGGTGCAACATACACAATGCCTTCATAGTGCCAGATACACATATGCCCCCAGCGGTGCCAGATACACATATGCCCCCAGCAGTGCCAGATACACATATGCCCCCAGTGGTGCCCCTTAAACATATGCCCCCAGTAATGCCAGATACACATATGCCCCCAGTGGTGCCCCTTACTTAATGCCCCCAGTGGTGCCATATACACATATGCCACCAGTAGTGCCAGATAAACATATGCCCCCAGCAGTGCCAGATACAGATATGCACCTAGTGGATCCAGATACACATATGCCCTTAGTGGTGCCCGATACACAAATGCCCCAGGCAGTGCCAGATACACAAATACCCCCTGCAGTGCCAGATACACATACAGTATGCCCACAGCAGTGCCAGATACACATATGCCCCCAGCATTGCCAGATACACATATGCCTCCAGCGGTGCCAGATACATATATGCCCCCAGTGGTGCCAGATACACAAATGGCCCAGGCGGAGCCAGATACATAAATGCCCCTGGCGGTGCCAGATACACAAATGTCCCCAGTGGTGCCAGATACATATATTCCCCCAGGGTTGCCATTTACACAAATGCCCCCAGCAGTGCCACATACACATATGCCCCCAGTGGTGCCCCTTACAAAATGCTCCCAGTGGTGCCATATATACATATGACCCTGGAAGATGCCGCTGGAGCTGTCAGGGGAAGGCAAGTCACTGCTGGGCCACCAGGATGAACATTTTATCACTGGGTGTCATTCCAACCTGATCATAGCTGTGCTAAGTTTAGCACAGCCACGATCACTTACACTGACATGCAGGGGGATGCCCAGCACAGGGCTAGTCTGCCCCGCATGTCAGGCCGCCAGTCCCCCTTCCCCTGCACAAGTATAAAAGCATCGCACAGCGGCAATGCTTTTGTACTTGAAGAGTAACTCCCGGCCAGTGCAGCTCCTGCGGCTGGCCGGGAGTTACTCGTCACTGCCCTGGGTCGCAGCGGTTGTGTGTGATGTCACGCAGCCACTGCAGCCTGCCCCCCGCATGGTCCAGCCATGCCTGCGTTGGATGGACTGCGCCCACAAAAGGCCACCATGTTGCCCCCTCCCGCCCAGCAATCGCCTCTGCCTGTCAATCAGGCAGAGGTGATCGCTAGGCAATGACAGCCGTCGGCTGTCAGCCATGCACCGGTGCACTGCGGAGCCGGCGCAGTTCTGACCTGATCGCTGCAATAAACTGCAGCGAGTGATTAGGTCCGAATGACCCCCATTGTCTACATCAGTGGCTCTCAAACCGTGTGCGGGCACTTGTGAGGGTGCCTTGGATTGGTAGTCCAGGACCAAGTTACATTTTTTATGGTCAATGTAATAGGCATAACTAGTGCTGGTACAATGCAAAAAAAAAAGGAGAAAATAAGAGAGTGCGCTGTCAACGGCAGCCTGTATAGGGAAGGTCAGTTCCCCAAAACAGATATACAGGATGAAGAGAAATTATACTGGCGCCGGCTGTTGGTCAAATAATGAAATTGCAATATATAAAATATGACACTTAATTTATTTAGACATTCATAAAAAAGGAATAAAAACTCCAATTCCTCAAAGGGAAAATAGTATAAATATAGCAATTGCTAAGATTCGTATATCTAAAAATGCAGGATAACACTATTTTTGCTGGTTATATATAGTGTCCACGGCTTCTGGCTAAGACTCTTATTTCCACATTGCTCACAAGTCATTAAGTGATACAATTTATTACCAGACTTGCTTCCGGATATAAGTCCCCCTAGGTATCTTGTGCAAATAAGATCCAGATGGCAGCAGGGAAAAGTCCGGGTCTGTGATGAACTTGTGTTGGATTTTTATCCAGTGGATGCAGAGAGTCCATATATTGCCAGGGAATCTGTTGAAGTATGTCCAATGCCAGTGGTCCTGCAAAGTGTGGCTCAACGTGTTTCGCGTTTTTTGACAAAAAACAAAATACAATAACAACAGAAGGCAGTCGATCACGTGATGTAGATTCTGGATTACATTCTCTATTTTTTTATAACCTTCTGATTCTCGTTTTTAATAATAAAGATAGAAATGAGCATTGGTATGTAAAGGACTGCCTTCTGTTGTTATTGTATTTTGATTTTTGTTAAGTTAGATTTATTGAAACAACAGCTGTTTCCAACTACTCCCTAATTAGAAGGGTATATATAATGCGCCAGCTATAGACTGGGTATATGCTACTGAGGAAGCTGGTAGTGATCAGACCAGCGAAACGCGTTGAGCCACACTTTGCAGAACCACTGGCATTGGACATACTTCAACAGATTCCCTGGCGATATATGGACTCTCTGCATCCACTGGATAAAAATCCAACACAAGTTCATCACAGACCCGGACTTTTCCCTGTTGCCATCTGGATCTTATTTGCACAAGATACCTAGGGGGACTTATATCCGGAAGCAAGTCTGGTAATAAATTGTATCACTTAATGACTTGTGAGCAATGTGGAAATAAGAGTCTTAGCCAGAAGCCGTGGACACTATATATAACCAGCAAAAATAGTGTTATCCTGCATTTTTAGATAACTAGTGCTGGTGGCTGCCAATCATAAAATATGTGGACAAACAGAAGCAAAGCTTGTCGTCCCTCACCACATGACAACCTAAGGATGACATAAAAACACAATTTACTTAATTTAATATTTATTTCTAAATTTCTCAATAGGAAACTTTTGGCCTGAGGTGCTGTGAAAAAAAAACCCTGATAGTCTAGGGCGCCGTGATTAAAAAAAAGTTTGGGATCCACTGGTCTACATGATGAATGTTGATATTTAGTACCCAACCCAAGTTTCTCAGTTCATGACACTTTTTTCACACACACTATGGTAAAAGGAAGATGAGAAATATAGCTTTGTAAGAAATCAGTAAGCTCAAGTACTGTGCTGTTAAAAACTGTACTGTACATTTATTCCAGTAACATGAATTAAAATTTCAGTATAAAATTGACACTTACATTAGAGCTAATGACTTACTGAATAATTAATAGGATACTTTGCATGGGTGCAGTAATTCTGTTGTACTGTGTACTTTGTGAGTTATACAATATGTAAATGGGTCCATTTTTATGTTTTAATGCATGAGGGTATAGACAATACAGTATACAGAATTTAGGTAACTGTTGAAACAGGAATTGATTTTGGCACAAAGCCTTGGGGGTAAGTGGTTTTTCAAAGATTAATTACAATAATATGACGTACTAGCCACAAAAGTATAAATAATAAAACAAAGAGAAATTGACAAAAGAAGCAATTTGTACTTACCCACTTTTTTAATACAAATACAGTAATAAGTGCATATACAACACTGAAAAAAATAATTAACTAGAACTTAAAATATAAACAAAATGACAATAAAAACAGTTACGTGCAAGCACTAATTCTGATACTGTGGAATGATATAATAAATTATTAAAGTAGTTGATCGTTAATATTGACATTTTGTTAATATTAAAGTTTTATGAGTAAATAAATAAGCCGACGCCACACATTAGCTATCTATATTCAAATTCCTTGCCAAATAAATCACCTTACCAGACATGTAATTATAGAGCAGTACAGTATGTTCACAAATTACTGATGGATATGTACAGTATATGCAAGAACGAGAAGAAACACTACAATGTTTTCCCCAACACACTGCAATAAGCCAGTTAAAAGTAGAGATGAGCGGGTTTGGTTCCCTAAGAACCGAACCCCCCTGAACATCACGTTCTGAGCCCGGAACTGAGTCTGACTCGGGACTTCCCGCCAGACTCGGAAACCAGAACGAGGCAAAACTTAATCATCCTGCTGTCGGATTCTTGCGGGTTTTGGATACCATATAAACAGCCGCAGGTCTTCGCCATTTTCATCCGGACTTGAGAGGGAGGGAGACAGACCTCTGTCTCTCTCTGTAGGTAGTGGCGTTGGGTGGGGTTAGTGTGTGCACTGTAGGGGTGCTGCTGCAGCAGGGACGTGCAGCGAGTTAAATGGCAAGGGAGGCACTGGCTAATTAAATCCCCCCCTCAATATGAAAGGAGAAAAAAGGCATGGGACGCCCCCTATTTCATAAAAACCAGCACCAGGTGATTGGTGTAATGTGTGTCCTGGCCTATAGGGACTGGATCCAGGATCCAGGCCTGCAGCCAATAATGTGCGCTGCATCCTGCCGCCGATGCCCACTACCGCTGCTATTCCTGGTGCCCGCTTCTGCTGCTGCTCCTAATGCCCGCTACCACCACTGCTCCTGATAACCGCTTCCGCTGTTGTCTGCTACCGACACCACTGAAATCCCTGCTACTGCCCAAGATGCCTGCCCTATACAGCACTGACAGTGACAGCTGTCATTGTCAGTGCTGTACCTGATGGCCAATCACATCAGTTTCAGTGACAGGGGCGTGCTTTCATCCCCTGAGGCACTTATACTTGTGCTGCTTCTCCAGCTATTTTTAATGGGGTTTTCAGCCCTCTGCTCGGCCCCACCCTCTGTTCGCCCCCTGCTTCCGGCCATTTATCATTGGCTGCGGTAGGCACCACTCTCGGTGCCTCTGATACAAATCAAAATGGTTTTTAACAGTATAAAAATGATTCGAATAATATAAAGCATATACTTTTAACACAGAATTTGTGTCATAAGTATTTTCTTTGTATTATCTTAATCATTAATTGCAGGGGAGGCACTGCCTGATGTCCCTGTGCTGCAGTCACTGTGGTGTACCTGTGCCGTGTTAGGGGTGCTGTCCTTGCTGCCACTGGTGTTTCATGTGCTGCAGCTGTACATTGGTGTTGCTGTCCTGGCTGTCACTGTGTTGTACAGGGCGCAGGTGCACTGTCCTCCTATATGCTGTAAAATATGGAGGTGCTGCTGGCCCTGTATGTTGTAAAACTTCAGGGGTGCAGTTGTTAAAAATGAAAAGCACACTGCTCCTGTATGCTTTAAAATATGGGGGTGCTGCTGGCCCTGCATTTTGTAAAAGTTAATAGGCTCAGTTGTTAAAAATTAAAAGCACACTGCTTTATGCTGTAAAATATAGGGGTGTTGCTGTTCAAATAACATTACACTAGCCCTGTATGCTATAAAAATTCAGAGGTGCAGTTGTTAAAAATTAAAAGCACACTGCTCCTGTATGCTGTAAAATATAGGGGTGTTGCTGTTCAAATAGCATTACACTGGCCCTGTATGTTGTAAAAATCCAGGGGTGCAGTTGTTACAAATTAAAAGCACACTGCTCCTGTATGCTTTAAAATATAGAGGTGTTGCTGTTCAAACAATATTACACTGGCCCTGTATGTTGTAAAAATTCAGGGGTGCAGTTGTTAAAAAATAAAAGCACACTGCTACTGTATGCTATAAAATATAGGGGTGTTGCTGTTCAAATAGCATTACACTGGAAATGTATGCTATAAAAATTCAGGGGTGCAGTTGTTAAAAATTAAAGGCACACAGCTCCTGTACGCTGTAAAATATAGGGGTGCTGCTGGCCATGTATGTTGTAAAAATTCAGGGGTGCAGTTGTTAAAACTTAAAAGCACACTGCTGTATGCAATAAATATAGGAGTGTTGCTGTTCAAATAACATTACACTAGCCCTGTAGGTTGTAAAACTTCAGGGGTGTCCTGGCTGTACGGGCTGTCACTAGTGTTTCATGTGCTGCAGTTGTACATGGGTGTTGTGCTTCTGTCCTTGCTGTCATTGTGTTGTACAGGGTACAGGGGCACTGTCCTCCTGTATGCTGGAAAATATATGGGAGCTGCTGGCCCTGTATGTTGTAAAAATTCAGGGGTGCAGTTGTTAAAAATGAAAAGCACACTGCTGTGTGCTGTAAAATATAGAGGTGTTGCTGTTCAAATAACATTACACTGGCCATGTATGCTATAAAAATTATGGGGTGCAGTTGTTAAAAATAAAAGCACACTGCTCCTGTATGCTGTAAAATATAGGAGTGTTGCTGTTCAAATAACATTACACTGGCCCTGTATGCTATAAAATTCAGGGGTGCAGTTGTTAAAAATTAAAAGCACACTGCTCCTGTATGCTGTTAAATATATAGGTTTTGCTGTTCAAATAACATTACACTGGCCCTGTAGGTTGTAAAACTTCAGGGGTGTCCTGGCTGTACGGGCTGTCACTAGTGTTTCATGTGCTGCAGTTGTACATGGGTGTTGTGCTTCTGTCCTTGCTGTCATTGTGTTGTACAGGGTACAGGGGCACTGTCCTCCTGTATGCTGGAAAATATATGGGAGCTGCAGGCCCTGTATGTTGTAAAAATTCAGGGGTGCAGTTGTTAAAAATGAAAAGCACACTGCTGTGTGCTGTAAAATATAGAGGTGTTGCTGTTCAAATAACATTACACTGGCCATGTATGCTATAAAAATTATGGGGTGCAGTTGTTAAAAATAAAAGCACACTGCTCCTGTATGCTGTAAAATATAGGAGTGTTGCTGTTCAAATAACATTACACTGGCCCTGTATGCTATAAAATTCAGGGGTGCAGTTGTTAAAAATTAAAAGCACACTGCTCCTGTATGCTGTTAAATATATAGGTTTTGCTGTTCAAATAACATTACACTGGCCCTGTATGCTATAAAAATTCAGGGGTGCAGTTGTTAAAAATTAAAAGCACACTGCTCCTGTATGCTTTAAAATATAGGGGTGCTGCTGGCCATGTATGTTGTAAAAATTCAGGGGTGCAGTTGTTAAAACTTAAAAGCACACTGCTGTATGCAATAAATATAGGAGTGTTGCTGTTCAAATAACATTACACTAGCCCTGTAGGTTGTAAAACTTCAGGGGTGTCCTGGCTGTACGGGCTGTCACTAGTGTTTCATGTGCTGCAGTTGTACATGGGTGTTGTGCTTCTGTCCTTGCTGTCATTGTGTTATACAGGGTACAGGGGCACTGTCCTCCTGTATGCTGGAAAATATATGGGAGCTGCTGGCCCTGTATGTTGTAAAAATTCAGGGGTGCAGTTGTTAAAAATGAAAAGCACACTGCTGTGTGCTGTAAAATATAGAGGTGTTGCTGTTCAAATAACATTACACTGGCCATGTATGTTATAAAAATTATGGGGTGCAGTTGTTAAAAATAAAAGCACACTTCTCCTGGATGCTGTGAAATATAGGAGTGTTGCTGTTCAAATAACATTACACTGGCCCTGTATGCTATAAAAATTCAGGGGTGCAGTTGTTAAAAATTAAAAGCACACTGCTCCTGTATGCTGTTAAATATACAGGTGTTGCTGTTCAAATAACATTACACTGGCCCTGTATGCTATAAAAATTCAGGGGTGCAGTTGTTAAAAATTAAAAGCACACTGCTCCTGTATGCTTTAAAATATAGGGGTGCTGCTGGCCCTGTATGTTGTAAAAATTCAGGGGTGCAGTTGTTAAAAATTAAAAGCACACTGCTCCTGTATGCTGTAAAATATAAGGGTGTTGCTGTTCAAATAACATTACACTGGACCTGTATGTTGTAAAAATTCAGGTGTGCAGTCAAAATCAATGTACACTGGCCCTGCCTTGTATGCTTTAATAATTGTAGGGTGCAGTGAAAATCAATGTACACTGGCCCTGTCTTGTATGCTGTAATAATTGTAGGGTGCAGTGAAAATCAATGTACACTGACCATGTCTTGTATGTTGTAAGTATTCTAGGGTGCAGTGAAAATTAATGTACACTGGCCCTGTCGGGTGGTATTCATGTGACCGCCGGTCTGCTAACCGACAGTCACATGACTTCCTCCACCATCCCGCCGGCTCAGTATCCCGATGGTCGGCATGCCGACCAACAGGGACTATTTCCACTCGTGGGTGTCTCAGGCCTGCACAAACTCCTGCCTGTGTTGCACTTTATGGCTACCGGCAGCTTCCAGCCTGTGACTGGCAATGTAATTAGTATCTCACAGGCCACCTTTTAAAAATATTTAATTCAGGTGAGTTAAAAGTAAACATACATACACGTCTATGTCTAAGTGGTGCTTCTGTAATGTAATAGAAAACAGTATTGTATTGATTACAGGTCATGACACTCACCTTTAATTTTTGAATGGCCACTCAGGTTTTGGATGTCTTGGATGGCTACATAGATGCCTCTCTCTGCTTCCCTACCCAGGAGTCACAGTGGTATGCAGTCAGGGTAGCTTTATCTGATCTTGCGGCCATGGACAATGTGCTGGGTGACATAGCTTAGACACATGTTGAGCTGAGGACACCTAGGGGCAGGCAATATATTTCTAACAATCCACATCTGGCCCAAGACATGTGCATGTGGTTTGTGGAGCTAATTAAACAATACACATATTGCGTGTTCACAATTTATTAATTTTAACACACAACTTTTTGAGACCAATCTTAAAGAAAAAACACTGTAATGGTCAATATATTCTGACCGAACATTATTAATTTTTTTTTTTTGTGTGCTGGGTGCCGAGGATTGTGCTGGCTCGTTGGTGCGGGTTCGACTTGAGCGTCGGACTGGGGAATGAACTGGGGTGTGGCTTGGTGTCGTTGTCCCAGAACTAGATGTGGCATGGTGTGATGCCAACACACTAAGGCTTTGACTTAGATTGTTCAAGCTTGCTGTGAGCTGAGTGTTAGCGGCAGTGTTGTTAGCTATCATGCGTGAGAGGTTGTCGTTGATCATTTGGTTGTGTTGTATGATCTGTATAAGTGATTGTTGCTGCCGCTGCTGATCATCCAAGATGCGTTGGAGGTTTGACTGCATTTGGGTGTTGTCTGCCCTCATCTGTTCCATGGAGTTAGCGATTCGGCCCACCTGCACTATAAGTCTGCCTGAGTTGCGACTCAGTCTAGGCAAATGATGGGGCAGACTTGACAGGTATTGGCTGTGGGTGTTGAGGCTTGCGCAGTATTGCGCCTGTTGTGACGACCAACGGCTCCAAAACTCAGGGCCCATTTGTGTGTCAACTTGTGTTGTGCTCAACTGGGGGCTGTGGGATGTTTGGGGTTGTTGGGGTATGTCCTGCGGCGTGGTTGGATGAGTCGGATCGATGGGCTGCAGGTGGAGTGTGAAGGTCTCCTGGTCACGTTCCTGCTAGGCATCCTCGGTGATGATGCCTGGGTCTGTATGGGGTTGAAGATAGCCACTATTTAGTAAATATGTAGCATTGGTCTTACTATAGCTTTACCTCAACATGCATTACTTCTTAATATTAATGTTGTAATTGCTAAATAGATTGTGGCATAAACTTAACTATGTTGCTCACCTTTTTTTATAAATATGTGGCTTCTAACGTTCACTACTCATTTGTTTTTTTTGGCGGGGAATAGTAGAATTCTGAGCCATAATTACTGTTTAAACACGAAGAACTCTAACAAATACAAAGTACTACATTTACATATTGGGTATGAAGCTTCCTTTGGAACAACACACACAATACAATAAATGTGTTGGCCAATACACTCATACATTGTTCAAGGCAGTCAGTGGTCTGCCAAAAACGAAAAAAAATATAGTGGCCTAAAATGTACACATTAACAATGGATGAAAAAGTTTTAAGGTGCCCTATGTTTAGAAGTGGTGTTGTTTGCCATGCAAAACAATTGGATGAGACTTAACATTTCTGTTGTTTTTTTACTACAAAAATTATGTGTCAAAAATGTGTTGATATGGCCAACATCCCATCTGACAATTATCCATCTAAAAATACCTTAACACCATCTGCTTGTTGTTGTTGATTATTGAAACGATGACTGGTCATTAGTGTATTATAATTTTCGATGTACTAACAGTGGGGCAGATGTATAAACCTGGAGAAGGCATAAGGAAGTGAAAAACCAGTGATATGTGAAAGGTGAGAAAGGCACAAGGCAAACAGATCCAATATTTACATTAACAGTTGTGTTTATTTTGTACTGCTGCCTTTATCACCTTGCACATATCAGTGTTTTTTCACTTCCTTATGCCTTCTCCAGGTTAATAAATCAACAACACTGTTTGTTTACTTATTTACACGTAATTGTTATGTTTACTCACCATACAACTGAGGGGATTGTGGATCCTCACTTTGGGGGCTGGCCAATAGAGCTAGTGGTGGCACGGCCGACACTGCGGAGATGCGCCGTTGGGGTGGTGATGCTGGTGCTGGAGCTGGAGCCTCAAGACGGCGTCTCTTGGGTGGCCTCGTTGCCACAGTAACCGAGCCCTGTGATGGGCGCCTTAGTGTAGGTGGATTTGCCGAAGAAGAACCTGTGTGATAAGATAATCATTTTAATTTTGTGTTTCTATGTATTTGCAGAATATGTGTATACAGTTAAATCTTACTGGTATTGCCACCATCTGCATCTCTTGGCAGTGTTGGCTGTGGCCTGGCTGTGCTGCTTCTCTGGCGTACTGTAGAAATATGAAGAATGTCCTTATGAACATACTATTTTGGTGATATGTTTTTGCTAATTCCTTATTGTGATGTTAACATATGTGGTACCTGATGAGAATTAAACTAAACGATGCTTATGCATTTCTGCCTGACGTCATTGGGTGCGTATTCTTTAAATTAGCATAAATTATGCAAAAAATACAATACACAAAGGCGCATAATGCAAACAATTATACGACTTAAAAACAAAACGTTGTAGCTTGACACAACCACAATATTGCACGCTAAGGTCCCAATTTTGGATAATAATAATAAAACACTAGACAAAAATATCTTGTAAAAATTTGAAACATCACAACCAAATATGCAATCAAAAACACATCAAGCACACAAAGGGCAACCCATAACAACACACAATAATCATAAATGATATGAAATGTATTTACAAAAAAACTTTGTTTAAAAATTAAAAATTTTAAAGCATGAAAACACACCTACAAACATTTACTTTTGACTTACAACACCAGAAAAACTCCAAGGCAACCAGTAATAAGTTAAAAAAAAAAAAAAACAGCACATCAGGCCTGGCCAACCTGTGGCTCTCCAGATGTAGTGAAACTACACATCCCAGCATGCCCTGCCACAGTTTTAGCATTCCCTAATAGCAAAACTGTGGCAAGGCATGATGGGACTTGTAGTTTCACAACAGCTGGAGAGCCACAGGTTGGCCAGGCCTGCACTACATCACCAACACATTAGAAGAATGAACAAACTGACAACCACAATTAGCTAGAAGACATTTCAGACAACTAAGGACAAAGCACACATGCTTAAATTGTTTAAAAAAAAACACAAATAACTCACCATCCTGCCTTGGCCGATCCAAATCCCGGACATAAGTGGCACCAACCACTTCTTGCGGAATGAGTGCACGCACAGGCTCCTCCCAATCTCGGTAAGATGCACGGAAGGGGTGTCCACCCCCGGTTTGGCGAGACGATTTAGCCTCCTTGGCCATCTTCGCCTTGACACGGCGCTTTATGTCGTAAAAACGCTTACAGCACGTGTCCTCGGTCCGCCTCACCACACCCTCACTATTCACAGCCGCAATGACCTTCCCCCACAGAACACTCTTCCTGCGTGATGACACCTTTGCAGCATCATGGCCAAACAACTGCCGATGATGCCTCATCAGCTCCCGCCCCAAAGCCATATTTTCAGCATAGCTAAATTTGACATTGCGGCCAGTCTTTGTAGTGGTGCGTGGCTGCGGAGCCACAACACCATCACTTTCACTGGAGGCCGCAGCAGCAGCCACCCCCTCCTCCTCACTAACCTCCTCCACCTCACTAACCTCCTCCCTCTCACTCACCTCCTCCACCTCACTCACCTCCTCCCTCTCACTCACCTCTTCCACCTCACTCACCTCTGACTGGGACATAATCAGGACAAACAACAAATAACACTGAGGAAAAAAAACAATAAACACACTCCTCCACTACCACTACACACCACACACCAAACACACACTCACTCACTCACTCACTCACTCACTCACCCACTCACAAACAATGACAATAGACGTTAAATAAAAAAACAATGACAAAAAAGTAAACAAACTTTTAAATAACTACACAACAAGTATGATAAGACTACTTACACACACAGTACAGCACTCAACAATCGCAAAAAACCTCCTCAAATCCTCCACAAACTCCAAACAACTCTCCAACTCCTAACACACCTTCCTCTCACCTCTCCACTAGCTAAACCCACGAGGTGCTGACGGTTTGGGGCGTTTTTATAGTAATGTGCACAGACACTCCTCCATCACGAATCAAACCAATCACGGACGAGTGACAAAAACGAAACTTAGGAAAAAAACGCGGCCGTGAACGGACAAACACTGCCGTAACCAAAATGTGACGCAGTCGTAAAAAAAACACATAACACGGCCGCAAAACCACTAAATCGGCCGCATTCTACCTTACAAAACTACGAATGACATTGACATCGGAAAACCCGAAAAAGAAAAATACGACAGCTTAGTAAATTAGTCGTAATAAATTCAAAAAGTTGCACAATTACACATTCAATGTCATTCGTGATGAATCTCACTCCAAATCGGTACAAATACGAATTTTAGTAAATATACCCCATAGAGTGGGAATAGAGCCCGTGGCGACCGCAGGTCGCCACCGAGCCCACAGCAAGCCCGCAAGGGGCTTGCGGCACTCGCCCCTCCCCGCCGGGATCCCGGCGTCAGTATACTGCCGGGATCCCGGCGTCGGTAAGCTGACCGGCGGTCAGCCATACAACACCCGCCCTGTCTTGTATGCTGTAAAATTACAGGGGTGTTGTGAAAATACAGGGGTGCTGGCACTGTCTGCAGTTGCGATGTCTAGGTCTGACCTTCACAACACTGTATGGGAAGAGGAGGCTCCTACCACCATTTGCATGCCCCCCGCAAGTGCTGGGAGGAGCACCACCAGTCCAGTTGCTGATATTGAGATTACACCAGGATGAGGAGGATATGGGTGTAGCTGGCGCTGCGGAGGAAGATGACGATGAGGATTCTGATGGTGATGTGGTTTGTTTGAATAAGGTACCAGTGGAGACAGTTGTTGGCCATGGGATGAAAAAGCCCATTGTGATGCCTGGGCAAAATATAAAAAAAGCCCCCTCTTTGGTGTGGAATTATTTCTCCACAAATCCGGACAAGTTGCCTTTGCCAATCTATAACAAGTAGGGGTAAGGACGTTAACCACCTTGGAACAGCCTCCCTTATATGTCAAGTGCAGCGCATGCATCATAAGTTATTGTCAAGTTCAGGAATCTGAGGATGAGGACGACATCTTGCCACTGCAGAGCCAGTTTGTGCAAGGAGAGATTAATTGCTTTTTTTTTTTGTTGGAGGCCCAAACAAACCAATAATTTCAGCAGACCCTGTCGCTGAAATTATTGGTTTGTTAAAGTGTGCATGTCCTGTTTATACCACATAAGGGTGGGAGGGAGGGCCCGAGGACAATTCCATCTTGCACAGCTTTTCATTTTTCTGCCACATCATTCCAGGGGTGCTGCCTATGCTGTATAAGTCCAGGGGTGCTGATGTACTTGATCCTAGGTTTACCTGAAAGCCTAGAGCAGATATGAAACAAGCTTCAACATCACAAATAGATTTTAAAACTAGCCACAAAGGTGAAAATGGAAATGGAAAGTGTTTTTAAATAAAGTGGGGAGAGACCACATTTGTGGCCAAAGTCAGTGTGACTCACAAGAAACTGAATCATAATACAGCGCAACTGCTGGAGAGGTAAACGTGATATTTTCTGCCAGAGCATTAGAGAGAGGTTCTTCTCAGTTATTTCATGTTAGGGACTCACTCAAATGAATGGCTCCAATTAGTCAACCTTAAGTTTGATTTATTATTGATGTTCCACATTTTTGCATTATTTATTTAGAAGATGCGCATTTGTTGTCTTTTCCCAAGGGCTGCGTAGGGTTATCACAAGACCTCGCGGTGTTAGGAGAACAGAGTTTCCGTGATCTTGCATTGCACCAGCTTAACATAGCACTACAGCACTAGATGGGCCAGGAGCTCCTATGAGGCACAAACAGTTACTGAATAAGGCCCAGTATGGAGTCTCATACTGGCTTACAGCCAGGAAGATGTCTGGCCTGCCAGGCTGAGGCATGCTTTGGGCAAGAAGGTTAGCATTGCTTCCTCCCATAGTCCAACTTATAGTATGAAATGAGTTTGGACTGTAGAGTGGTAAGCTCCACCAGGGCAGGGGCTCAATAACAAAAAAATTTACTGCACAGTCGTGCTTAGTACTTAATATGAATACAATAAACAAGACACACAGGTATGCTCACATGCATGTAACTGGGAGCTGTGAAAAACAAAAATAAGGCATCTGCCACAAAATATGTAAACCAATCCAGATCCAAAACATGAGCGGGGATCCAGATCCAAAACCAAAACCAAAACACGAAAAGTGCTTGCCGCACATCTCTAGTTAAAAGTATGTAAATAAAATGTAGCAGACACAGTTTAAGGGAGAGATGTACTACAATACAATACAATTTGTTGTCATCGGCAAAAGAACAAGTTTCACAGATGAAATTACTTTGTGCAAATACAGCAATTGCAGTAAAATAGCAGCATCCATAATAAATACAGACATATACATATACAATTCACATGTTCAACATTCGTACTGCTGTAGGGAGAAAACTGTCATGTAGACGCCCAGTGCGTTGCCCTCAAAGTCCTAAACATTTTTTTTGTAATTTCACAAATAACTTATTAAAAGAATGACTAATTCCAGTAAAATATTTCTAGATCTCTTCCAAACTCTAGATTCGTAAAGATCATGGATGGTTGGCAACTGCACTCTAATGATCTTACCAGCAGTCCTTACCGTACGTTCCAAAGCACCCCCCCTCACTCGAACTGCAGCTGCCATACCAAACTGTAATACTAAAAATCAAAATGCTCTCAATAGAGCATCTGTAAAAATTTAGTATGGTTGATTTGTTCACCCCTGCAACACTTACATGCCTCAAAAAGAAGAGCCGTTGCTGTGCTTTCTTCAATAACCACATTGAGTTTGCAGACCATGTCAGATCAGAGGAGACCAAAGTACCCAAAAATCTGAATGAATTAACAACCTCAACATCCAAATTATTGATGGAATCAGCTCCTAACTGCCATGTTACAGGCTGTCTTTGAAAAATGACAGAGCTGATTGGTTGGTAGCTTATCGCTCTCCACTTTTATCTCTCTACAAAGCTTATTATATCTGCCCTCAAACTTGCAAATGTAGGATGAGCCACCTACCTCAGCTAAGATTGCTCCTAACTCTAAACAATGAGGTCCTCTGTAGTGTGTCATACATTCATACTGTATACGCTTCTCAAAACATACAAAATGCAAGTTTCACAATCTATATAGGCTTAAAAAGGACCTTTTAAGCAAGGTGTTTGTCTATCTAGACAAGAAAAAACACAAAAGTGTCCTGACACACTACAATAAGCCATACGCATGTGTGTGCATGTGTACTGTGTATATATTAGAGATGAGCGGGTCAGGTTCTCTGAAAACCGGACCAGCCTGAACATAGCGTACTGAGCCAGAATCCAAGTCCTGCTCAGGTTTTTCCACCTGACACGGATACCAAAACGAGTCAAAACATCATCCTCCCGATGTCGTATTCTCGTGGGTTTTGGATTCTATAGTAGTCTCTGGTGATCGCGCCATCTTCACTTCGGCTGCAGAGCTTGTATTGTGTGGACGTGTCCGTGCTGTGTCCTTCCAGGGGTGCTGTGTTGTCCATTAAGGGAATGCTGTGTCAATCCAGGGGCACTCTGTCCTTCCTTTAAGGGGCTGCAGTGTCGGACAAGGGGCTGCTGTGTCCTCTAGGAGTGCCCTGTCTGTCTATTGCTCCAGTGTAAAAAAATAAAATAAAAGCTAAAAATCTAATTTAAAAAAAAATATATATACTGTATTTTGTGCTATACTCCAGTGTACATAAATGGCTGATGTGTCCGTTTCCAGGGTTGCTTTGATATACTAAAAGAGGTGCTGTGTTGCAAATCAAGGTGTTACTGTGTCCGACAAGGGGCTGTTGTGTCCGTCCAGGGGTGCTCTGTCAATCTAGGCATGCTCTGTCCATCCATCAAGGGGCTGCTGTGTCTGACAAAAGGCTGCTGTGTTCATCCATTCAGGGGCTCTGCCCCAGTGTAAAATAAAAGCTAAAAATCTTATTTAAAAAAAAATGTTGTGCTATACCCCAGTGTACTATGCTATTATTTTTCTGTGACACTGATGGTCAAACCGCAGTGTAATAATAATTAATCATACATGTATTGTGACACTGTAGGTGGTACTCCAATTGTAGGTGGTCCGTTCCCAGGGGTGCTTTGTTGTACATAAATGGGTGCTGTGTTGTCTGTCAAGGGGCTGCTGTGTCCGACAAAGGGCTGTTGTATACATTCAGGGGTGCTGTGTCAATCTAGGGGTGCTTTGTCCATCCATCATAGGGCTGCTGTTTCCAACAAGGGACTGCTGTGTCTGTCCAGGGGTGCTCTGTAAATCTAGGGGTGTTCTGTCCATCCATCAAGAGACTGCTCTGTCTAAAGAGGGGATGCTGTATCTGTCAATCCAGGGGCTCTGCCCCAGTAATGTAAAAAAAAAATGAAAGCGAAAAAAAAAAGTAAACAAAAATATATATTTTTGGGGTTTTATACCGCAGGTACTAGACTATTATTTTTCTGTGACACTGCTGGTCAGACCAGCAGTAATTAATCATACACATATTGTGGCACGGTAGGTGGTACCCCAACTGTAGTTGGTCCATCCCCAGGGATGCTTTGTTGTACTTTTATTTATTTATTTATTTATTTAATTATTAACAGTTTCTTATATAGCGCAGCAAATTCCATTGCTCTTTACAATTGGAAATAACAATGATATAACAAAACTGGGTATTAACAAACAGTCATAGAAGTAGGAAGGCCCTGCTCGCAAGCTTGCAATCTATAGGGAAATAGGCATGGATACACAAGGATAGGTGCTATCTATTGCACAGTTGTCCACCAAATTTCAAAGGTTCTTGGTGGGCTGTATGATATGGTCATACAGCAATGATGAACCGGGATCGAGAGGAAGGGAAAGTGAAGAATGAGAAGACATGTGAGGATATGTGTGGACTGTGCAGAGTGGATGCAATTTGATAGAAAGGTTTATGAAAGGAATGTGGGCGGTTCTGGAATTTGATACGCTTGCCTAAAGAGGTGAGTTTTCAGGGAAAGCTTGAAGGTTTGGAGACTAGAGGAGAGTCTTATTGTGCGTGGTAGGGCATTCCACAGAGTGGGTGCAGCCCGATGAAAGTCCTGCAATTGTGAGTGGGAGCGAATAATGAGTATGGATGAGAGACGTAGGTCTTGTGAAGAGCAAAGAGGTCAGGTCAGGTCATATTTTGAGATAAGCAAAGTGATGTACATTGGTGTAGTTTGGTTAATGGCCTTGTGTGTGAGTAAAAGTATTTTATATTGAATACGGTAGAATACAGGTAACCAATGAAGGGACTGACAGAGTGGATCTGCAGACAATGAACATCTAGCGAGGAAGATTAGCCTCGCAACTGCATTCAGAATGGATTGTAGTGGTGAGAGTCTCGTTTTGGGAAGACCAGGTAGGAGACTATTGCAATAATCAATGCGGAAGATAATGACAGCATGGATTAGAGTTTTAGCAGTGTCTTGTGTAAGGTATGGTTGTATTTTGGATATGTTTTTTTAGATGCATGTAACATGATCTTGAGACAGATTGAATGTGGGGAACAAAGGACAGATAAGAGCCAAGGATGACACCTAGGCAGCGAGCTTGTGGGGTAGGGTAGATTGTCGAGTTTTCAACAGTGATAGAGATATCAGGTTGGTACCTACTATTGGCCGGTGGAAATATAATTAACTTTGTTTTTTAAATATTAAGTTTGAGGTAGCGAGATGTCATCCAAGATGAAATGGCAGAAAGGCATTCAGTGACACGGCCCTGTACAGATAGGGACAAATCAGGGGAGGATAGGTAGATTTGAGTATCATCTGCGTACAGATGATACTGAAATCCAAAAGAGCTGATTAGTTTACCAAGAGATGAGGTATAGATAGAGAAAAGCAGAGGACCAAAGACTGAGCCTTGCGGTACTCCAACTGAAAGAGGTATCGAAGAGGAGGTAGATTCAGAGAAGCGAACACTGAAGGAGCGATTAGATAGGTAGGATAGGAACCAAGAAAGGGCTGTGTCTTTAAGACTTAGGGATTGTAGTGTTTGTATGAGAAGAGAGTGATCAACAGTGTCAAATGCAGCAGATAGATCTAGAAGAATAAGTAGGGAGTAATGGCCTTTAGACTTCGTAGTGACCAAATCATTAATCACTTTAGTCAGTGCTGTCTCTGTGGAGTGTTGAGAACGGAAGCCTGACTGAAGTGGGTCCAATAAAGTGTGTGAGTTAAAAAAGTGTGTGAGTCGAGTGTAGGCAAGTCTTTCAAGTAGCTTAGAGAGACAAGGGAGCTGAGAGAAATAAAACCAGCCAGGTTTCAGGGTCCTCATTAAACCGCGGTGTCCTCCTTGTGCATGGGAGATTGGTGTTGCTCCAGAACTAATAAGCCGCTTGACTGTTTCAGCTTTTTTCCTCTCAAAAGTCCAGTGATGGTCCAGATACAAAGGCAGTGATGTTGCTGAATGTTGACCCAAAGTAGCCTACTGACGCGTTTCACTGCAGGCACTGCAGCTTTATCAAAGCTGCAGTGCCTGCAGCGAAACACGGCTGGCTGGTTTTATTTCATCATAAGAGACACTCTCAAGGGACTACACCTCTAGCGGTTTGGTAAAGTCATTGGTGAGACTGCGTTGACAGTCCATCTCCAGTTGTTACATCTTTCTGCAATCCAGTTGATTTTATATAGGAACGGATTACTTTGCTATAGGCAGCTATTATTGCGACCCTCATTTTTAACGTTTATCTATGAATTTAATGCGTGTTTTTTAATGTGGTCTATACCTTATTAAATGTGTAGTAATTTTATCATTCAATCCTTCTCAAATATTTAATTCATTCATTTTCACGTTAGCGCTGCTATTTGTTGTTATTTTTAGTTCATAGGTTTTGGGTGTGACTACCCCAAAAAAAGTTTAGTAGCAGCATTAGAGTCACAGCACCAGTTAGCGCCCGATCACCCATTTCTTTGTACCTTTTTTCTGCAGCATGTACTGCAAGCCTGCTCGCCCCCTGCCTGGGACCTCACACTGCGCCACTGGTTTCTTCTAAACCACAACTCGTCGGGACACCTTCACGGGAACAGACGATCAGAGCTGCTGCACAGGTGGATACCTTAGCGTCACGACAGGCCACGCCCCAACGCATTTCGTGTCAAACTTCGTCAAAAAAATAAAAATAAATAAATATATATATATATATATATATATATATATATGACAATGTGGTATGAGGGTTCAAGTGACCAATGGTGTTAAAGTATCTAAACTTTATATATATATATATATATATATATATATATATATAATCATTCCATGGTGCGGCACTCATGCTGATCTCAGAAATAAATGGACGTCAGTCCTTCTTGCTTCAACGTTTCAATTTATTTGTCAAATTGTCATCAGGAAGTAATACAACAATACATACAACACATTTATATAGACATACCACATAAGAAAAAAGCATACCTCACGCTGCCCGAGTAAATTTGTCAGCCATCACGTATAAATATAATTATATTTATACGTGATGGCTGACAAATTTACTCGGGCAGTTACTATGACAACTAACTACACTGAGGTCATAGAGATCGACCCCTGTCTGAGGCTGATGATGTCAGAATTATTCACACACCTGTGTTCGGGGTGATTTTCACGCGTGAGGTATGCTTTTTTCTTATGTGGTATGTCTATATAAATGTGTTGTATGTATTGTTGTATTACTTCCTGATGACAATTTGACAAATAAATTGAAACGTTGAAGCAAGAAGGACTGACGTCCATTTATTTCTGAGATCAGCATGAGTGCCGCACCATGGAATGATTATTAAGTTTACTTTGTGAGGGCACCAGCGACAGCAATTACTAAGGCTAACACGGAGTGCCGGACCACAGCTTCCATATATATATATATATATATATATATATATATATATATATATAGAATATGTACATATAAATATTTTATTTTAACAAAAACCTCTATACAAAGTGGGTTTATATATAAAAAATTGCATAAAAACAAAAAGAGAGGAATAAAAAACTTCCACTAAAAACACAGGTGCTATATTTAAATAGTATTTATGAGACTCTTAACTTTGGTAGGAGGTCATAGAGGGAGAGGCCAATGCGTTTCGTCTTATAGACTTCTTCAAAGGGTAAATATTTACATTTTTGTGCTATATCCAGTGTTCTATACTATTATATTTCAGTGACACTGCCGGTCAGATCGCAGTGTATCATACATGTATTGTGACACTGTAGGTGCTACCCCAACTGTAGGTGGTCTATTCCCATACATGCTGTACATAAAGGGACTGCTGTATCCATCAAGGAGCTGCTGTGTCTGACAAGGAGCTGTTGTGTCCTCCATCCAGGGGCTCTGTCCAAGTGTAAAATTAAAATAGTAAAAGCTGTACCTCAGTGTACTAAAAATTTTCTTATTCATAAGTACTGTGATACTGCCAGTCAGACCGCAGTGTAATATACTTTTTCATACACATTCTGTGACACTGTAGGTGAAAGTGAACTGCAATGTTTTATTATTATTAAGTTATACATGGATTGTGACACTGTAGGTGGTACATTTTTTGTACAAATTGTGGTGTGTGCTGTACCCACTTTGTTCATGTTTGTTGATAGATATGGAGGACGAACAATTGAGAGGAGAGCAGGAAGCACATCCAAGTCTATCAGCGTCATTTACTAAGGCCGATGCCAGGGGCATAAAGAGCTTAAGTAAGGGCATGTAAAATCAAAGAAGAATAGGACCCTATTCAGCATTAGTCGCAGTTTCTACAATCTTAGCAGAAACTGTGACTGAACAAATGTCTGCTGGGGGCTGCCCAATGCAGGACAAGGCCGTCCAGCATGAGAAGGCCTGCCCCACCATGCGATTGCAATTCAATTGCAAACACATAGCAAGTAGATTGTGATCACGTAAAAATATGGGGGTCATTCCGACCCATTCTCACGCTGCTGTTTTTCGCAGTGGTGCGAACGGGTCAGTTCTGCGCATGTGCAGCAGCCGCAATGCACAAGTGCGTCATTGCCCAGCGACAGCCGCCGCTGGGCAACGACAAGAAGAATGAAGAAAGTGATCACTGCCGCAATTGCAAGAAGATTGACAGGAGGAAGGCGTTCCGGGGCGTCAACTGTTCGTTTTCTGGGAGTGGTGCGGCAAACGCAGGTGTGTCCAGGTGTTTGCAGGGCGGGTGTCTGACGTCAAATCCGGGACCTGACAGGCTGAAGAGATCGCAGTGGGTAAGTAACTCCAGAGCTACTCAGAAGCTGCACAAAATGTTTTTGCATAGCTCGGCTGCACAAGCGTTCGCAGCCTTGCTATGCAAAAAAACCCTCCCCCGTAGGCGGCGTCTAGTTGATCACATCGGCAACAAAAAGTTGCTACATGCGATCAACTCAGAATGACCCCCTATGTATGACCCCTGTCTGCACAGCCTAGCTGTGAAGGCTGGCACACTGCCGCCATTTTTTTTACTGGAGTCTGACATCATGCAACAACCCCGAAAAAGGCGACTGTCTGACATGCCTATTTTTACACTGTCATTAAAATAATCATCTACCATTCTATGGATGGTTACCGTATCAGATTGAGTCGTGGTAGAGGTGTCACTAAAGTTGGGCAATTCTTTTAGACCTGATCAGATGTCAAAATGTTGTGTCACTTTGGTGCTCTGAGTTGAAACATTCTCATCACAAGTGGGTTACTTGGGAAAGCTCAGTTTTTCCTGGCAGCAACAGTTGCAGGAGAAACTGAAGGGAGAGACTTGTAATGTATTGTACCACTTGTACTGTCAACTTGCTCACATGGAGTTCTTTACATCTTTTAAAATCAATGTCAGTTGAAAAGAAAGACATTTAGAGGTATATTCAATAAATGTCGGAAGCTGCCGTCTTGTCGGAAAGACGGCAGTTTCTTGTCGGAATGCTGTCGGAATGCACGTTGATCGGCGGCTTCAGCCACCGATCACCGTGCATTGTCGGAAGCGGGGCCAAACCCGACAGGATTTAGCCCCGTTTACGACAATCTCAATCCAACTTTTAAAGAAGTCGGATCGAGATGAGTGAGCTGAGAGTCGAAGACGGGGGAGCAACGGGGAGAGCAGGGACCCAGCGACAGCGTCCACCTGGCTCCAGCAAGCTACGTCCCACTTGCTGGAGCCGGGTGGACGCTGCCGTGAGCCTCCGCTGCTGCAGCCGCTGCTCCCCCGTCTCCTCCCCCGTCCACTCCGTCTCCTCCGCTGCTCCCCCCCCCCCCTGGCGCCACAGACATCACCTGCTTCCGACGCCACAGACTTCACCTCCTCCTGGCGGCCAGCGCCGCTGACAGCTCCCTTCCCCCGGCACTGCTGACAGCTCCCACCGCTGCTGACAGCAGGGACAGGACACGTGGGAGCAGCCAAATCCGACAGTTGGATTTCGCTGCTCTTTTAAATAGGGGTTGTCGGGTCCATTCCGACAAAAGCATATCGGAATAGACCCGACTCTTATTGAATATATCCCTAAGTATGGTTGCCAAAATGTAGTGATCTGAATTCAAGATGTTGACAACCCTTTGGTACTAGTAAAGCTAATAAAGAACTTGATCATCAAGTCCAACATACTTAGCATAATTTCTTTGTTTCATCTTCTACTTCAGTTTCTCAAGCTGGCTTTCCATTAGTCTAATTAGGGGAATCACCTGACTTAAACTGGTAGTGTCTGAACTCAATTCATAGGTTACTACTTCCATAGGTTCCAGTTCCTTGCGGTATTCTCCACTGGAAGGGAAAGTCCTCCCTGCAACTGCAGAGAAAACAAAGAAAAAGAAGACCTTATCTTTTTCTGGGGCATGCTTTATGAAATGATTATTATAATTAAAAATAAATCTTTATTAATCAATATTAAAAATTCTAGGCTTTAACATAATTTGATCCTATCAAGCATACAAAATTACCGAATGTCAAGCGAAGATCTCAATATGAATATCCTTATCCGGGTATCCCTTACATCAATTTACCTACCAATAGGTTTATTAGGGATATGGTCACACTATCTCCACCACCAAAAATTACATAAAAGTCAAAAAATTATATAATGTTGGAGTTTGTATGTACTCCCTTTTATTGTGGTCTGTTCAAAATTTCCTTAGAACAGATCATGTTGTTGTCCTCTCACAATTATATATGTAAGTGGGACTCGTTACATATGGCTAATTACATAAGGCTTTGACTCGCACCACTTTTATTCTCAAACACTTATTCTTTGTTAATGTAATCTTATTTCACACCACTGTATCGTAGGAATTATTTTGATCATAACTCAAAAAGTATCCACAGAGTATTGACAAATATAGATTATTGTCTTATATTAGCCAAGGAGGCTCCTATCTATAAGCTAAACAAGCGCTCATAATTGCTTCTAAAACACGAAAGTTGAAAAATAACCAAACTGCTGTTTTAATTGCAATGGGTTAGTAACCCTGAAAAATGTAAATCACAATTGATATCCACCAAATAATTTGATATATATACACACACACAATGTAGAATTTCTAGATCCAGCTATTACATATTTAGAATAAATTCATCTATGTACACATACTTGCTGCAAAGCCTATATTCACTGAAAAGCATGTATTCCACATGCAAGATTTCCAGATCCAGCTGGTAAATACCTATGATAAATTCATATATGTACACTCATTTGCTGAAAAATCCATTTTCACTGATTAGGATGTAATTCTAAATCAATATGAATCTCATTCCTACTAAGCAGTGTCATGAGAAAAATGAAACCAGTTTCAATTGGTTAATCAGTCTTAAACAATTAAAGATACATTGCTGGTGCTTCTCTTAAAATTGTATATATCATATATAGGTATAGAGTAGAGATAAGGGTAAGCGGGAGAGAAGGGCCTTCTGCTGTCCCGTATCTGTTGCCACATCGAATATGGGATGAGAGAGGCACCTAATCTCCTACCCCTATCTGAAAATAAAGAGAGGAGTCAGCTGCTGCTTTTTCTTATAGCTGCACTGGGAGCCCTGATGTCTACTGATATTTACAGAGACAGCGCAGGGTGTCCCGGCTGCTGAAATGAGTGAGCCTCCTCCTATAGGAAAAAGAAAAGTGGATACACTGTGGATACATAAGATAAAAGCAAAAAGCCGTTCGTTCCCATATACTTTACATATTCAGTGGTGGTGCAGCGGAGCTGACAAGTGGGTGCCTGCATCAAATTTCCATTAGCAAGGTAAAAGCCGTAGCCATAGCAAGGTGGGGAGAAGCTTGACCACTGGCATCTGTGTCCGTGAAACCGGAAGTCGGAGCCGGCCCGCGGCGGAAGTGACGTACGTTTCGCTTTCCTAAGCTTGTTCACAGTCGCCTAGTAACCGCTCTCCTGACACCATTCTTATACAGTGCCAGTGCCATCTTGGCGGAGATTTAGCCTTCATTGCAGACCTATATTAAGACTGATATCTTCACTCTAATGTTCGTAGAGTAACGGAGCTTAATTAGAGGTTTTGAGAGTATATTATTTCAGTATCTTTGACTCCATTATTATATAGTGTCAGCGCCATCCTAACTGTGGTTAAGCTGACATTATATACCTATAATGTTGCTGATATCATAATACTAATCTTGATAGAGCACACGGGGTTATTAAAAATTGCATTATTTACTGTGATCCCTATTCTATGCTAGATCGCTATGGATTGGAACCTAACAAACACTGTTTATCTAAACTTTGAAAATTAAACATTAATTGTTTACTGAACCAAACATACAGTTGCAATTCTAATACATTGATCCAAGTTCAGGAAATATGCATCTGAGCCATGATTATAAATTATCCCAGGAAAAGGGGAGGCCATAGGAGAGGAAAAAATTAGAATTTGAGAATGAATGAATATAGAAGAAAAAAAAAGGAGAAAGAGAGAAACGAAAAAGACATATTATTTGTTTAATATAAATTGATAATTAATTGTCAATTGCTGACCTTGATGAACAATTTCAATCATAATCCAATAATGAAGTTTGAAGAGATATACTTCTAAGCCCTGATTATAAGCTTCCCAAAAAAAAAAAAAAAAGAAGGGGGGAGACAGCACCCAAAAGGGACGAAAAATGAGGAAAATAAGAGTATAAAGATGTATAAAAGAAAGGAGAGACATAACTATAATAGTGAAGGTTGTGTGGAATTCCTGTAAGGTCAAACTTTGCTTATAATTGATTATTTCTCTATTAATCCTAGAACTCGTGAGTATTGCTTGTGTATAAGTGTGTGTCTGAATGTCATGATGCTAGTGCTAATAGTGCTAAATTAGTGAAAAGACAGAAAAAGAACAGTGAAAAAGAGAGAACGTGATACCTAGACAATTGTGCTGTGGAGGTTAAGGCTCTACCCATGACTAACGAGCAGCTGACTCCTCTCTTTATTTTCAGATAGGGGTAGGAGATTAGGTGCCTCTCTCATCCCGTATTCGATGTGGCAACAGATACGGGACAGCAGAAGGCCCTTCTCTCCCGCTTACCCTTATCTCTACTCTATACCTATATATGTAATATACAATTTTAAGAGAAGCACCAGCAATGTATCTTTAATTGTTTAAGACTGATTAACCAATTGAAACTGGTTTCATTTTTCTCATGACACTGCTTAGTAGGAATGAGATTTATATTGATTTAGAATTAGATCCTAATCAGTGAATATGGATTTTTCAGCAAATGAGTGTACATATATGAATTTATCATAGGTATTTACCAGCTGGATCTGGAAATCTTGCATGTGGAATACATGCTTTTCAGTGAATATAGGCTTTGCAGCAAGTATGTGTACATAGATGAATTTATTCTAAATATGTAATAGCTGGATCTAGAAATTCTACATTGTGTGTGTGTATATATATCAAATTATTTGGTGGATATCAATTGTGATTTACATTTTTCAGGGTTACTAACCCATTGCAATTAAAACAGCAGTTTGGTTATTTTTCAACTTTCGTGTTTTAGAAGCAATTATGAGCGCTTTCAACTTGTTTAGCTTATAGATGGGAGCCTCCTTGGCTAATATAAGACAATAATCTATATTTGTCAATACTCTGTGGATACTTTTTGAGTTATGATCAAAATAATTCCTACGATACAGTGGTGTGGAATAAGATTACATTAACAAAGAATAAGTGTTTGAGAATAACAGTGGTGCGAGTCAAAGCCTTATGTAATTAGCCATATGTAATGAGTCCCACTCACATATATAATTGTGAGAAGACAACCACATGATCTGTTCTAAGGAAATTTTGAACAGACCACAATAAAAGGGAGTACATACAAACTCCAACATTATATAATTTTTTTACTTTTATGTAATTTTTGGTGGTGGAGATAGAGTGACCATATCCCTAATAAACCTATTGGTAGGTAAATTGATGTAAGGGATACCCGGATACGGATATTCATATTGAGATCTTCGCTTGACATTCAGTAATTTTGTATGCTTGATAGGATCAAATTATGTTAAAGCCTAGAATTTTTAATATTGATTAATAAAGATTTATTTTTAATTATAATAATCATTTCATAAAGCGTGCCCCAGAAAAAGATAAGGTCTTCTTTTTCTTTGTTTTCTCTGCAGTTGCAGGGAGGACTTTCCCTTCCTTTGTAGTCTTCTGGACTGAATATCTGGGTGCACCACCAACTAAGTGCATAACTTAATTAAATGGTGATAGAGCCTAATGTTGGTTTAGTAACAATATTTCACTTAAGGTAAGTTTGTTTCTCCAGTGCGGTTTCCAAAAACTCCCAATTTCCCTTTCCCTTTTTTCTAAAGGTATTCTCCACTGTACTGGACTAAGGTACATTCCCCCTCCTCTACCAATGTCATGGCTTGTTGTGTACGCTTGGATGACTTGCTGCTGTTCCTCCATTCGCTGAAGCTTAAAAAGGGAGGATATGTGAAAAAGGGAGGATATGTTTTCGAAAGACAATAAGAAAAATGCAAGTCCAGACCTTTAATGTCGTCGTTGTAGACTTGTACAGCGAGGTCTTCTAATATGGACAGATAAGCATGGGTCTGTCCTGTATCGGTATGCCACCAATCAAATCATGCTCATAAATGATGACACTAAAAAGACACTTAATATGGTTTACAGTGAGGTATTCACAGACTGAAGAAATTGGTAAACAATAGGAAAATTTAAATTCATTTTTACTAGAAGATATTAAAACAGGCGTGTGAACTAAAAAAATAGGAAAGAAAAAAGGTGTTGAATAAAATTAAGGATCACTCAGCAACAATGGCTAACCACTGCATGTATATATATATATATATATATATATATATATATATATATATATATGGTTTACAATGAGGTATTCACAGACTGAAGAAATTGGTAAACAATAGGAAAATTTAAATTAATTTTTACTAGAAGATATTAAAACAGGCGTGTGAACTAAAAAAATAGGAAAGAAAAAAGGTGTTGAATAAAATTAAGGATCACTCAGCAACAATGGCTAACCACTGCATGTATATATATATATATATATATATATATATATGGTTTACAATGAGGTATTCACAGACTGAAGAAATTGGTAAACAATAGGAAAATTTAAATTCATTTTTACTAGAAGATATTAAAACAGGCGTGTGAACTAAAAAAATAGGAAAGAAAAAAGGTGTTGAATAAAACTGCATGTATATATATATATATATATATATATGGTTTACAATGAGGTATTCACAGACTGAAGAAATTGGTAAACAATAGGAAAATTTAAATTCATTTTTACTAGAAGATATTAAAACAGGCGAGTGAACTAAAAAAATAGGAAAGAAAAAAGGTGTTGAATAAAATTAAGGATCACTCAGCAACAATGACTAACCACTGGCCCCCCTAACAAAACAGGCCCCACGGGAATCTTCCCTGTAGACGCCTCTGTGTATATATATATATATACAGAGGCGTCTACAGGGAAGATTCCCGTGGGGCCTGTTTTGTTTGAGGACATGTGGTCCTTTTAATAGACAAAATGAATAAGATGCTAAATAATTTGCATATATGAAAATTACTTTGCAACTTAGCCTGTGATTGGAGATGATCTAGTGTATGCTCTGTCTGCCTGCTTGGCTGACATATAAGATTGAGTGAATAGTGATTGGGATACGGTTGGTGTAATAAGCAAGAAAATATATCTTTCTAAAGAATGATATAGTTTCCTAAATTCTGAAGGTGTATCATATAATGTGCTCATAATATTTAATTTTATTTCTTTTTAACGTCCCCCTTGATGCTGGACATGCCCACTATCTGGAAAGTCTTGGGGGGAGGGTGCTGCTGCCATGGCCCATGGCTAGACCTTACACCTCTAGTGCTGCCCATGTGGGGCCACTAGTACAAATTTTTCCAGGGCCACTTTTTGTTCCCAATCCGCCCCTGTATGTGTATATATATATATATATATATATATATATAAAGAGAGAGACAGAGAGAGAGAGATATACTGTATATATATATATATATATTTTATGCATCTTCTTGTATACACAGTGTGTACTCTCATGCCCCTCACATCTACTAAAATGCCTATCAAACCCCCTCACTTGTCATCAGACCCCCCCATGTAACCATAAGACCTCCCCATGTGTCCATCATACCTCCTCACAGGCCTTTTTCATTCCATCACACTTCCATACATGTCCCTTACATTCCATCAGACCTGACCACATACATCTTACATGCCAACTGTTACAAGCTGCTGCCATGGCTCGCCCTCTCGCAAGTCCCAGCCATTGCGAGGTGACCATGATGTCATGTCACTTCCGCCTGGTGAACCCTACTGGTCGCTAGGCAACCAGGATGCCGGACAGCTGCAGGGGATCCTGGTGCTGCATCCACTGTCGTTCAGGATTGTAGGAGATGTGCAACTCAGCAGCTAGACAAAGTTAATCATTAAGCAGTGCCCTCCCCTGGTTTCTTTTAAAGGCCAGGCAGGCCAACAAGCCCTGCCGGTTATAGTTTATGCTGTAGTGTAAGCTGCTTGTCTTTGTCCCAGGTTTCTGCACCTTGGGGGTTGATCGCGCCGTTGTTTGCAGCGCAGCGATCAGGCTTAAAAGCGGCATTTCTGCGCATGCGTATGCACCGCAATGTGCCCGCGTGGTGTACGGGTACAAAGGCCTTTGTGGTTGTGCACAGGTTCTAGCAACGTTTTCATTCGCAATGGCTGCCGCAAGAAGATTGACAGGAAGGGGGCGTTTCTGGGTGTCAACTGACCGTTTTCAGGGAGTGCTTATAAAAATGTAGGCGTGACAGGGAAAATGCAGGCATGGCTGGGCGAACGCTGGGTGGGTGTATGATGTCAAAAGCCAAACCTCCAACGTTAGAAACAACGCACACGAAGAGTAAGTTCAGGGCTGGTCTTGTTTTGCACAAAATTTTTTGCAGGCGCACTGCTGCACAAGCGTTCGCACTTCTGCAAAGCGAAAATACACTCCCCGGTGGGCGGCGACAATGCGTTTGCACGGCTGCTAAAAACAGTAAGCGAGCGATCAACTTGGAATTACCCCCCTTGTGTCTATCCTGTGTCATACCTCCCAACATCTTTACTGCAGAAGTCGGGACCTATCTCGTGGCGAAGACGCGTGCTCCCGAAAAGGGGGTGTGGCTTCATCAAAGGGGGCATGGCTCCATAGCTATTCCGTCACTGTGGGGGCATGCCCAGTGCTTTATGAGCTGCTGGCATGCCTCCAGTCCATTTATCTCCCATGAATAGACGTGGTGCGCATATGTACAGGGTCTATTCACCACTGATTTGGTCTGCAGTAAGCAGAGCATCAAGCGACGGGAAGCCTCCCAACTGCCCCCCACACACCGCGGGACACTGCGGCCCGCAGGTGGGACAGCGAGACAGTCAAAAAAAAAACTGGACTGTCCCACGTTGTGCTCAGTCTGCAAGATATATACCAACTGCACAGTGTTCACATTCCACCTTACAGTGCTCCCTCTGACCCTCGCTGAGATCCAGGCCCAGTTCTGACTTAACCCTCTGTGTTCTGGTCTTGTCCATTAGTTTTTCCCTTGCAGATTACTATATTACTATATTACTATAAAATATGCAAAGCAAAATACGCAATGCTGTGTGTCTGTATTCTTTGTTCAAAACGGTTCCATTTTCCTTTACTTGTCACATACAGTATATATTGCGGAGAGGGCTGTAGGAATCCTGTAAGGGAGCTGGGAGCATTACATGCTGGATTAAATGCTCTTTCTAAAGTACAGTATGTTTGCTTTACTGCATTTGCTTTGTTAAGAGACAGTAATAAAATCATAGGGTTGCGGCCACAACTGGACCCAGCTTACCCTTGTGGTGAAATAATAATCAGACATCTCTAAAACCAAGAGTCCTGAGAGACACGACCTTCATTGTACTAAAAGAGGGTAGAAAACTGATCATTTCAATACTTATCAATAATTGTCACAATAAGCTCTGGGACTTGGCAGCAGTGGGACATAACTGATGACAGAAGATGCCCCTGGGACCGGATCTGAGTAGGGCCGGAGCTTCCACTAGGCAGCTTTAGGCAGCTGCCTAGGGGCGCCGGGACCTGAGGGGGCGGCCTGCTACAGCTGCCTAAAAAAAGTAGCATAGTCCTACCTTTCACAGCCACTGCAATCCCCCAGAATGCATATCTTACAGTAGCCAGGACTGCTAAGCTCCCGCATTGCACCCTCCAGCTCCACCTCCACCCGGCACAGGCAGTAACTTTGACAGCTCCTGGAGTCCTGGCTGGGGGTAACATGTGGCGCTGCTCTTCATTCCAGGCTCTTTCACAGACTACTCAGTTCCAACTCTGCACTGCAGCCTGCAGGTAAGGTGGCTGCTCAGTGCATTCTCTGCATTGATAAGAAAAGAGGACGTGAGCAGCGGTGTGGTGAGGAGGTGGGGGGGATTTGATAAGGAGCAGGCATGCACACAGTCTGGGGGATGAGCAGCAGCATGCACACAGATTTTGGGGGGGATAGAACAGCAGACATTTAACAGAGTAGGGACGAGGGGGTGAGAGCAGCATGCCTTTCATCTGATGGGTGGGTAGGGGGAAGGGGCAGAAGGCAGAAGTTTTGCCTAGGGTGCCAAGAAACCTTGCACCGGCCCTGGATCTGAGCACCATGCAATTGAAAGTTTGCATGCTCTTAAGGGAGATACTGTATATTGTATAGTATTTACAGATTATTAGTTTAGTTTATCATCAACCTCCATATGTGCCTTCATTTTCTCAATATAGCTGGGTAAGTAAACAAATAGAAGCTGCCACTTATAGTAAACGTGAAAACTGTACTATATGATACTATTGGGCTAGTAAGGCATGGGATGTAGTTAAACATGTAAACTAATTACACAGATTGCATTGCCTTGCATAAATAAAGCAGTACTGTACATGTTTCTCAGTGGCAGTTATTGCAAATATAATCAGCAGCGCATTGGTAAAATATATCAAGATGAATTACCGCATTCACCATTACAACGAAACATAATAATAGGCATACCTTAACTGTCAGCAGTAACATGGCAGTATTCTATATTGCATATGTCATACCGTACTATCATGATTTTATTTGGTTGGGGTTTTAACAATTTCCATCATCGAGACAGGCCACCTGACAGTGCACCCAGGCTGTACTGCCAGGGGTCAACCTTAGTTCTGATGCGTTCGCAATCTAATTGCGAATGCATAGGGAGGCGGGCTCACACATGCTGGGCGGCCCTGACCTGTGCTGGGTGGCCCCCAGCATGTGAGGAGATGAACGCAGATCTGGCTGCGTATGCAGCAATCTGCGTTCATCTCTAAATAAGGTCCTTTGTCCCTTGTGTGACGACCATTCTTTCTGCCTATGTATACAAGTTAGCTGGTATGTTAGGAATTGTGAGGTGAATGGTTCAGGAGGCAATGGCTAATACCAGAGCCAGACTTACACACAATATATGTGCCCAAGGGTTCATGTGTGCATTACACACATGTGCAGCAGTATATACTACTGAAAATTTGGTGAGTTTTGGTCTGAGATATGCAGAAAAGCAAGGTCAGATTAACAATGGGGCTGATGGAGCTGTAGCTCCAGGACCACCCTCTAAAATAGGCCCACAACATCTGCAGATGTCCTTGCTGCTGTAGACAGGAAAAAAGAAACACCTGCTACTGCAGCCTGCAGAATCCTAGGCTCTGCCCCATCCGGCATCAAATACAACCCCCCACCCCTCCCCCAAGTGGCGCACGCCCCTGCCAGACCAACTTTTCTTTCTTTGTATTGGAGCCTGCCTCCGCGGTCCTCATTTTAAGCCCCATCCCTATCTGCATTTAGTCACGCTCCTTTACAGACCCGCAAATCGCATCACAAGTGGGCAGGGCCTAATGCCAAAATGCACCTGGCGCCTTTTCCCATCAGTGGCACGTTCTCTGCTTGGATGGTCTGTTGCTGCTGCACATGCAGCACAACTATTGGTGAGTGCCCCGTTTAATATGTGTCCTTAACCCTTTAACTCTTGGGCAAGCAATTGCCCCTTCACTTCATGTTCCCACTGCTGGCAGGCATTACAGTACGTTTAAATCCAACAAAATGATGCATGATGCATCTAATATTATTTACATAACATAACAAAAATAACACTATCTATATGAGTTATAATCTGGCAGTCAATAAGGATTCTAGACTTTTCCATATCATGAGCAGATTTTGGGGGTCATTCCGAGTTGTTCGCTCGCAAGCTGCTTTTAGCAGCTTTGCACACGCTAAGCCGCTGCCTACTGGGAGTGAATCTTAGCTTATCAAAATTGCGAACGAAAGATTAGCAGAATTGCGAATAGACACTTCTTAGCAGTTTCTGAGTAGCTCCACACTTACTCGGCATCTGCGATCAGTTCAGTGCTTGTCGTTCCTGGTTTGACGTCACAAACACACCCAGCGTTCGCCCAGACACTCCTCCGTTTCTCCAGCCACTCCCGCGCTTTTCCCAGAAACGGTAGCGTTTTTTCGCACACACCCATAAAACGGCCTGTTTCCGCCCAGAAACACCCACTTCCTGTCAATCACATTACGATCACCAGAACGAAGAAAAAACCTCGTAATGCCGTGAGTAAAATACATAACTTAATAGCAAATTTACTTGGCGCAGTCGCACTGCGGACATTGCGCATGCGCATTAGCGACTAATCGCTCCGTTGCGAGAAAAAAATACAGAGCGAACAACTCGGAATGACCCCCTTTGTGTGTGTGTGTGTGTGTGTGTACACACGCACACACACACACACACACACACACACACACACACACACACACACACTATTCGCATATATTTGTTTGTGAACCTGGGTCTGGATATTTGTCAGTGTAGGTGTCTGGAGAATATGTGAAACTGGCTGGCATGTAATGCGAAATAGAGTCAGTAAGCCTGTGGGTGATAAGCTGTAGAAAACTTTAACTGAATCTGCAATGAGGAACAAAGGGCTTGCCAGAATCAGGCAACAAACTTAGATCCTCTGTCAGACACAATCTCTGTGGGTAGTCCATGCAAACAAAAGATTTCCGAGATGAACAGCTGAGAGAGGCGTGGTGCAGATGGTAGACCAGTCAGGGGTGCAAAAAGTGTGCCATCTATGAAAATCGGTCGACAACGACCAAAATGGTGGTAAAGCCTTTGGAGACAGGAAGATCAGTAATAAAATCCATTGAAGGTTGTAATGGAATGGATAACGGCTGTAATGGACCAACTGGAGACTGATGGAAAATCTTGTGCTTGAACATCTGTACGCATGGAAGGCCAGTAATAGGACCTGTTGATAAATTCTAAAGTCCTTTGAGTCCCTGCAAGGCCAGAAAATTTGGAAGCATGAGCCCACAACAATAATTCATAGTGAAGATCTGGAGAGACAAAAGTTTTTCCTGGAGTAGGCATGACCACATCAGTGGAGGCGAACACAACTGGATTCCGTAGTGGATATTGTTCAGATACATTACTCTCTTCCTCAGTTTTTATGGAACAAGATAATGCATCTGCCTTACAATTATGGGATCCTGGATGGAAAGAGATTCTGAAGTCAAAACAGGAGAATAACAAAGCCCAGCAGACTTGTCTGGGTTTGAGACACTGAGCAGTTTTGAGAAAAAGAAGATTATTGCAGTCGGTGAACATGGATATTGGGAAACGAGCTCCTTTCAGTAAATAGCACCATTCTTCAAATGCCAACTTGATGGCCAAAAGTTTATTTTCACCAATGGGGTAATTCTTTTCAGCAGGCAGAAATTTCTTAGAGAAGAATCCATAGGGATGAAGTTTATCCTCTAATCTTTGGGAAAGAACTGCCCCCACGCCCTATGAGGATGCATCCACTTCCAGAATGAAAGACTAACTGACGTCTAGTTGACTGAGTACAGGAGCTGTAATGAATGACTGTTTAAGTAATTGGAATGTAGACTTTACCTCTGGAGACCACATCGTTGGATTGACACCTTGGCGGGTTAAGGCAGAGATAGGAGCTGTCAAAGTTGAAAAGGCTTTAATAAACTAGTTGTTGGCAAATCCCAGGAATATCTGAATTGCTTTAAGGGAACTGGGTTCCGTCCAGGAGAGTTCTGTTGGGACTTTCTCAGAATCCATCTTGAGGCAAAAACCTGAAATGATGTCTCCTAGAAAGGGAATGTCAGGTACTTCAAAAACACAATTTTTGAGTTTACAGTAAAGATGATGAGTACAAAGTCTTTGGGGAACCTCTTTGACTTTAATTCGATGGGAAACAAGATCATTAGAAGATATGAGAATGTCGTCCAAATAAAAAACAGAATGGTACATGAGATCACAAAATATTTAGTTTACAAAGTGTTGGAACACTGCTGGGGAATTGCTTAATGCAAAGGGCATAATGAGATATTCATAGTGCCCATCTCTCATATTGAACGCTGTTTTCCATTCATTACCTTGGCGAATGCGAATCAAAGTATATGCACCCCTTAAATCACCTTCATTAATATACTGTAGTAGCTCCTTTCACACTGTCAAAGAGTTCTGTGATAAGTGGTAATGGGTAATGATTCTTCACTGTTATCTCATTGAGCTCCCTGTAGTCAATACAGGGGCGAAGGCCACCATCTTTTTTTATTTTATTTACAAAGTAGAATACTGCACTGGCAGGAGAGGATGATAACCATATAAAACTTTTTTTTTTTTTTGGTTCTCCTGGATGTATTCCGTCATGGACTTGGTTTCTGGTATGGATAATGGATGTGTTCCCTCTGGGAGGTGACATGCCAGGAACTAAATATATAGGGCAGGCCCATTCTCTGTGAGGTGGCAATATACAGTATCTGTGCCTTGTTTGCTGAAAACATCAGAGTAGGAATGATATTGAGATGGTAACTTCTCATTAATAGCAGAAACGGATGATCGGATGGGAACCACTTTCTTCAAACCGAAAATAGAGCAGTCATTGCCCCAAGACAAAATTTTCATAGTAGTCCAATCAATATGGGTGTTATGTTTCCGTAGCAATGGAATTCCAAGTATGACAGAATGAGTAGCCTTAGGAATTGCCAGAAATGACATCTCCTCAGAGTGTAACGCCCCTACTTGTAATTTGACTGCTGAGGTAAGCAGGGTGATGAAGCCATGCGGAATCAGACTGCCATCCACAGCTGATAAAGAGACCAGATAAAGTATCAGTAGGTATGTGATGTTCTTTGACATTACCTTGCATTATAAAGTTCTCAGCAGGCCCAGAGTCCAACAGAGCACTAAGAGGGTAACCAGGGACGTGCAGTCAGGCAGTGCCTCCCCTGTGATTAATTATTAAAATAATATAAAGAAGATACTTATGACACATATTCTGTGTCATAAGTATCTTCTTTAATTAATTCTAATAATTTTTGCGGTTTAATGTGCTTGCGAGGCACTGACAGCAGGTGCCTCTCATACAGAATTGAAACGGGACTGAGCGGGGGGTGGGGCCAAGCACTGGGCTGTAAAAGCCCATTCAAAACAGATGGGGAGGCGGCACTTATACAAGTGCCTCGCTGACAGGGACACCACCCCCATGTCAGCGAGGCACCTGTGATTGGACAGCGGATCCAGTGCTGGATCTGCTGTCCAATCCCACACATGCGGCGCTGGAGGCGGCGGGTCCCGACGGTGAGTGTCGCTGGAGGTAGGCGGGAGTGCGGCTCTCCCCCGACCTCCTCCGTCTTCCTGCTGACCAAAGCGCTGTGATGTGCGGCTCTCCCCCTCCTCCACCATTCCGCTGACCGGAGCGGCTCTCCCCAGCAGCAGCAGAGGTACTGTTTGTGTGTGTTGTGTGTGTGTGTGTCCAGCAGCAGCAGGTAGGGAGGAGGGGGGGGGGGGTCGTCCAGCAGCAGCAGCAGAGGTAGTGTGTGTGTGTGTCCAGCAGCAGCAGGTGTGTGTGTGTGTGTGTGGGGGGGGGGGGGGGGTGTCCAGCAGCAGCATAGGTAGTGTTTGTGTGTGTTGTGTGTGTGTGTCCAGCAGCAGCAGGTAGGGGTGGGTGGGTGGGGGGGGGTCGTCCAGCAGCAGCAGCAGCAGAGGTAGTGTGTGTGTGTGTGTGTGTGTCCAGCAGCAGCAGGTGTGTGTGTGTGTGTGTGTGTGGGTCCAGCAGCAGCAGAGGTAGTGTTTGTGTGTGTTGTGTGTGTGTGTGTGTGTGTGTGTGTGTGTGTGTCCAGCAGCAGCCGGTAGGGGGGGTGGGTGGCGGTGGTGGGGGTTAGTCCAGCAGCAGCAGCAGCAGCAGCAGCAGAGGTAGTGTGTGTGTGTGTGTGTGTGTGTGTGTGTGTGTGTGTGTGTGTGTGTGTCCAGCAGCAGCAGGTGTGTGTGTGTGTGTGTGTGTGTGTGTGTGTGGGGGGGGGGGTGTCCAGCAGCGGTAGGTAGGGGGGAGGGTGTGTGTGTGCAGCAGCAGGTAGGGGTGTGTGTGTGTGTGTCGGTCTCGGGCGGCTCTACCCAGCAGCAGGTAGGGGGGGGGGTGTGTCCTACCAGCTCAATATCTTTTCCCCGTATTTAATTAACCCCCAGCCTGCCACGCTGTCACTTGCACCTGTTACACGTGACTTCTGCACGATACCTGCTCTCATAGGTAGCCTATTGGTCCACCGCGGGCACCGTATATATATGAACGTATGGGACCTATCACCTCCGATCATTAAACAATGGCACATATGCCTGGAGGTGACAGATCCTGTACGTTCGTACATACGGTGCCCATGGTGGAACAATAGGCTACCTATGACAGCAGGTACCGTGCCGAAGAAGTCACGTGTAACAGGAGATGCAGAAGCAACTGACAGCGCAGTAGGCTGAGGATTAATAGAACATACGGGGAAAAGACACCGGGCCGGTAACAGGTTTTACCGCTATATTACTGCTTAGTACATCCCGCCCTCACACACTCTCTCTCTCTCTCTCTCTCTCTCTCTCTCTCTCTCTCAGTTTGTAAGTATAATGTTCATTTTTACAGGTACCCCTACCCTATTGGATTCTACTGGACAAGTGGACGTGATCGGCGTGGGATGTAGGTAAGTAATCTGTCTCTCATTTTTACAGGTACCCCTATTGGATTCTACTGGACAAGTGGACGTGACCGGCGTGGGATGTAGGTAAGTATGTGTGAGTGTGTAAGTGTGTTTTAATAAATTTTTACTTTCACGGTGTGTGAGTTGTGTTTTTATTTGGGTATTTTTTGTTGTTGTAGAACTACAGGTACCAGCGGGCCCGTTATTTCCCCGCATGCTGGTACTTGAGGTTCTCCAAGTACCAGCAAGCGGGGGAGGCTTGCTGGGCCTTGTAGTTCCAGAACAAAAACCAATATTCTTTTTTTTACACACATGACTATCAGCCCGGCACCCACCGCCCAGGGGTGCTGGGGACAGCCTCGGGCTTCACCCCTGGCCCTTGGGTGCCTGGAGGGGGGGTGACCCCTTGATTTAAGGGGTCTCCACTACTCCAGGGAACCCCGGCAAGGGGTGACTAGTTGGGGGGGTAATGCCACGGCCACAGGGACCTACATAAATGTGTCCTCCGGCTGTGGCATTATGTCCCTGGCTAGTGGAGCCCGGTGCGGGTTTTAAAAATACGGGGGACCCCTACATCTTTTGTTCCCCGTATTTTTGGAACCAGGACCGGACTAAGAGCCCGGTGCTGGTTGTCTAAATACGTGGAACCCCTGTCCAATTTTTTCCCCCAGTATTTAAACAACCAGGACCGGCTCAAAGAGCCCGAGGCTGGTTATACTTAGGAGGGGGGACCTCACGCATTTTTTTTTTACATTTTTTTAACCCATTCAGACCCTTCTCCATTAAGTTAATGGAAGCCCTGGACAAAAAAATTGCATTCATGCCCTCCTCCCACTCCCTTCCCAGTCCCAAACACTATTTTTATTTATTTTTTCTATAAAAATGTACAATATACAACAAGTATGATGAGCAGGCAGGCAGTGGGCATTGGCGGCATCGGACTGAGATGCAAATTAGTGTCAGAGGGCTGGGTCAGTTGATGGTGGGCGAGTTTGTAAGCCATTGGCGGTGGCAGCGGGCATTGGCACGGAGGCGGTAGGGGTAATCGGCAGGATGCGGCGTACATTATGGCTGTAGTGCCTCACCAGCCACTGACCTCACCGCACGCCACTCAGGGTAAGGTTTAACAATTCAGGTTGTTTTGGAGAGGTATTTATTACTCATAATCACTTTTCTCCTTGAGAAATTAGGAGCGACCATCCCAATAGCTTGACACAGGAAGTAATGATGTGTCTGGCTTTACCACAGTACAGGCAGAGGTTCACACGATGTCACCTCTGACATTCCTCTGGAGAAAGACGTGACCCGCCAACTTGCGAGGATTGAACAACAGCAGGAGATTTGACAGACAGGGAAGAAATAACCTGTGACTTATTTTTTTCACTTAACCATTTTTAAAGGCGTAAATCCATCTTATTACACAGAGAGATGAGGTCCACCAAATTGGAAGGACGATCTCGGGTCGCCAGCTCCTGTTTGACTTTATCAGAAAGTCCATGCCAAAATATGGCCATAAGCAAGGGCTTACCCAGGGCTTAGCCAAGTTTGGCTGAGCAGCATCAGGTGGTGCAGGACTGCTCAGGCTGACTAAAAATTAGCTAGACTGGTCAGGTGATAAGGACAGCAGAACTCTGGATCTGGCTGGCAGTAAACTGCGACCTAGTAGGCCAATAAATACTGGGACCTTTATAGTTATCATGGGCACAGGACTTTGACAGATTGCCACCGGATTGGGCAATAACGCGGCTGGAGCAGTAAGTGACCTAGCGACATTGGAGAACAGACCGATTAGTGACAGCATTGTTTTGCTCCTAAAATGAAGCAAATATGATGCACAAGCAACTCCTGCTCTTTAAACTAATATGCAGCATGCCTATATTCTGTGTGTTATGCTATAGTGTATTCTAGCCAAACACAGGGGATCTTTCTGAGTTGGCCGCTAATGCAGCCTGCAGTGCAGTTTGCAGATGGAGAAAAACTGCGCATACGCCGATGGATGCGACCGCAATGTGATTGACAGTGGCGGGCGCTCATGGGGATGGCAGCAAGGCATTGGGGGTTTGGATGGGCTGAACAGAGATGAGACAGGAACATTTTTTGAAGCAGCTGCGTGATGTCATGCGCAGCCGCTCTGATTAAAAAATGCCGGCCGGGACCTGACAGCGCAGCACCAGTGGTCAACCTTAGTTCCAGTGCATCTGCATCAGGAGGCAACCCTACACATGCTAGGAGGCCTTGCCCTGTGCATGTGAGGAGATGGATGCAGATCTGGCTGCGTATGCAAATCTGCATCCATCTCTGAATAAGGTCCATTGTAACATAATGTAGTACGCTGATACAGTCGCAATTACTCACAGAATATCATACCTCCCAACATTTCATGGCCCCAAGGAATAACAAAATCGCATGCCAAATTAGCTTGCCAGAATTTAGGGGGCATGGCCTTATGACTAGGGGGCATGGCCAGGTGGCTAGGTTTTTGCAACTGTGGGGGTATGGCCAGCGCTCTGTGAGTCTCCCAGTGAACAGATGCTGAGCAGAGCAGCAAGTGAGAGAGGGTCTCCCGACTCCCCCCACACACACACACACACACACACATGCAGTGGGACAGCGAGACAGTCCCAGACAAACAGGACTGCCCTGCTAATATCTGGACAGTTGGGAGGTATGAAATATAGCCATGCCGCCAGAGCCAGCCTTAGCTATAGGCAGGCTAGGCATTTGCCTAGGGCATCCAAGCATATCTAGGGGCATTCAATCATGTCCCTGCAGTATCTCATGCTGGGAGGGACAGTCTGCAAACTATCTGTTACTTTCTAAATGTATTCAATCAGTATTTGTATACACTGCTGTTTACATTTGTCAAATAGAATGCACCCTGTCCCTTGAACTCGCTCCAACATGCTTGAATGCCCCTGACTTGTGAGACCTTAGACAGCAGAAGCCCAGTAACTGCAATTCGTGGACCTGTGACGTTTTCACTGACTATATAAGATTATTACTGGATGGCTCATTATGATACCACATGTGTATTGTGGAAGACTGCTCCACATAATTCTGACTTCACCTATACTGCTTGTGCACATGGGGTAGGGGGACCCTGATATCCTTTGTCCCTTATCCCTGTGCAAACCCCAAGTGTCTGCAGGGATATAACATGGGCAGTGTTCTCCCCACACTTTATTTCTCAGTCAGTCCATGCCGTAAATTTCCCTTGCCATCCAGCACTGTAACGTGGTCAGTAAGTTGTGTTGCGTAATTTCTATATGACACATCAGTGCAGCGTGCCTTTCAGATGCGTCAGACTGGAGAGCAGAGCAAATTGCTCCCATAGTATAAAATAAAGGGCATGCAGTTGCCGGGAGTAACAGACACCAGCAAACACACAGTGAAGAGAATGGACAGTTACTGCATGTTTGATACTGGTCTTTTTGTATAACCAGCAAGTATGGCAGTATCTGGACATTGCTGCCATCTGTGTCCAACCAGCAATCTAAAATAAAGAATGAGACATGCAAAGGAAGGCATACCCTGTGAGGTCACATCCCTAGTACGGGTGCCCCTTTAATGGGTGCGAGCGCAAGCACTCACCCATCCTGCCACCCCCGTCTCACAAAATGCAGTCACGGATCTAGGGAGCTGCATGGGTGCACACACTGACTGCAAGCACACCAGCAAGCAAAAGTAAGTTTTATAAAAATAAAAAAAAGCTACAAGCATTACTAATGTGGGGCATATGTGTAAGGTGAATTGCTGTGTGGCATTATGTGTATTATGGGCATTACTAATGTGCGGCATATGTGTAAGGTGCATTACTGTGTGGAATTATGTGTATTATGGGCATTACTAATGTGGGGCATATGTGTAAGGTGCATTACTGTGTGACATTATGTATATTATGGGCATTACTAATGTGGGGCATATGTGTAAGGTGCATTACTGTGTGGAATTATGTGTATTATGGGCATTACTAATGTGGGGCATATGTGTAAGGTGAATTGCTGTGTGGAATTTTGTGTATTATGGGCATTACTAATGTGGGGCATATGTGTAAGGTGCATTACTGTGTGACATTATGTGTATTATGGGCATTACTAATGTGAGGCATATGTGTAAGGTGCATTACTGTGTGGAATTATGTGTATTATGGGCATTACTAATGTGGGGCATATGTGTAAGGTGAATTGCTGTGTGGAATTTTGTGTATTATGGGCATTACTAATGTGGGGCATATGTGTAAGGTGCATTACTGTGTGACATTATGTATATTATGGGCATTACTAATGTGGGGCATATGTGTAAGGTGCATTACTGTGTGGAATTATGTGTATTATGGGCATTACTAATGTGGGGCATATGTGTAAGGTGAATTGCTGTGTGGAATTTTGTGTATTATGGGCATTTCTAATGTGGGGCATATGTGTAAGGTGCATTACTGTGTGACATTATGTGTATTATGGGCATTACTAATGTGGGGCATATGTGTAAGGTGCATTACTGTGTGGAATTATGTGTATTATGGGCATTACTAATGTGGGGCATATGTGTAAGGTGAATTGCTGTGTGGAATTTTGTGTATTATGGGCATTACTAATGTGGGGCATATGTGTAAGGTGAATTGCTGTGTGGAATTTTGTGTATTATGGGCATTACTAATGTGGTTCATATGTGTAATGTGCATTATTGTGTGGAATTTTGTGTATTACAGGGATGTTTCTAGTGCACAAAAGGTTAAAAAATAACTTATATTATTAAAATAAATGAGTAATGTCTGTTATTTCATCCAAAATCTTTCAGATGAACTGAATGCGAAATGTTAAAAAACAAATAAGAAGCGGTGTAAGAAGTATGTAATAAAGAAAGAAAATGAAGAAATTATAATAAATTGTAAAAAAAAAAAAAACAGCTGGGCGTCTTTTATTGTGTCTATTTAGTCAGTGTCGCTGTCTTATGTAAATAACTGATTTACAGGTCTCCTATTCTGACAGTGTTACAGTTGTATCTTGATTATGATACAAATATTACTCTCTGGGCTTTCCAAAATGTTGATCGGTATAACACAAATGTTACTCTTTGGACTTCCCAAAGTGTTTGATAAGTATGTTACAAATGTTGCTCTTTTAGCTCATCCACAGAAGTCTGGCACATTGCCCAGATATTGGGTGTGTTGTGTACTAAGGACAGCTAGTAGTCTTCATCCAAAACAGGGGTGGCCAAACAGTCAGAGACAAAGAGCCAAAATATCTTGGTAGGTACTTCAAAGAGCCAACATCAAGCCGAAGGCGCGTGTGCAAAAATGGGGTGTGACCTTGTGCCTGCTAGACCCACCTCTGGTATAAAAGACAATGAAAATGCCAGATCCACATAAAATAAATTTTAAGGCCAGAATCAACATAAAATACATTGACAAAAACACTTCCACATAAAATAATGAAAAAAATCCAGATCCACGTAAAATATATTGAAAAAGCCATACTCACATAATACACTTCAGCTCCTCCATGTGTCACTCCAGCCAGCTCCCCCATGTGTCACTCCAGCCAGCTCCCCAATGTGTCACTCCAGCCAGCACCCTCCTGTGTCACTCCAGCCAGCTCCCCCATGTGTCAATGTGCCACTCCAGCCAGTACCCTCCTGTGTCACTCCAGCCAGCTCACCCATGTGTCAATGTGTCACTCCAGCCAGCACCCTCCTGTGTCACTCCAGCCAGCTCACCCATGTGTCAATGTGTCACTCCAGCCAGCACCCTCCTGTGTCACTCCAGCCAGCTCCCCCATGTGTCAATGTGTCACTCCAGCCAGCACCCTCCTGTGTCACTCCAGCCAGCTCACCCATGTGTTAATGTGTCACTCTAGCCCGCACCCTCCTTTGTCACTCCAGCCAGCTCACCCATGTGTCAATGTGTCACTCCAGCCAGCACCTTCCTGTGTCACTGCAGCCAGCTCCCTCCTGTGTCAATGTGTCACTCCAGCCAGCACCTTCCTGTGTCACTGCAGCCAGCACCCTCCTGTGTCACTCCAGCCAGCTCACCCATGTGTCAATGTGTCACTCCAGCCAGCACCCTCCTTTGTCACTCCAGTCAGCTCCCCATTGTATCTCTCCTGCCAGGAATCTCCTTTGTCACTCCAGTCAGCTCCCCATTGTATCTCTCCTGCCAGGAATCTCCTTTGTCACTCCAGTCAGCTCCCCATTGTGTCTCTCCTGCCAGGAATCTCCTTTGTCACTCCAGTCAGCTCCCCATTGTGTCTCTCCTGCCAGGAATCTCCTTTGTCACTCCAGTCAGCTCCCCATTGTGTCTCTCCTGCCAGGAATCTCCTTTGTCACTCCAGTCAGCTCCCCATTGTGTCTCTCCTGCCAGGAATCTCCTTTGTCACTCCAGTCAGCTCCCCATTGTGTCTCTCCTGCCAGGAATCTCCTTTGTCACTCCAGTCAGCTCCCCATTATGTCTCTCCTGCCAGGAATCTCCTTTGTCACTCCAGTCAGCTCCCCATTATGTCTCTCCTGCCAGGAATCTCCTTTGTCACTCCAGTCAGCTCCCCATTATGTCTCTCCTGCCAGGAATCTCCTTTGTCACTCCAGTCAGCTCCCCATTGTGTCTCTCCTGCCAGGAATCTCCTTTGTCACTCCAGTCAGCTCACCCATGTGTCAATGTGTCACTCCAGCCAGCACCCTCCTGTGTCACTCCAGCCAGCTCACCCATGTGTCAATGTGTCACTCCAGCCAGCACCCTCCTGTGTCACTCCAGCCAGCTCACCCATGTGTCAATGTGTCACTCCAGCCAGCACCTTCCTGTGTCACTCCTGCCAGCTCCCCATTGTGTCTCTCCTGCCAGGAATCTCCTTTGTCACTCCAGCCAGCTCCCCATTGTGTCACTCTTGCCAGCAATGTTCTCTTATTCGGGAATATAATTTCCTGCAGTATTATAGAGAGCATTTATCCTGTAGATGTTTTATCCTTCTCTCACATAAAGTGTCAGATGAGACATAACCCAGCATTTCCCCCTGGCAAACACAAGCCGTTATTTGCCCCCTGGCAGGATAGAGGTATCCTGTATCTGAATTATATCACCAAGGACTCTAGTTTTCCTCAATTTTCTCAGATTCAAGAAGATATTGACATCCCCTCCAGATATTTTTATAAATTTTTACAACTTAGCCACTTTCATTCCTCATCCACATCCTCTCTAGTAGGCCCTTGACTACATTTGAGACCTTATGTTTCAGACGTCACTCTTATATACCACTCTTAATGAGGAACCACCTTCTCAGCGTGATCCTCATGAGAGAGCATGGGAAACAGACTTGGGCTCTGCCTTAGACGATGAGGAATGGTCTGAAGCCTGGGAAAATGCGGCATTTAGCTCCATTTGCGTTAGGATCAAGGAGAACGTTTATAAATTATTATACAGATGGTATTATGTACCCTCTCGCTTGAGTAAAATGTACCCTGATACAACAGACAGATGTTGGAGAGGATGTGGTTTGGAGGGATCTTTCCTATATATATGGTGGTCGTGCGCTAAAATAGTGACTATATGGAGGGACGTAATTAATGTTATTTCTAGCTTACTACAGATTCCTATTCCTTACGACCCTAAATATATCCTTCTTCCCCTGAACCTGCCTACGTTGACAAAACCTCAAAATAAACTGCTGCACCATGTGGTCTCTACAATGACATGTCAATTGGCAGCCGATTGGAAAAACCCTGCTCCTTCCTCCATACAGGCTGTAATATCTCGTATCTGGTATGTTTACCATATGGAATACATGACTAGTATTATTCACTGTTCCTCTAAGTCATTTGACAACATATGGGGCTAAATTTACTAAGATGGGAGTTCTATTTAAGATGGGATGTTGCCCATAGCAACCAATCAAATTCCAGGTATTATCTTCTAGAAGGTGCTAGATAAATGAGAAGTAGAATCTGATTGGTTGCTCTGGGCAACATCCAATCTTAAATAGAACTCCCATCTTATTAAATTTACCCCATGGAATCCGTGGCTGACTACCCTGCATGCCCCCTCGCCTTTTAATTTGTAATGCTCTGTGCTACATGTGATAACTCTAGATTTAATTGATAGACCCCTCCCGAGGATTATATGTTCTTCTGTTCTTTCCCTTCTCTTTTTTTCTCTTTTCTTTTCTCTCCTCCACTTTTTTTTACCTTTCGTTGATATCTTAACTGGCTGATATTCCTCCTATATTTTATTACCCGATCTACGGGTTAAAAATAGATCATATTTGTGATTCGTTCTTTGACTGACAACTGTTAATCTGTGTTTATAATATACTGTACTATGACTTCAATATGTTGGTCTATGTATGATATTATGATATCGCTAATAAAAATTATGTTTAAAAAAAAAAAAGCGTCAGATGGGAATAGGTTGTATAGTGCACTAGTAACCTAGCAAAGAATGAGACAGCGCTTTTTACGTTGTGTAAAAAAGATAATCTTTACTTTATATTTTATACAGAGTACATATATAAAATTCACACACACACACACACACACACATATATATATATATATATATATATATATATATATATGTAGATAGATAGATAGATAGATAGATAGATAGATAGATAGATAGATAGATAGATAGATAGATAGATATCACACTACGATACCGGCCACTATCAATTTAATCTAAAATATACACTGTATTAAAAGTAACTCCACAACAAAGATCATTTGATCCAAAATTATCCAACTAGAATACCAGACGTCCTATAACTCTGTAATTCTGCTAATAAGGCTCTAAAGTATGGATTCCTTATACTTTCTATATAACATAGTATGCACAGCTGATAAGCAAAAAAGTCTGCATGCACATTTAATTAGGCAAAAAAGATTTTAAGCAGAAAGTTTTGTCCATCAGTGTAGTAGTGGCTGCAAATAGATCCTGACTCTCCTCAGTACAGCCAGCACTGGTCAGAGTGCTTCAGTTGGTCACGGCAACAGCAGCAAACGATGACGTGGCAATCCCACAGAGAGTCCTCAGGTATGGACGGTATTAAATATAATACAGGCTTACTATACATCTGATTAAAATGCTAACAGCTGACTTCAAACTAACAGCTGCACCATCAATTATATCCACAGTGCACTAACAAATAGCTTGTTTTAATTGATGGACAAAATCTTCTGCTTTAAAATCTTTCCTGCCTAAAAAATATGTGCATGCGGACTTTTCTGATTACCAGCTGTGTATACTACTAAAACATTAATAGTTGACTTTAAACTAGCAGCTGCACCATCAACTATATTCACAGTGCACTAACAAATAGCTTGTTCTAACTGATGGACAAAACTTTCTGCTTGAAAATCTTTTTTGCCTAATTAAATGTGCATGCAGACTTTTTTGATTATCAGCTGTGCATACTATGTTATACAGAAAGTATAAGGAATCCATACTTTAGAGCCTTATTAGCAGAATTACAGAGTTATAGGACGTCTGGTATTCTAGTTGGATAATTTTGGATCAAATGATCTTTGTTGTGGAGTTGCTTTTAATATAGTGTATATTTTAGATTAAATTGATACTGGCTGGTATCGTAGAGTGATATATATATATATGTATAGCAATTTTCAGACCGGCACTCCACGGTGAAGACAAATAGCTGCGCCGGTGCCTCCACATATACACATATGTATAAATATAGTCCCGCAATGGTGTGGCACTCGGCTTTGAAGAATAAACAATAAACCAGCCAGGTTTAGCAACGTTTCAGTGCTTTATTGCACTATCGTCATCCTGACGATAGTGCAATAAAGCACTGAAACGTTGCTAAACCTGGCTGGTTTATTGTTTATTCTTCAAAGCCGAGTGCCACACCATTGCGGGACTATATATATGTATATATATATATATATATAGGTGTGAATTTTATATATGTACTCTGTATAAAATATAAAGTAAAGATTATCTTTTTTACACAACGTGAAAAGCGCTGACTCATTCTTTGCTTGGTTCTTTTAAATCTTGGGACAACTGGGATCAACGTCCCGAGACTAGCTGCTTTCACATTGTAGGTGACAGCGCCAAGTGTATATTTAAAAAGCACTAGTAACCTATTGGAGATTGTCCAATCTAAGAATGATTTATGACTATATCTACATGACATTACTGTATGATATATACACATGTGAATGAAGTATACCTGACACTATAGGTGAGAGGTAAATCATTCTTAGATTGGACAATCTCCAATAGGTTACTAGTGCACTATACAACCTATTCCCATCTGACACTTTATCTGAGAGATGGATATAACATCTACAGGATAAATGCTCTCTATAATACTGCAGGAAATTATATTCCCGAATAAGAGCACATTGAATACTATATGTTGAAAATACATCTGAGACTGACACTACATGTGAGAGATCAATATAGTATTCATAAAATAGATGCTCTTCAAGAACAAACAGGGAATTATATCCCGTTATGAGAGTATACCCGACATTATATGTGGGAGATGGACTAATCTAGTCTGACCTTAGATCAAACTTTTTGCTAAAGAGTACATCTGACACTTTATGTGAGAGATGAATATATATGTATATATGAATAACTGAATTAATCATTCTTTTTTGACAAATGATCAATATATACTTCTCCTATCCCAGGAGACCCTATCCTCCTAGAAATTATAAAACTAAAAATATTATACCATCACTATTACAGCACTGCCAATACGGGAACACATGAGACTTTGCTCCCTTTAGTATCTTTTCGATGAAGACTACTAGCTGTCCTTAGTACACAACACACCCAATATCTGGACAATGTGCCAGACTTCTTTGGATGAGCTAAAAGAGCAACATTTGTAACATACTTATCAAACACTTTGGGAAGTCCAAAGAGTAACATTTGTGTTATACCGATCAACATTTTGGAAAGCCCAGAGAGTAATGTTTGTATCATAATCAAGATACAACTGTAAAGGTGCATACACACGGAGCGATATAGCTGAGCGATTTTGACTATATAGTCAAAATCGCTCAGAAAGTAAGTGCATATCGCTCCGTGTGTACACAGGCAGCGATAGCGATGCGCGTCCCCGCCAGGTCGCTATCGCTGGGAAAAATAGACAGTGCAGGCAAGTCAATTTAGACTATGTCGCTGTAAGGGGCCCTACTCACTGGCCGACCCGCCGCCGAGCTGCCCGACGGCGGATACGGCCGACGAGCGACCCGGCGGCGGGGGGGCAGTGACGGGGGGAGTGAAGTTTCTTCACTCCCCCCGTCACGCGGCTGCATTGAAGTGCAGGCAAATATGGACGAGATCGTCCATATTGGCCTGCATGCACAGCCGACGGGAGACCAGGCGATGAACGAGCGCGGGGACGCGCATCGTTCATCGCTGGAGTCTCCACACTGAAAGATATGAACGAGTTCTCGTTCATTTATGAACGAGATCATTCATATCTTTCAAACAATCGCCCAGTGTGTAGGGCCTATAAAAGTCAGTTAAAATCGCTCATATTTTGTGTGCACAAGCGATTTTTCCCAGTGATAGTGATCTGTTTCCTTCTAGCCACTCCCCGCCGCCCGTTTTACCTCAGTCAGTGCGCGGAGGTTGAAGATCCTGCAGCACAGCGCCATTCAGGAGCTCCAGGACTCGGAAAAAAAGTGAGTATGAACGGTGCTCTTCTCAGCTGGTGGGGGAGAGGGGGAGATGCCGCTGTGAGCGGGCCTCTGTTATGTCAGGACAGGAGGGGGGGAGCAGCCGGCGGCGGACATACTGTCAGGTCAGGGGGGGTCAGCGGTGGATATACTGTCAGGTCACGGGGCAGGGGGGCAGCGGCTGGCGGCGCACTAAGTGTCTCAGGTCAGAGGGGGGCAGCGGCTGGCGGCGCACAAAGTGTCTCAAGTCAGAGGGGGGGGGGCAGCGGCGCACATACTGTCAGGTCACGGGGGGGGAGCAGCGGCAGACATACTTTCAGGTCAGGGGGGGTCAGCGGTGGACATGCGGTCAGGTCAGGGGGGGCAGAGGCTGGCGACACACGGCACACATAGTGTCTCAGGTCAGGGGAGGCCGCGGCGCACATACTGTCAGGGGGGGCTACCAGGGATGGCAAAATATGCGCCCTTCCCATCCCCAGCCCTCCTCTCCTCAACCTGCTCTCAGCCCGTGCTCCAACTGCCAGCAGTGCACATAGTACATAGCACATAGTGGGGGGGGATATTTAGAAATCATGTGCTGCTGTGCAGAGCTGTTGTTCAAAATGGGGGGGAGGGGTATGAAGTGCTGTCTGCCGTAATGTGTAAAATGGGGGGCGCTGTCTGCCGTAAAGTGTAAAAAGGGGGACGCTGGCTGCCGTAATGTGTAAAAAGGGGGACGCTGGCTGCCGTAATGTTTAAAAAGGGGACGCTGCCTGCTATAATCTGTAAAAAGGGGACGCTGTCTGCCGTAATGTTTAAAAAGGGGACGCTGTCTGCCATAATCTGTAAAAAGGGGACGCTGTCTGCCGCTATGTGTAAAATGGGGACGCTGGCTACCGTAATGTGTAAAATGGGGACGCTGGCTGCCGTAATGTGTAAAAAGGGGATGCTTTTTTTTTTTTTTTACAGGTACCCCTATTGGATTCTACTGGACAAGGGGACGTGATTGGCGGCGTGGGATGTAGGTAAGTATGTGTGAGTGTGTAAGTGTGTTCAAATAAAGTTTTACTTTCACGGTGTGTGAGTTGTGTTTTTATTTGGGTATTTCTTTTGTTGTGGAACTACAGGTACCAGCTGGCCCGTTATTTCCCCGCATGCTGGTACTTGTGGTTCTCCAAGTACCAGCATGCGGGGGAGGCTTGCTGGGACTTGTAGTTCCACAGCAAAAGACAATATTCTTTTTATGTCATTATGTCAGCCTCCCATCCACTGCCCACGGATGGGGGGGACAGCCTCGGGCTTTACCCCTGGCCCTTGGGTGGCTGGAGGGGGGGACCCCTTGATTTAAGGGGTCCTCACTCCTCCAGTGTACCCTGGCCAGGGGTGACTAGTTGGGGGGGGGTAATGGCACAGCCGCAGGGACCAATATAAAAGTGTCCGCCGGCTGTGGCATTATCACCCTGGCTAGTGGAGCCCGGTGCTGGTTTTAAAAATACGGGGGACCCCTATGTATTTTGTCCCCCGTATTTTTTAAACCAGGACCGGACGCAGAGCCCGGTGCTGGCTGTCTAAATACGGGGGAACCCTACGCATTTTTTCCCCTGTATTTTAACAACCAGGATTGGCTCAAAGAGCCCGAGGCTGGTTATACATATGAGGGGGGACCCCACGCAATTTTCCTTATTTAAATGAGATAGTCAAAATCTCCCATAGCCAAAATCTCTTGCACAGTTAGACAAAATCTCTGGTAAAGTTAGTCAAAATCTCCTACTGCCAGTTCAAGGGAAATCTCTCAGTCAAAATCTCTCATAGTCAAAATCTCTCCGTGTGTATGCACCTTAACACTGTCAGAATAGGAGACCTGTAAATCAGTTATTTACATAAGACAGCGACACAGACTAAATAGACACAATAAAAGACGACCAGCTTTTTTTTAAAAACAATTTATTATCATTTCTTAATTTTCTTTCTTTATTACACATAGTCTTGTTAATTCTTACACCACTTCTTATTTGTTTTTTAATATTTCGCCTTCAGTTCATCTGAAAGATTTCGGATTTTTAACCTTTTGTGCACCAGAAACAGATCCTTTTTTCTCTCTCTCTTTTTCCTAAATTTAAGATCAATCCAACTTTTCTGAAAAAGATCCTAGAAAGCAAACTCAAAGAGTGGGAATGTATTGGAGAGTTTTTGCTGGGTAGTTATGACCCATTGGATGGAGGACTTCCTGCAGTCCCCTGTTCTATTGATTATGGGGATACTGTGAAAGAAGAGAGCTCCTGTATTGAGCAGATTTTTAGGGAAGAAGAAAAGGCTCCTGAATTATGCAAAAGCCACAGCAAGACATCTGATCCTTATTATGTTTCTTTATGAGCAGTTAGGGAAAGCACCAGAGGTCTTGCGGGTTGTACATCCAAGTGTTATGACTGTGTGGCCAAACTTTTTTCTCCTGGTTCCTTACAGTCTTTGGGCGTAAATAGTGAAATAATCAGAGGTGGTCAAAATGTGTTACTCACTTATATGTTGCAAACGGCACCATCACTCAAGCATATTGGGCCCGATTAAGACCTGATCCCTGTTGTGTGAAATCGCACAGCAGCCGATTATGGAATGACTGCACATGCACTGCAATGCGCACGCACGTCGCCAAACAGCGACAGGTGCAGAAATTTCAACTGCACACATGTTCACAAGGTGATTGACAGAAGCGGACGTTTGTGGGTGGTAACTGACTGTTTTCTAGGAGTGTCAGGAGCTTACCCAAGCGTTTTCAGGGAGAGTGTGTGACGTCAGCTCTGGTCCCAATCAGCCTAATTTCTTTGCACTTGAGTAAGTATTGAGCTATGCACAGAGTACACCCACTGCACAGAATGGGAAAAACATTCGATGGTGAGTGTGATGTCAACGGTTTTGCAGTTGTCCGCTGACTGAGGGGAATTTTCACACAGCGTACACATGCATTTGCACACTTGCACGGGGCAAATTTTCATTATCCCTGGTTGGCGCCTATCTGATCTCAGGACAGTGGAATTTGCAGTACAGCGATCAGGTCTGAATTAGTCCCCATAGTCCAGTCCACTAGGAGGAGTATTTAACCTCTGCTGGCATTTCACAGTACAGGATTAATACACCTACAGGTCTCACCCAAAATGGCAGTGCCCAGGGTGGACTCCAGGAGAATGGCAGAGCAAGGACTGCAATGCAGATTCCACACTTTCTGTATGGGAGTGGTGGAAGTGATTTGAAGGCAGAGAAGTCCATTGCTGGGAAGAACCTTTTTGGGTTGTGATAAATACACCTTTATGGTGATAAGTCCAGCTCAGCAGCAGAGCAACCCTGTGACAGAAGAGTACAATGGAGAGGTGAAACGGAGATACTGATCTGCGAGCTGTCATGGTGTTCCTGTGCTGGTGGATAACCCATACAGCCTGAGTTCTGAAAGTTAGAAAGAACCTCAATGTGTTGCCATTTTTAAAGAAAGCTGAGTGAGAATAGAATAGATGCAGGGAAGGCTTGCAAGGCTATGGCATAATTGTAGTATGCAATGGGATTGGTTTTATTTACAAATGATTGATGGTGGTTTCATGCTAAATAGCTAACATTTACTAAAGGTTGGTTTTTATGTCTAAACATAATAAAACTTCAACCCTGATGGATTAGAAATGACAACCTGCCATGGAGTGCTCTATATGGCATCAGTTTTTATTGAAACCACAGCGGATTAGAAGCTATTATAATCACATTCATTTAGTTGTGCTTTTATAGAAACAACATTCAGTTGACATCATTCAAACAGGTTACTGTGCATTAGAAGCTATTCTATTCAGATTAATGTACTTGTGCTACTCTAGTTGTTATAGAAAGCACCATTCAAAAATCATAAAACCACCATAAAGATAGACGGCTACTTTCACTTTGCAGGTTTCTTGGGAGTCCGATATAAAGTGATTGCTGCTTGTGATGAGTTTTCTCAAAAGAGGTCTTATTTCTTTTTTTTCTTTAGTTTATTGTCTATTTGAGGTGTGTAGCAGTAGTGTAGTGTAGTCTGTTTTTTCATAGTGTGGTTTTTTTTTGTATGTGTGAGTGTGATATGATTGTGTTTTTGTTCTTTTTTAGGTTTTATATTTTTGTTGGTGTATTTCAGCAGCCACAGCAAAAATCACAGGCAAAATTGCCGCCACACATGCGCAGTAGTGAAGTTGGTCTCCGTAACATGGCAGGTGCCATATTTCTGGAGACCTGTGCATGCGCAGTAAACTTTGGCAAAATGCCGGAGCCTACAGCACCGTGCAGAGGAGCGGGCCCACCCAGAGTCTGCACACAGGCCCCCTCCTCTGTTAAAACACCCCTGATGGTATGGATATCTCATTTTTTATTTTTTTGCTCACTATGCTATGGGGTACAGTACATGATGAAACAAGAAATACAGTATTTACCCTGCCCAGATATGCAATATATTAGCCGGCAAAGGGCAAGGTTCTATTGGATTGGATTGCCCCTACTGTATGTGTACCATTCTCTATAGCAGATACATTCCTTATCTAGTCATCTTATGACACAGACTGTCATATCACATAATAATGTAATATCTCATTGGACAGTTGGACAATAGTAATCAGGCAGACAAGAACATGGAAACCAATACTGGTCATGCATAACCAAACAACTTTTATTGAATACTCCTTATTATTGTATCCATCCTTTTTATTGCAGTTGTCTTAATAACACAAAGGTTACACACTTCATAATGCTTAGATGACCCGTAGCTATCCCCATGCATCTAAACCCATGTTGCCCTATAAATCTAAATGTCCTCCATATGTATATCTACAGGTTACATCCATGAACAGGTTAAAAAAAAAGTCTTCAGTTTTTCAAATCCTGGAAGGCATTCCCCCTCGATTAGTGTAGAAAAAAAAATAGATTGGAACCTTGAACATAATTTGCCAAATGAGAACATTTTCCATCATAAAATATTATTAGCCTTAATGTTGAAAAAGGAATGACTATAAACAATCAGGCAAGCTTATCAAAATTGCTTTGAAAACGCATTGGTTGGCAAAAATGTTCTGTTATTCCCTGATGAAATTGTAGCATACTGTATGTGTGTGGTCAATCAATACAGATGATAATGCTAGAGTATAGAAATTGTAAAGTAGCTTTAACAGGAAAAAGAAGAGTAGAAATAATGGGAAACTAGATTGAACCATGGTTTAATGGATCAGGTATTTAAGTATATTGACTATATTGCCTTGAGTACAGTATTTCAGATTACAAGTTTATTCTAGAGATGAGCGGATTTGGTTCTCAGAAAACCGAACCCTACCGGACTTCACTACCCGAGCCCGGATCTGAGTAAGGCTCGGGTTTTCCCGCCTGACTCGGAAACCAGAACGAGGCAAAACGTCATCATCCCGCTTTTGGATTCTCGCGGGGTTTGGATTCCATATAAGGACTCACGTGTCGTCGCCATTTTCACTCCAGTCTCGGAGAATGTAGTGAGAGGACGTGTCCTCAGTGTCGGTGTGGGCGGGAAAGTGGGGTGGCGATTCCAGTGCTGTCTTGTGCTGCTCAGTCCAATGTAGTGTCTTTTGCTGCATCAGTCCAGCCAATCACAGTGGTGGTGTCCTCTGCTGCTATATGTTCCCAGTGTTGCTGTATAAGTCCCTTGCAGTTTTGCTGTGTTGTCTTGAATCAGACCAGGGGTAGTGTCTTGTGCAGCATCAGTCCAGTGACCAGTCACAGTGGTGGTGTCCTCTGCTGCCATATATCCATTATTACTGCTGTATAATTCCCGTGATACTGGCGTATAATTCCAGTGATACTGGCGTATAATTCCAGTGATATTGCCGTATAATTCCCGTGATACTACCGTATAATTCCAGTGATATTGCTGTATAATTCCTGTGACACTTCCATATAATTCCAGTGGTACTGCCGTATAATTCCCATGATACTGGCGTATAATTCCAGTGATATTGCTGTATAATTCCACTGATATTGCCATATAATTTCCATGATATTGGCGTATAATTCCAGTGATACTGGCGTATAATTCCTGTGATATTGCCGTATAATTCCAGTGATCACATCTGGCCTGGGCCACATCAGAGCCACCTGGAAGAGCCCAACACTGCCTGAGTTAAGCTGTGAGGACATGGTGGGCATGGTCAGCTGGTACGCCTTATTGGTCTCAGGACCCTGTGGCAGCTGCCACACTGTGCCCATTATGGGGTGGCTCTGCTGAAATGGACCTCGATCTGGCCTTGGGTTTTTCGGTCCATCGGTTTTCAAATTTGGTATATAATACATTGGCTGGTGTGTATCTCTTCCAGTGTAAAAATGGAGATGAGATGTGCAGCGGAAGGGTTTTATTGGTGGTTTTAAGTGGTTTTAACCTTAGCATATATACTAACCACTACACCATAATGATGTCAAAAAAGCAAACCTGACACTTATACCCTCAAGGGTATGTAGGCAAATAGTCATCATTCACAATGGGGGTAATTCAGATCTGATCACAGCAGCAAATTTGTTAGCAGATGGGCAAAACCATGTGCACTGCAGGGGAGGCAGATATAACATGTGCAGAGAGAGTTAGATTTGGGCGGGGTATGTTCAAACTGAAATCTAAATTGCAGTGTAAAAATAAAGCAGCCAGTATATACCCTGTACAGAAACAATATAACCCCCCAAATCTAGCTCTCTCTGCACATGTTATATCTGTCTCCCCCCCCCCCCCCTGCAGTGCACATGGTTTTGCTCATTAACTAACAAATTTGCTGCTACGATCAGGTCTGAATTACCGCCCATGTCAGCACTGTAATGTTGTAAGGTTTTGAATGCCAAGACTCAAAATGTGTTGAAGATGTCGACTCCTAATGCCAGCATTATACATGTCTAGATTCTGGATAGCTTTAAGCTGCGATTAGGGATAGAAAGTATTTTCGTGATTCTTACTGTCGACGTGCATAATGATGACATGTTGAACATGTCAACATTATGTCAGACCATGTAACATTCTTGTGTCGACATGCTGAATGATAGTCAAACTCGTATACCACCCCACCCCCATTCCCAGACCTAAGGCATCATAACTGCAGCACCTGTAGTCTGACTGCTTCACCTGAGAAGAAGAAAGCACATATACAGGTAACAGCTACAATTCAGCCATGCAATAATTTTTTTCCCAAAAATAAAAATGTAGATACGTGGAAAACGGCCACATGACATGAAAAGAGAGAATTACAAACTCAGAGGGTATGATGGATCAAGTATTGCTTATACTACAGTATGTGTTACATCCTGTCTCTTATTGCATGCATTACAACATTTAATAACACTGGTATGCGTGAATACTTACCTCCTGAGACAGATCGTCCGATGTAAAGAGAAAGGTTATTGCTTCCAAATTATTGACTCAGTGGTCCTATTTGTGACTCTAAAGGCCCATACACACTTGCCAATAAAATGAGCGACGTCGCACATTTTCCCCCTTCCTAAGTGACAATGCTCATTTTATCGGCAAGTGTGTATGCCGCCAGCAACGATCGATGCGCTGCCCTGCAACAATCGGCGCTGTCAGCAGTGCATGCATGCTCGATCTGGACTGTCCGGGAGGGGAAACACTATATGACGTCGCTCACAAAGCGACATCGCCTAATCTATATGGACCTTTAGTCCCAGCAGTCTGCTGCGTATATCTTCAATATATGCTGTTTAACATATTAATATATATAGGGATCCATATGTATTATTTTATTTATTTATTTATTACCAGTTATTTATATAGCGCACACATATTCCGCAGCGCTTTACAGAGAATATTTGGTCATTCACATCAGTCCCTGCCCCAGTGGAGCTTACAATCTATATTCAATACTGCATTTACACGAGCACACATTCATACTAGGGTTAATTTGTGTTGGGATCCAATTGACCTACCAGTATATTTTTGGATTGTGGGAGGAAACCGGAGTACCCGGAGAAAACCCACGCAAGTACGGGGAGAATATACCAACCCCGCACAGGTGGGAATCGAACCCATGACCTCAGTGCTGTGAGGCAGTAATGCTAACCATTACACTATCCGTACTGCCCCGTATTATTGATGTTCTCTGAGGTTGACCACATATTTTTGCGTGAAACATACCACCTGACTGAGAAAACAGTGTGAAAATGCTGCTGACAAAGCATTAAAACTAAATACAATACCAAGTGAGGGAAGTGCAAGTGTACCATAAAGGAACCAACTCACTAGATACCACGCAAAATAAAATGCAGCCGATGACAATGGGCAGTTTCAAGTACCATCATGTCCAGGCATTGCCATAAGTACCTATTGGGAAACAGTGGACTCTATGGAATTGTCCATTTCAAAGCGCTGTGATGCACATAACAGGCGTGTGATGCTCAACACAGTATAGTGAAAACGTGGCATGGAGGCCACAGCTTAAGCTGGTGCCACCAATTAACGCACATAACATAAGCCTGGGATCACAAGTGCAACTGTCGGCTACCATAAACAGACCCACCCTGTGGTACATTACTAAATAATCAGAGGTAATGACATCTGGCATATCCATGCCAATATTTGCAATGTCAATGGGCTGGGTCCTCAACTGATCAGTATACTATGTTATACCCCTTTTCTACTGCCTTGAAGAACCAAAGGTTTTTGCACATGAACATGCATTAACCTTAGTTACCTGGGAATCCAACCCACGTAGCTTGCAGGGTTGGACATGGATAGAACCCGGGTTAAGGGGCAGTGTAAATGGGTAACCCGGGTCAGCTGACTTGGGAACTGTTTAAAGTGTGGCAATTGGTCAAAAACAGGTTTCTGTGACAGCTGTTATGGGGGAGGGAGAGATTACAGCCTCCACATATGGGAGCAGATGTATTAAGGCCGGAGAAGTGATAAAGTGGAAGGTGATAACGCACCAGCCAATCAGCTCCTATCTGTCATTTTTCAAACTGTAATAATTGGCTGGTGCAACATCCACTCATCACTGCTTTATCACTTCTCCAGGCTTAATACCCCATGGTCTGTACCATTCCAATTAGTAATCTCTCCCTACCTGTACAGCTGTGACATCAGACTGCGGGGTGGGAGGGGGCAGCAATGGCCATTGTTTGTGAAAATGGAAGTGTGTCTATGCCATTTTGAGGGAAGAGGCCAGGGATCTTCTGTTGGAAACAGAACAGTGGTACAAACAAACAGCAGTTTAAAAGACTATAGCACATATATGCCACAGAGGCAGACATGACCCCATAAAAAAACAAGATTTTTTTCATTATTCAAGGACTAGATCAGAGGTCCAATGACAGTACAGAGAAATGGAGGTGGAGTATGTACAGTATGTATCGGAAGGCAGGTAAAGAATTGATTGGTTGATTGATTGATTGATTGATTGATTGATTACTTAGTTAATTTCAATATTTTTTTTTATTCCGAAAATGTAATAAAGCAGTAGGCTGTTTTGGAGTTGGCAGGACTGCTGCAACTATTATTTTTTGGGCTTCTCTTCAACCCTTGTCAGAAATCCCTGGCTATTAACATTGCTCTTCAATTCCTATCAGGAATCTTTGGCTATTAACAATGCTTTTCAACCCTAGTCAGGAATACTTGGCTATTGTATTGCTTTCTGGTTAAAAATGTGTTGCAGATTAGTAATTTTTTAGAGCAATAACCAATAAAAATGTTTGTCTATGCAAAAAAATTCCCTATACCTCTCAAAAATTAGAACCCATTATAAAAAGGGGTGCATGATGGAAATGTCCATGGGTCCATAAGTTGTATATTAAAAAGGACATGCACAGTTTACTAAAGCAAGCACTTCAGTGACATGCACTGCCACTTTTGTGGCTGAAGTGCTTGGTTTGATTGGGCCCCCACTAAACAATTTCTTGGAAGGACTATCTCTGATCATTAATGAGTAAGTTGATAATAGGGTGTTGGCAGTGGAGATTGCATGTGCTGGTCCAAACTTCTGGCAGATGATACTGGACTGCTTGTTATTTTTTTTATTTTTTTTTACAAATTATTATCATTTTGTGAAATAAGTTTGAATGAACTCACTGCAAATTACATGGGAGAGGTGCCTAGATGGTTAATTTCCTTACCTCTACTAACCTTGGCCTTACAAATGGTACAGATGCCTTCACAAATGTTGTCAGGATTTGGGTTAAAATAATTCCACACCTAAAAGGTGGCTTTTTTGGTCTTATGCCCAGGCATTACAAATATTTAGAATTCAGGTGCCCTTCCTTAAACTTTCTGTCCCCTGGACCATCTTTAGTAGATGTTGAAGTACTATCACGATGACTGTCAGCAGCCACAGCACTATTACTGGGTTGCTGTTCCTGCTATTCTATTGACTGATACATATTGACTCACAGCACTTTAGTAATGGTGGCACCTACTGAATGTTATTTTTTAAGTACAGTGCATGAACCTGCACTGAACACACGGTTTATCTATTTTTTATAATAATTATTTTCCTAACACAGTTACAGGGCTGTATCCCACAGGCCTTCAATGATGACACACTGACACAGTAGCCTACAGTCCTTACACTGTATCCCACAGCCATTCACTGATGGCATTGACTCTGACCAGGCCCGGTGCTAGGGTGTTCGGCGCCCTCCTGCAAAAAAAATAATTTGCGCCCTTCCTCACATACATCTAATAGGGACAGATGCGTACCGCAGGCACGCAACAAAAATGTAGGGGCGTGGCTTCATGGGGAAGGGGCGTGACCACAAAATATAATATTATCTGTCCCCATTCCTGGCACCTGTGCTACCACATTACCTGTAACCAGCCCTGACGCTTGTGTCACCTGATTATTTGTCCCCAGTGTCACCCCACAATTTGTCCCCAGTGTCACCTCATTATCTGTCCCCAGTGTCACCCCATTAGCTGTCCCCATTGTCACCCCATAATCTGTCCCAAGACTCAGCCCCTTATCTGCCCCCTGTGTCACCCCATGATTAACCTGAGGCACCCTGTCATGATGCAGCCCTGGGACGCCGTGCCTGTGTTTCCCAGCAGTTGCACCCCGGCTGTGAGTGTGACTCATGGCCGAGCTGTCAGTCACCGCATGCCCCGCCCCCATCTGCCGGATTGTTAGACAGCGCAACCTGTCCTCACACAAGGCTCCACCGGCAGAATGGAGAGCGGCTCCCCCTCCCTGCCTCCTTACCACTGCACTGCATGTCATGAAGCTGCCCTCACGCAAGGCTCCAGAGGCAGGGAGGAGAGCCGCTCTCCATTCTGCCAGCACCGCTGCCTGTCACACAAAGTGACAGACGCAGCGGCAAAAGGCAGCACCAGCGTACATCAGCAAGGTCTGTAAAGCAGGGAGAACGCCTATCCAGCACGGCGCTTCCCTGCATTGCAGACCTTGCTGAGCGGGTAGCGCCGGCCCGGGTACTACCCCTGCCCCCCTTACACGCATACTACACTGCAGCTGTTACCCTGAACCACACTTCCCACACACTACATTGCCGCTACCCTGCATCCTCCTCCCCGCACACACGAAACTACCACCGCTAGCCTGCACCCCACACACTACATTGCTGCTACCCTGTATCCCCCTCCCTGCACACATTAATATAACACTTCTCTCCCAGCACACATTAATAGGACACCACCACCCCTCCCCCAGCACACATTAGTATGACCCCTTTCCCCAGCACACATTAATGACCCCCTTTTCCCAAGCAGAGAGTAATACCCCTTTTCCACTAGCTTTAAAAACAAGGGTAAATGCGCGGGGGCGCGCATTTACCCGTGTTTTTTCCTAGTGGAAAAGGGTCCCCTTGCAAATTCCCGGATCAAGTGATCCGGGAATCCTACCCGGGTAGCTTGCCGGGTTGAACACGTGTTCAACCCGGTAAGCTGTGTAGTGTGAACGGGAGCCGTGTCGATGCGACACGGCTCCCGTTCACAGTGAATGGAAGGGCGGTGCTTGGAGATCATGTGATCTCCCAGCGCCGCCCCTGCTGCATCAGCAACTCAGCAATATGCCGGGTTGGTGAGTGCAGTGGGAAAGGGGGCTGTAGCACGGGTCGCAGCCGTGTCAGGCTCCCGGCTGCGACCCGTGCTACAGATGGAAAAGGGGTTTAATAGGGAACCCCTCCTCCTCCCACATTAATAGGACCCCCCTCCCCAAGTTCAGATTAATAGGACACAATCCCCCTCCCCAGCACACATTAATAGGACACCCCTCCCCCTCCCACAGTAATAGGACACCTCCCCCTCCCCAAGCACAGGTTAATAGGACACCCCTCCCCCCTTCCTCCCCAAGCACAGATTAATTGGACACCCCTCCCCTTCCCCAGCACACAGTAACAGGACCCCCCCTCACCAAGCACAGGTTAATAGGACACCCCTCCCCCTCCCACAGTAATAGGACCCCCCCCCCCCTCCCCAAGCACAGGTTAATAGGATACCCCTACCCCTCCCAAGCACACATTAATAGGACTTTGTTTATCTGCAGCAGCACTAACCTGAGCCTTGGCTCCTGGTGTGGCTGGCTGTTAGTGCTGCTTCTCTTCTCACGCTGCTAGCTCCTCCACTACACACAGGTCAGTGTGTATCACGTCTTCCTGTGTAGTGGTTGCATTGCCCCTAGTTGATTCCACCACTGACGGACAGGGAGGGGAGAGAGGTGGGCGGTGCTGAAGACTGTGCTGTGTCTTCAATCACAGAGGGGAGGGAAAAGAGGTGGGCGACACTGCTGCTCGTCTTCCTACTTTACAAGTGCAGCGGGGAGGAGCAAGCAGGAAGGGGGGAGGGCCCGGAAGCAGGGGGAGATTAAGAGCCTCTGAGTACGTCTGGCGGCGCCGCAGCCAGTTACAACAGTGTGACAGGCGCTGCGCGTCAGCAAGGTTGCGGAGCAGGGACAGCGCCTCTCTACCCCAGCGCCTCCCTGCTTTGCAGACCTTGCTGAGCGGGTAGCGCCGGGCCTGACTCTGACACAGTCACAGACAGTGTTGCAGAACTACAGCCCTAATTCATTAATGATGATGATGATGATGATGATGATGATGATAGTAGACACAGTAGCCCACAGCCCTTACACTGCAGCCCACAGCCTTTAACAAATAACACTGGCACAGTAGCACACAGCCCTTACACTGCAGCTCACAACCCTTCAGTGATGAGGATGATGAAACTGACACAGTAGCCCACAGCCTTACACTCTAGCCCACATCCCTTCACTGACGACATTGATTCTGACACAGTCACAGACAGTGTTGCAGCACCACAGATCTAGTTCACGGATGATGATGATGAGGATGAGGATGATGATGACGACACTGACACAGTAGCCCACACCTTTACACTGCAGCCCACAGCCCTTAACTAATAACACTGACACAGTAGCTCACAGCCCTTCACTGATGATGCTGATGCTGATGATGATAATAACAACAACTGACATAGCTACAGACAGTGCTGCAGCCCACAGCCCTAGTTCACTGATGACACTGAATGTGAGTGACACAGTATTACTCAGCCCTCTCCCTATGGCGTTCTGTGTGAAATGGCGACTGAACTACGAGGAAGGGACTTTTATTGAATGCAAAACACGCAAAATCCAAAACGATGACGTTTTGCCTCGTTTTCCAATTTGAGCCTGGAGGGAAACATTGATCCCGGACTAGGAAGTACTCGGAAACCAGAAGTTCGGGTGGTTTTCGATTTCCTTGGATTCCGAAGTGCACATATGTACAGTAGTTACAGTATTTTAATATACTCGTACAGTAAATTTAAGTCTGAAGTATCCCTTAAGTTAAGTCTACGGTTTTCCCGCGGGTACTTGTACCATAGGCTGAAAAACTCTGTTCTGTTAAATATTTACAGTTCCTGTACAACAGAAAAAAGGCACAGCTGGTACCATGAGATGGTACCATGACAAAGAAATGTTATCTGTAACTCTTGCTTCATTAGTTTGCACATAGCTGAACAAGCTTAGAAATACTTCTTCTTTCCTCTCATGCATGACTTCAGGAAGTGTGCTCTGTGAGGTTGCTAACACCATGAAAGGCAACTATAGATTTCCTGCAAGACCAGTGGAGGATGTACTGTAGATAATATACACTATTCATCTGTCTCCTGTGCAAGGTTTCCTAACATTGGAGAAATTGTGGAATGCAAAATGGCAGGTATGTTTTTACAGTTCTTGCTTGTGTGTAACTCTGCAGCCTTTTCTTTATTCAGCAGCATGTGCTGTACAATGTGTTTTGCAAAGGAGAAAAACAGTTATTAGTGATTTCAAATAAAATAAACAGAAGCTATCTAGGATGCTTTACGTAAAATGATAAAACTGGCAAATGGAAAAGCGTTACACTTATTTACATATATATGTATTTTGCTTTGCAAAAAAGTACCAATGTTTCAACTGTACAGTAAAATGGGTTGATTTGAACAGTGTCCTGTGTGGCCAACAAGAGGTATGATTTATTCCAATAAAAGTATATGTACTGCATAAAACAGCTATATTACTACTTAAAACTTCAGAGTGGTGAACTGACAACTTACCATCATGTAGCGATAAGTCAGTTATTCAATTTGTGTTTTGTAATATATTTTGAAATAGGAATTTGCATATTAGTATTTATTACATATTGTATTATAACACATACCGTATACTCAATTTAGATGCTTTTTTAAAGCTATTTTTGTTAGAATAAACTATGCTATTAAAATTCATATCTGAAGAGTACTAAAGAAAAAAAAGAAAATTCAGCAATCCTCAAGCTTTGGAAGTGTAAAGGTGTATACACATGGTGAGATTTTGACTATCTTCGATGTTGACTTTGCGATTTCCCCTGAACTCCTCGGAGCCCTGAACCACCAATATTGACTCTCTTTACTTGAGATTTTGACTTTGTGAGATTTTCACTAAGTGCCAATTATGACTATACTATGTACTAGATACTGTAGTACACAATATAGTCATGATTAACTTGCCTGCACAGTCTATCTTTCCTTGTGATACCGACCCCACTGGAGCGTGCATTGGTATCGCAAGCTGTGTGCACATGGTGCGATTTGCACTAACTTTCCTTGTGATTTTGACTATATAGTCAAAATCGTAAGGTTACATCGCACCATGTGTTTGCACCTTAAAGCCGGGTACACACAAGCCAATGTGTGTACTCGGCGATATTGGCTGCGGCAGGGACCTGGCTTGGTGCCAGCATTGGCAAGTGCATACACACTTGCCAATGCTGGCGTGAAGAGAGTGACGGATGGGGGAGGCAACAGGGGGAGTGGGGGCCATGCTGCAGACCTCGTTAACGAGGTCCTCCCTCGGTTGGACTGTTCAGATGAGGGAGGGGGGCGTTAACAATGGGCAGGAGCGTGCATCATTAATGACATTGAGCGTACACACTGGACGAGATAGATATCGCTCATAATGGCCCTTCTGAGCGATATCTTTAACTTTGTCGTCTAGTGTATATGGGGCTTTAATAACATTTTGCATTTGGTGGTGTTTGCAGTATTAGGAATTGTTTCTTCAAAATCATAGATGAACATTGCTTGTACAACTTTTCGCTCGTCAATCCTTATTACAAATGTGCTTGACTAAGTGTACAAAATGTTGCTTCATGGATATACAAAAAGGGTATGGGTCGTTGAGTCGACCCAACTTAGGTCGACACTCATTAGGTCGACCACTGAAGGTCGTCATTGCCATTAGGTCAACATGCGTTAGGTCATCATGGATGTTAGGTCGACATGTACTAGGTTGACAGGTCAAAAGGTCGACATTAGTTTTTTTTACTGTTATTGGGGTCATTCTCTCCGTAAAGTGATGGGGAACCCAAATTAGTGCACCATGTCCCCTCACATGGCTTGGTTCGCTCGCCATGCTTCGGGCAAGGTTACCGTTCCAATCATAGTCAACGTGGATCGTTAAGTATGAAAAAATCCCCAAAATCCCAAAAATTGAAAAACTCATGTCAACCTTTTGACTTGTCGATCAAGTACATGTCGACCTAATGCATGTCGACATTCAATGGTCGACCTAATGAGTGTCAACCTAACGACCGTATCCCATACAAAAATTGGTTGTTTAAGTCATCTATTGGGCATATACAATACTTGCAGAGAGAGTTAGATTTGGGTGGGTTATTTTGTTTCTGTGCAGGGTAAATACTGGCTGCTTTATTTTTACACTGCAATTTAGATTTCAGTTTGAACACACCCCAGCTAAATCTAACTCTCTCTGCACATGTTATATCTGCCCCCCCTGCAGTGCACATGGTTTTGCCCAACTACTAACAAATTTGCTGCTACGATCAGGCGTGAATGACCCCCTTTGTACATAGATTGCTTCACATTGTACCGCATCCAAAATGGGAGCGCATATTGGTGGTCATTCCGAGTTGATCGCAGCTGCTGCGATCAACTAGACGCCACCTATGGGGAAGTGTATTTTAGCTTAGCAGGGCTGCGATCACTTGCGCAGCCCTGCTAAGCAAAAAAAATTTCACTCAAAATAAGACTAGGCCTATACCTACTTACCCTGTGCGACGATCCCTGCGATGCTGGAGCCAGCTTTGACGTCACTCCTCCGCCCTCCGTTCACCTGGGCACGCCTGCGATTTACTCAGCACTCCCCGAAAACATCTTCAAAAGAACTGGATCTGCCCTGCACCGCCCTCTTCCTGTCAATATTCTTTGCGGTCCGTTCTGCGACCGCTTTCTTCTTCAGCCGCGAAATAACCCGGCGACCTCTGTCGCCGAGTAGCGTCGCGCACTGTGGCTGCCGCGCATGTGCATTCCATACCCGTTTGCACTGCAGCGATAAACTGCTGTGTGCAAATGGGTCGGAATGACCCCCATTGTACATTGTTCATTATATGTATAGAAGGACAGGAGGAGGTAGGTGTGGGCTCAGCATTCTATGCAGTGTAAACAGGTCCTACCCAGGTTATCCAACCCAGGATTCAGCAAACGCAGCTGATTATAAAACAATGTTTTGTGTGCTAGAAATGTTTGTTATTTTATTTAGTGTGTAACTAATGAAACATTTTAAAGCGCATGTAAGTGTACTGTACACATTCTATCTAAAGCTGGGTACACGCTAGCATACCTCCCAACTGTCTCGATTTTCGCGGGACAGTCCCGTTTTTTGGGGACTGTCCCACTGTCCCACCCACGGGCCGCAGTGTCCCGGGGGTGGGGCAGTTGGGTGGCACCTGTCAATCACTGCTCTGCCTTGCAGAACACCATTGAATAGAGACAGAAGCAGAGGGGGCATGCCAGCAGCTCACAGAGCGCTGGACATGCCCCCTTAGTGATGAAAAATGGGGGGCGTGACCAGCAATTGCGGCATTGCTGCAAAGCCATGCCCCCTTTTCATAGGTCACGCCCCCTTTTTGGCACGCGCATGACTAAAGTGTCCCTCTTTCATTTAATGAAAGGTTGGGAGGTATGCACTAGACAACATGCTCCATGAGCAATATCATCAATGTTTTCCCTTGAACTCCCGGGCAAATGAGGTAGTGCATACACACGGGGGGTCATTCTGAGTTGTTCGCTTGCTAGCAGATTTTAGCAACATTGCAAATGCTAGGCCGCTGCCCTCTGGGAGTGTATCTTAGCTTAGCAGAATTGCGAACGAAAGATTAGCAGAATTGCGAATAGAAAATTCTTAGCAGTTTCTGAGTAGCTCCAGACTTACTCCTACACTGCGATCAGCTCAGCCTATTTCGTTCCTGGTTTGACGTCACAAACACGCCCTGCGTTCGGCCAGCCACTCCCCCGTTTCTCCAGACACTCCCGCGTTTTATCCTGGCACGCCTGCGTTTTTCCGCACACTCCCAGAAAACGGTCAGTTTCCGCCCAGAAACACCCACTTCCTGTCAATCACACTCCGATCACTTCAACGATGAAAATTCTTAGTTCGGACGTGAGTAAATCTACTAAGTTTTGAGCAAAAAGACTTAATCGCTCCGTTGCGAAAATCGGCAACGAGCGAACAACTCGGAATGACCCCCACTGAACGATACTGCTAAAGATATAGGGGGTAATTCAGAGTTGATCGCAGCAGCAAATTTGTTAGCAGTTGGGCAAAACCATGTGCACTGCAGGGGGGGGCAGATATAACATGTGCAGAGAGAGTTAGATGTGGGTGGGGTGTATTCAAACTGAAATCTAAATTGCAGTGTAAAGATAAAGCAGCCAGTATTTACCCTGCACAGAAACAATATAATCCCCCCAAATCTAACTCCCTCTGCAAATGTTATATATGCCTCCCCTGCAGTGCACATGGTTTTGCCCAACTGCAAACAAATTAGCTGCTGCAATCAACTCTGTATTACCCCCATTGTTCAGTGACATCATCCTGCCACCACCCCCCGAACATGCAGATTCAGACGATGCAGTCAAAATTCACGTTGGAGGATATCATCCAGAAATGTCGTTAATAAAAATTGGCTAGTGTGTACCCAGCTTAAGGTGCTACAAAATCACACAGCTTGACAGGCAAATGTTTTTGTTTTTGTATAAAAAGTTCTATTAAGTAAATATATTGCATTTATTTATTTATTATTTATTAACAGTTTCTTATATAGTGCAGCATATTCCTTTGCACTCTACGATTGGAAACAACAATGATAAAACAGAACTGAGTAATAACAAACAGTCATAGTACAAATAAATAAACAATTAAATGATAAACTTAAATACTGTAAGTGTAAATATATTCCAAAGTGTCTGTGAAATAGGTATATGTAAATCTTCACTTCATATTGTCAATGTTTTTGGAGCCTTCACCAAACCCCTAAGTGTAGCAAAACTATAGAAAAAGTGACCACCAGTGGCGCTATCGTTAAAAAGAAAGATGCTTACACATATATAAAAAAGTTGGGTAATTTCATACACAATTCTTTTTGACCATGTAAGATTTCAATTTCCTAAAATTTAAAGAAGACACAATAGTGCAAATAGGAGATTGCACCATAAGATAAAAACGATTTTTATTGGTCCCACTCACAAAGGTACAGATGAATCAGCGCATATCACCCACACGGGGTCAGAGAGGGTAGTTTCTTCATATACTGTAACTAGGGCTTAGAAGAGACAAATATAGTGCAATCCCATTTATAAAAACAATAATTTTTAATGTATCAACTATCAACACACTCACATAGGATAAAAAGCTTATAAGCATATATCACCAATCCTCTGGTGGACCCTCCCAGGCAGTCTCATGTGGTTAGATGGAAATTCCTTGGGTAACCAAATGATGTAAAATCGTCCCCAATGTAGAACACACAGCTGCAAGGTCCGTTCCTGTCCAGAGTCCCTCTGTCTGCTTAAACGCGTTATCGGATGATTATCCTTCCTCAGAGGAACGCGTTTAAGCAGACAGAGCGACTCTGGACAGGAACGGACCTTGCAGCTGTGTGTTCTACATTGGGGACGATTTTACATCATTTGGTTACCCAAGGAATTTCCATCTAACCACATGAGACTGTCTGGGAGGGTCCACCAGAGGATTGGTGATATATGCTTATAAGCTTTTTACCCTATGTGAGTGTGTTGATACATTAAAAATTATTGTTTTTATAAATGGGATTGCACTATATTTGTCTCTTCTAAGCCCTAGTTACAGTATATGAAGAAACTACCCTCTCTGACCCCGTGTGGGTGATATGCGCTGATTCATCTGTACCTTTGTGAGTGGGACCAATAAAAATCGTTTTTATCTTATGGTGCAATCTCCTATTTGCACTATTGTGTCTTCTTCTTTAAATTTTAGGAAATTGAAATCTTACATGGTCAAAAAGAATTGTGTATGAAATTACCCAACTTTTCTATATATGTGTAAGCATCTTTCTTTTTAACGATAGCGCCACCGGTGGTCACTTTTTCTATAGTATTGTACAAAACACGTCTAAAATACCATTATCATCTTAAATTTCGGCCATGAAAACACAATCATAACTGGCACTGGGTTTTACATCCCAACTCTTCATAAACTAGTGTGTATTTTTACACAATGTACTTACCATAAAGATTACCCTAGTGTACTGTATATACGCGTGTGTGTGTGTGTGTGTGTGTGTGTGTGTGTGTGTGTGTGTATGTGTGTGTATATACATATATATATATATATATATATATAATTTTTATTTCTTTGTAGAATGTTTGGTAACTAGTACTGCACTTGTTTAACTTAAGTCCCCCCTAAGTTTAATTGGTAGGATTTCTATGACTAGATGTCTTTAAGTTTGTTTGGCAGCAGTACCCCACAGAATGGTCCTCTGCCGGGAAGGGCCTTTTTAGTAGATAAATGGGAAATGTTTCTTAGGAGGAGCCTAGTTTTAAGAGTTTTTTTTAGATTTATAACCTTTTTGTGCATCAAGCATATATATTTAACACAGGAAGTATCTAATTAGCTTCAACATATTGGGGGTAATTCCAAGTTGATCGCAGCAGGAATTTAGTTAGCAATTGGGCAAAACCATGTGCACTGCAGGGGAGGCAGATTTAACATGTGCAGAGAGAGTTAGATTTGGGTGGGGTGTGTTCAATCTGCAATCTAATTTGCAGTGTAAAAATAAAGCAGCCAGTATTTACCCTGCACAGAAATAAAATAACCCACCCAAATCTAACTCACTCTGCACATGTTACATCTGCCTCCCCTGCAGTGCACATGGTTTTGCCCAATTGCTAACTAAATTCCTGCTGCGATCAACTTGGAATTACCCCCATTGTTCATTGAGTACAACCATATAGAATTTTATGAAATATACATATATTTATTAAAAAACTTTTTTTCAAAACAAATTCTCATAAAAAGAATAATAGAACATTGTGACAAGACAATATTTGTGATAAGATATAGGCACATTAAATTTTTCAACAAATTCTTAAAGTACAGCTCCTTTCTTTTGTTACGTTTCCAGACAGTATATCACACTATGCGTTTCGTCATCAGTGACTTCATCAGGGGTGTTCGGTATCGTTTTGTTGGACTTTCAGTTATTGTATGGTCCTTTCAAATGATGACCTTTCATTCAACTTAATATTTAAGATTGATACTTGTTATTTATAAGCCTCCTCCTATCTATATAGTGGATTAGGTGGCTTCAAAAGTACAACAATCAGATATTAGATTCCTTTCTAGGGGCTGCTTCTTGAAATTACTATTCACAGCATGTTTAATCAATAATAGAAGTGGGGTCCCAATATACTGTTGAATCCTCTTTATCCTTTTAGGTGTATTTTTCTCTCCTGATCTCTCCTGTCCTGTTGTCTGTTATACACACACACAATTTCATGGACTATTTCGAAACATGCTTTAACCACTTAATTGACAATTTTTTCCCCCCAACAACCGCTCCAAAATTGTTGGGTATTTTATGAGTAAATTAGGTGAAGAACATGAATTTAACCCTATCCAAAATGATTTTAGTTAAAAAAATATATTATTTTTTTTTCTAAAAAAATATATATATATACACTGCTCCAAAAAATAAAGGGAACACTTAAACAACACAATGTAACTCCAATTCAATCACACTTCTGTGAAATCAAACTGTCCACTTAGGAAGCGACACTGATTGACAATCAATTTCACATGCTGTTGTGCAAATGGAATAGACAACAGGTGGAAATTATAGGCAATTAGCAAGACACCCCTAATAAAGGAGTTGTTCTGCAGGTGGTGACCACAGACCATTTCTCAGCTCCTATGCTTTCTAGCTGATGTTTTGGTCACTTTTGAAAGCTGGCGGTGCTTTCACTCTAGTGGTAGCATGAGACATAGTCTACAACCCACACAAGTGGCTCAGGTAGTGCAGCTCATCCAGGATGGCACATCAATGCAAGCTGTGGCAAGAAGGTTTGCTGTGTCTGTCAGCGTAGTATCCAGAGCATGGAGGCGCTACCAGGAGACAGGCCAGTACATCAGGAGATGTGGAGGAGGCCATAGGAGGGCAACAACCAAGCAGCAGGACCGCTTCCTCTGCCTTTGTGCAAGGAGGAACAGGAGGAGCACTGCCAGAGCCCTGCAAAATGACCTCCAGCAAGCCACAAATGTGCATGTGTCTACTCAAACGATCAGAAACAGACTCCATGAGGGTGGTATGAGGGCCCGACGTCCACAGGTGGGGGTTGTGCTTACAGCCCAACACTGTGCAGGACATTTGGCATTTGCCAGAGAACACCAAGATTGGCAAATTCGCCACTGGCGCCCTGTGCTCTTCACAGATGAAAGCAGGTTCTCACTGAGCACACGTGACAGACGTGACAGAGTCTGGAGATGCAAAGGAGAACGTTCTGCTGCCTGTAACATCCTCCAGCATGACCGGTTTGGCAGTAGGTCAGTAATGGTGTGGGGTGGCATTTCTTTGGTGGGCTGCACAGCCCTCCATGTGCTCGCCAGAGGTAGCCTGACTGCCATTAGGTACCGAGATGAGATCCTCAGACCCCTTGTGAGACCATATGCTGGTGCGGTTGGCCCTGGGTTCCTCCTAATGCAGGACAATGCTAGACCTCATGTGGCTGGAGTGTGTCAGCAGTTCCTGCAAGACGAAGGCATTGATGCTATGGACTAGCCCACCCGCTTCCCAGACCTGAATCCAATTGAGCACATCTGGGACATCATGTCTCGCTCCATCCACCATTGCACCACAGACTGTCCAGGAGTTGGCGGATGCTTTAGTCCAGGCCTGGGAGGAGATCCCTCAGGAGACCATCCGCCACCTCATCAGGAGCATGCCCAGGCATTGTAGAGAGGTCATACAGGCACATGGAGGCCACACACACTACTGAGCCTCATTTTTACTTGTTCTAAGGACATTACATCAAAGTTGGATCAGCCTGTAGTGTGTTTTTCCACTTTAATTTTGAGTATGACTCCAAATCCAGACCTCCATGCATGCATTATTCTTTCTGTGTCTTTGTCTGTGTGGTTTATCTTTTGATGTAATACTTTAATCTTCTGTATTATGTGCATTGTGTGAGTTCTAGTTGGCACCGCGGATGGCTGCCTCGGTGCTGCTCTGCCAAGCAGCCTTAGTTTTTAGTCTTAAATGTATAATATGTCTACTGTACAGTTGCATATGTGCAGTATGAACTCATATGTGTAATGTTTGTAATGTATGCTACGTTTTTTTCCTCCATGTTGCTGCTTGGCGATGCATTGTACCACAAAGAATTCCTAGTGTACGTGAGTACACCTGGCCAATAAAGCTGATTCTGATTCTGATTCTAATAAATTTGATTTCCATTGATAATTTTTGTGTGATTTTGTTGTCAGCACATTCAACTATGTAAAGAACAAAGTATTTAATAAGAATATTTCATTCATTCAGATCTAGGATGTGTTATTTTAGTGTTCTCTTTATTTTTTTGAGCAGTGTATTTTTTCAAACATCGAAAGATCGATCGGGAACATCGTGACCATTGGAACATCAGAAACATTGCGACTTTCATTTTGAAAGCCGGGACAGCGTACAGGTACATAGGGTGGGCTTGGGAGGATTAATTTACACTCCCCAGCGGCTGCTATTGCCACTGGAGGGGAGATCCTGCCGCGCTGACCGATCAGCAGTAATCGGCAGCATGGCAATCAGTAGGGGAGAGTGCTGGGAATATTTGCAGAAAGAGTTACATTTGGGTGGGTTTCTGTGCAGAGTAAATACTGGCTGCTTTATTTTTACACTGCAATTTAAATTTCAGTTTGATTACATCCCACACAAATCTTATTCTCTCTGCACATGTTACATGTGCCTCACCTGCAGTGCAACATGGTTTTGCCCAGTTCGCTTCCTTTTTTGGTTTGCTAGCAAACCTGAATAATACCCTATCTGCAAAAAATGTATCTCTCTTTCTCTATGTCCCGCTCTGTCCTGTTTTATACTCTTCTGTGGTACTCTTTCTGATTTTCTCTGCTAAGCCTTCTGGTTCTGTCTGGTCTTTCTCCTCAACTCTGTTTTTCTCTCCCTCTAGGGGAGTAATTCCAAGTTGATCGCAGCAGGAATTTTTTTAGCAGTTGGGCAAAACCATGTGCACTGCAGGGGGGGGCAGATATAACATGTGCAGAAAGAGTTAGATTTGGGTGTTTTATTTTGTTTCTGTGCAGGGTAAATACTGGCTGCTTTATTTTTACACTGCAAATTAGATTGCAGATTGAACACATCACACCCAAATCTAACTCTCTCTGCACATGTTATATCTGCCTCCCCTGCAGTGCACATGTTTTTTCCCAATTGCTAACAAACTTGAGGCTGCCATCAACTTGGAATTACCCACTAGGTTTCTTTCTTCTACACTAGTTTCTTCTTACTCTTATCTCCCAGACAGCTCTCTTACTCTAAATCTAGGCAGCAGCTGCGTTGCTCTGTTTGTTATGGTATAGAGATGCTGCATAATTATTTTTTATTTTATTAGTTTGGTTAAGAATGCTGCTGAAGCACTGGGCCCTGTGTAGTGGCAGTTCTGGCCACCTAAAAGTCAGCACTGGCTGGAACGAATTTATTATTTTTAGTATAAAGGTGTCGTAACTCAAGGGTGGATACAGTACTGTGGATGCCGTTGTGGGAGGTTTTCACCAGGAACTCCCGCAAGGAGGTTTGGCCTTTGCTGTGCCCAACACGCACGACGCTGCCCTCTATCTGGGTTCCTAAGTATGGGGCTGGTAGACACTGGAGCTGGAAATGTGTGAGCAGATTTTTGTAACTATAAAAATTATAAAAACAATGGGAACAAGGACTTCTGTTTCCGGTCTCATGCAGGACGCAGCTTAGCTCTGCTGCTCCGTTCTACACCCGACGATCTGACCTTTACAAGGCAGTAAAACGCCTCCAGCACCTCTCATCCAGCTACACAGGGGCACAGTGAGTCCAGATGGAGAAATTTCTGGCTCCTCCGTCAGCTACCAAGACGCCGCAGACCCGCCAGGAGAAGCGCCGCGCTGATCCCATCATGGCGCCAGACAATGACACAGCGCCCAGCGTCCCTGCACACATGAAAGCTGCTGCTGCAGCATCAGAAGATCCTGATTCTCCTCAGGTACGGCGCTCCCCTGACTCCCCAGTTACATACAGAGACATAGTGGAAGCAATTCAGAACACTATGACACCCTTACTGACACAGGCAGTGTCAGAAATTACACAGCAACTACAGCATCTACAGGGAAGGGTCTCTGATGCAGAAAATCATATAGGCACTATTTCCCACGATCTTTCTGAAGCACAGCGCCACATCTTACGACTACAGAAAGAAAATCATCAGCTTTGGAATAAAGTAGATGATATTGAGAACAGAACAAGAAGATGCAATATCAGAATAGTAGGAGTCCCAGAATCAGTGAAAGGTGCTGATATAACATCCTTTATTACCACCACCCTCCCCAAGCTCCTGAAGATAGAAGCAGAATGTAAAGACCTAATAATCGAAAGGGCCCATAGAGTGGGTCCCCCCCCTAAACCCCATGACAAAAGGCCTCAAGTCATCATTTTCAAATGCCTAAACTACTTACACAAGCTTGCTATCTGGAAAGCCTCCAGACAGATTCCAGAACTGATATGGGAGGGCAAGCGTATACGACTCTTTCAAGACTTTTCGGTCGAGCTCTCCAGGGCAAGGAAAGCCTTTTCACCAATCAGCACAGCCCTTGTCTCAGAGAAAAGAAGATTTGCACTTATGTACCCAGCACGCCTACGCATCTTCTATGATGATAAACATTATGATTTCAACTCCCCAGATGATGCACAAGCCTTTCTGAGAGAAGAAAATAGAAGGACACCTGAAGATATTTCTGACCCGCCTCCTTCCCAAAAATAGACATTGCTCTACTCCTCACACTCAGTTATATCCTGTTACCTTATAATAAATCAGGCGAGATTAATGTTTTAATTGTTACCAGTGATGTATACACTAGGCAGAATAACTTCATTGCAATCCAGTCATCAAATCCACTAACCATATAGGTCACCCACATCTCTCTTTTACTCTCCCCTCCCTCCTCCTAAACCCCCTCCCCCCCTTTTCTCCCCCCCTACACCCTCACACCCCCCCCTCCTCCCTCTCCTTTCCACACTCATCTTTTACAATACTCCCTCCTATTACTTCTGACTTCACACTCTATATTGCATCACACTCTCCCCCACACTAGATTCTTTATTCTTTCTCCTATTGCTGCTTTATACTTACAGCCATACTTCAATACAAAATTAACATTTATATTAACCCCAGAGAGGTTGCATTAATACTTAATTCGGGCACCAGAACATCTGACATGCACCGATATGTCTCATTCTAGTTATACAAGTACTCTAAAAAGTGCTGTATGGTTCTTATTGTATTTTACCATGCTACGGAAGCATTATACCACAAGGTATATGAAAGCTATACTAGCCATGAGGAACACACTCATGGAAAATTTGTTTTCTACTGTTGTTATGTTGTCTTGTCTCCCCCCCCCCCCCTTCTTGTCTTCCATCCTTATGTCTCTCCCTTACAGCTAGGCTTGCCGACAAGTTTATAAGAGTATACATTGTGCTGCTGATGTTATCTAACGTTGAACTTACATGTCCACGCTAAAGATTGGATCTGTCAATGTGGGAGGCTTCAACTCTCCAGCAAAGCAACGTAAGGTTTTGGTATACCTAAACAGACAAAAATTAGATATAGCCTTTATCCAAGAGTCACACCTCACAGCAAAGGAAACTGTCAAATTACAGATGCTCAATTGGCGACTCCTAGCATCCGCACCGTTTAACTCTAAATCCAGGGGAGTGGTTATCCTGATTTCTAAAACTATCCCATGTGAAATCCTATCCACTGAAGCAGACCCAGAAGGCAGATTTGTCATAGTCTCGGCCAAAATATATTCCACCACTTATACCTTGTGTTCCTTATATGCCCCTAACTCCAAACCCAAATCTTTCCTCTCTACGTTAATACAGAAGCTCTTACCTCAAGCCTCCTCTAAGGTAATTCTAGGAGGTGATTTTAATTTAATATCACATCCATATCTAGATAAATCCCAATATAAGTTATTGGCCCCGACATTACCTAAATTAGGAATACCATATTTCCTAAATATGCTCCGACTGGTTGACGTATGGACAGCCCTCAACCCTACTGAACGTGAATACACATGTTTATCCTCCGCACACAATACCCTTTCCCGTATAGACTATATCACGTTATCTGATGCCCTCCTTACCCAAGTCACAGACTCGGGCATTGAACCAATAATAATATCAGATCACGCCTTGGTATGGCTCACATTGAAGACCCAAAATGAAATTTCTACACACAGGACTTGGAGATACCCAGCCCAACTGAATAACTCACCCAAATTTATAGCACACCTTCAAAAAGCTTGGGAAGACTACCACGAACATAACACACACTTATTAGCTTCAGACCCATCTCTTTATTGGATGTCAGCAAAAGCAGTCCTTAGAGGCTCCACCATGTTATACGAATCCCAGATTAAGAAAAGAAATTCAGACCAATATATATCACTCCAACAATCCCTCTCTAATGCATACTCTATATATAGCCAAAACCCCTCTCCTTCCAACAAATCCTTATACTTAACAGCTAAAATTCAATTCGATGAACTACTACAATCACTGTCAGATAAATACCAATTCTCCTCTAACTTTCGTTACCATAGATTCGGAAATAAGACCAGCAAATTTCTAACAAATATACTAAACGGCACTAGACCCCAATGAGAGTACACCCATTACTCCTTCCAGATGGAACACACACCTCCTCAAACAAACAAATCACCCAAATAATGAAAGAATTTTTCACTAATATATATGCCTCCAACCAGCCCACATCATCCTCTAATCCACCTGAAAAACCACCTCACTAATAAAAACCCCTACCCCCCAGAAAACCCCCATACCATTTGGCAGGAACTTTTATACCCTCAGATCCCCCAAGACCTAATTCCACCACTGATTAAACCAATCACAGTAGAAGAGGTCAGAGAAACTATTAAATCTCTAAAATCAGCAAAAACTCCTGGTCCGGATGGATACAGCGGAGAATTCTATAAATTATTTATCGATCGCCTGTCTCCAATATTAACTTCATTTTACAATAACATTTTATCTAATGCCTCACTTCCTCTATATTTCAATTCAGCAATAATTAAATTAATACCAAAGCCAGGAAAAGACCCTGCTCTCCCAGGATCATATAGACCTATCTCATTATTAAATTGTGATTACAAGCTTCTCACCAAAATTTTAGCAACCAGATTAAACTCACTCCTCCCCGTAGTAATCCATCTGGACCAGACAGGATTTATTAAAGGCAGACACTCAGTCACGAACATTCGCAAAGTATTAGCTGCAATCCAAACTGATAGAGAGGGAACAGATGAGATCGATAGAAACATCATTCTTTCTATAGATGCCGAGAAGGCGTTCGATCTAGTACAGTGGTCTCATTTGTTCCTTACACTAGAGCGCTTTGGATTCCCTCACACTTTCATAACATTCCTTAAGACAATATATACACTACCATCCTCCCAAGTTGCCTGTAACGGCTTTCTCTCTCCCCCTTTCCCAATACAGAAAGGAACAAGACAGGGATGTCCCTTATCCCCCCTTCTATTTGCCCTGGCAATTGAGCCACTTGCGATTGCACTCCGATCAGCAACTCAATTTTCAGGTATACGCATCTCCTCCTCAGAATTAAAACTCTCATTATTTGCTGATGACATGATCCTCTTTATCTCCAATCCGACAAAATCATTACCAATAATCCTAGATATCATCAACTCATTCAGCCCCATCTCAGGATATAAAATAAATATTTCTAAATCTGTAATCCTACCCATCCACCCATTAAGCGCCACACTCAGAGGTCATCCAGCCCTATCCCAATTTCAGATTCAACCATCACAAGTCACGTACCTAGGAGTCCAAATCACTAACACCCCCTCGACACTCTACTCAGCTAACTTTACTCCTCTTTTCACTAAAATATATACTCAGTTAGAATCTTGGGCTAAACTCCCTCTGTCATTATTTGGTAGAGCGGCGGTCCTAAAAAGTGTTATCTTTCCAAAAATGTATTATGTTTTACAAATGTTACCATGCTTACTAACAAAACAGGACACGCACAATCTGGAAAAAGCCATATCTTCCTTCCTATGGAATGGAAATAAATCAAGAATTGCATTAAAAAAACTTTATAAACCAAAAGCCTCAGGTGGCCTAAATCTCCCTAACTTTTCTCTATATGCACTCACAACCCATTTCCATTATATAGCGGATTGGCTCTTGCAGACTTCCATCCATACAGACAAAATATTAGAGCAACACATTTTCCACCCATACTCTACAGGAGCACTCCTTCATACACCGATTAGTCTCATTCCCAAGCATATTTTACAACATACTCTATTTCGTGATACATATAATAGCTGGAATAGAATAAATAAAATCCTTAAATCTTCCCACACCAAATCCGCATTCATTCCACTCTGGGGCAATCCTACCTTCCCGCCATCCATCTTAAATAATAACTTCTACCAATGGTCTGAGAAAGGACTTAACCTAGCAACAAAGTTATTCGACCCAGAAGGTATCATACTACCCTTTTCTTCCATCAAAGAATCCTATAATCTACCTAACTCCCATTTTTACTTATATCTCCAAGCACGTCACTTTGCACTATCCCTAAAATCACCCAACTCTAGTCACAAAGTGACCCACCCTCTAGATACATTGCTTAACTCCCTTTATAAAACAACATTCAAATCTAAATCACTTTATCGCATTCTGTCTACCCCAAAGAAAGAAAGTCATTTAGAGACACTAACTCGCGCCTGGAGAGCAGATATCCCCACTATCTCAGAAAAAGACCTATTCAGCAATCGAACCCCCCAGATAATGAGTATCCTCCAGTCAGTATATTTACAAGAAGTTCACTTCAAATCTATACATAGAATATATATAGCTCCTGCCCAAAGAAGGTATATGACAAATTTAGAATCTGGCAGATGCCTGAAATGCTCTATGTCGAATGCAAAATTTTTCCACTCTTTCTGGGCCTGCACAAAGATATTAAAGTTTTGGCGAAAAGTTATTGCTTTCCTTAACTCTTCTCTTAATGTAAACTTAGAGGTGAACCCCCTGGCCTGCCTTTGTCTGAACTTTGAGAGTTGGAGCCTCCCCACAACAGATCATAGTATCACCACCTTTCTTATTGTAACCTTAACCGTGGCAAAGAAACTCATCCTTATACACTGGATTGAGAAATCCTCCCCATCCATTTAGGAATTAAAGCACAAATTATTGCAATTGATCTACTTTGACAAGAGAGCGCTTTCTCTCAACTCCAATGGTCAAGTAAAGAAATTCTCACAAAAATGGGGAAGATACATTGCATCTCTAGATGATGAAACAAAAAACGATATCTGTTATAATCTGCTCACTACTTCTGTCAAACCGTAATTTGTTTCTTAATCATTCCTTTGACTGTTAAGCACTTATATACTCACTAATGTACTTTGAGACTACATGCCTCCTCAACCCCCCCCCCCCCCCCTTCCCCCTTCAATGTCTACGTCTTTTCTCAGGTATCTTAGATAAAAGCTAGCTCAGTCTTAGATAAGACATCTATTTCTTATTTTATTTTTCTTCTCTTATCCTTTTTTAATGCATATAATGAAACAGTCCACCCCATAATAGGATATATCAAACAACCCTATCTACTATTACCTTGTACTATTACCTGACTGTTTCCTCCAGTTGTTTATATACATAGTATTTGATGAATCTTCACGTTACAAAGTTTCTGTACTTCAGTCCTCATGGACTACTATATCTGATTTTTCTTTGTAAACCTATACAAGATATGTATTTGTTAAAAAAACGAATAAAAATCTTTAAATCAAAAAACAATGGGAACATAGTACAGTACAGTTCTGGGCATCAGAGCCACCTCATTGCACTTAGCTGGGGGCTTGCGCAGAGCATGATATTGGTGATGACAAATCAGCATCAGTGAACTCCATCTGTGCCGGGTAAGATTACTCTCAATGCTACTTCTAGCTCATTTCATTTTTCGCCTAATGCAATGCATGCGTCAAACGTTTTGCTGTATGTTTTACTTACTGTATTATTAACTGTATTGACAAGATTGAGGGGAATATTCAACTGCAGGCAATTTAAAAAAAAAATATCTGACTGTTTTTCCTGTAGGTGCAAAATTTGTAGTAATCAGTTGGGTGCATGATTTTTGCTTTTTCATGCAGCGCTGAAACTAGGATTTTCGTCACCCGGGGCGAGGCAGTAATTCCCCCCCCCCAAAAAAAAAAAAAAACTATCAGACTAAGATAATCAGATTGTCAAAAGTTTTGTAAAAAGGGGACACCACTGGACAATATTCCCCTATGTGCCTCAAATGCCCTATGCATCACATGCCCTGCCAGCGTGTTCAACTACATGCTCCTCTGTGTGTCTCCATACATTGCACTATATCATAAAACTTCATCACTGCACTAAATTCCCCTATCCACTGCACTACATCACTACACTACATGCCCCTATGCACTGCACTACATAGTACCCTATATGCTACACTACATCACTACGCTACATCCCCTTATATGCTACACCACATAAGTGCACTACATGCCTCTATATACTGCAATAAATGACTACACTACATACCCTATATGGTACACTACCAGTGGCGGAACTAGCGAGCGGTGGGCCCAGGTGCGACAAAATGCTTTGCCCCCCCCCTTTCCCCATACCATCCAAGTCCACCCGCTCACCCCTGGAGAGGATCTGGTGAGGGGGACCTGCTCAGGGCCAGAGAAATGGATACCTAGCAACAATGCCGTAAGTAGACATTTTAGCACTGTGTGCAAGAAACGTCATCGGAGCCCCACCCCAGCATGCAAAACAGGGGCAGTGCGTGCCGTAGGCACGCGCAAAAATACATAGGGGTGTGGCCACAAAATAATACCAATTCATAAAACAGTGCACAGTAGTCTCCATTATTTAAACTACACCAGGAAGAGACCCTTCTACACCTTACGGCGGACAGATTCCCCTTTTTACACATAACGGCAGACAGCGTGCCCTTGTTACACATAACGGCAGACAGCGTCCCTTTTTACACATAGCGGCAGACAGCGTCCCCTTTTTACACATAACGGCAGACAGCGTGCCCTTGTTACACATAGCGGCAGACAGCGTGCCCTTGTTACACATTACGGCAGACAGCGTGCCCTTGTTACACATTACGGCAGACAGCGTCCCTTATTACACATTACGGCAGACAGCGTCCCCTTTTTACACATAGCGGCAGACAGCGTGCCCTTGTTACACATTATGGCAGACAGCGTGCACTTGTTACACATTACGGCAGACAGCGTGCCCTTGTTACACATTACGGCAGACAGCGTCCCCTTATTACACATTACGGCAGACAGCGTCCCCTTTTTACACATTACGGCAGACAGCATCCCCCTTTTTACACATTACGGCAGGCAGATTCCCCCTTTTTACACATTACGGCAGGCAGATTCCCCCTTTTTACACATTACGGCAGGCAGTCCCCCTTTTTGGAAAGAAAGAAAGAAAGAAAGAAAGAAAGAAAGAAAGAAAGAAAGAAAGAAAGAAAGAAAGAAAGAAAGAAAGAAAGAAAGAAAGAAAGAAAGAAAGAATTATACTTACTGTCTCTGCTGGCTCAGGCTCCTCGGTGCAGCTTCTGGCAGAGATCACGATTCCCGGGCAGGAGAGAAGGAGGAGGAGGGAGGTGGAGAGGGAGCCGTAGCAGCGCTGTGTTATTGGTGGAGGCGCTGCTGCTGCTGTCCCTCTGCTTCACTATAGGCTGTCCTCCGCCGCTGTGAATGCTGGGATGCGCTTCACAGCGTCGGAAGACAGCCTATAGTGAAGCAGAGGGACAGCAGCAGCAGCGCCTCAACCTATAACACAGTGCTGCTGCGGCTCCCTCCTCCACCTCCCTCCTCCTCCTTCCCCCGTGCCGCTGTGCTCCTCTCCTCTCCGGGCGGCTGTGTGCTGCGGGCAGCGGTTGACCGCAGCACATAGCGGCATGTAGTGAGTCTGTTTGACTCATTACATAATTTGGGCCCCTGGACAGTGGCGGGCCCCAGTGCAACGCACTGGTTGCACTGGCGGTAGTTCCACCTCTGTACACTACATCACTGCACTACACCACCCTATAAGCTACACAAAATCCTCCCATCTGTGAGGCAAAACGGAGGTTGATTCTGCTAACTGGGAGCACAGTGGGCTTCTATAGCTTGTACGGTGCACCGCACACTAGTCGCAGCACTGCATGGCAATGAGAGTTTAAGACAGTAGCCAATTTAGGAGAGATCCCTGGTACTGAAGCTCACCCACACAGCATCGGAGCCAGCTGCAGGCAGACATGTGGGTCAGATACATTGCCCTGGGACCTGTCTGCTGTCTCACTGGAGCAGCACAGCACTGCTGGTAAAAAAAAAAAAACCCTGCTCCGCTGTAACTCAATGGCACCCCCTCAAATCCTGCACCTGGGGCGCATGCCCCCTTAGCCGCCCCCCACCACCACCCCTAGTTACTGTACGGCCCTGGCTCAGAGCACCTTCTGAGTAAGTCCAATTTTTCCTAAAATATTTATTCCAAGGAAAAAAAATTGGAACTTTGTTTAACCCCTTGGATAATCATCTAGAAGTTTCCAATTATCTTAATGAAACCAGAATACTTACTATCTGGCAGCACTATCCTCCTCCTCCACTTCCCCACCATGTCAGTCTTCTAATTCCAAAGCTGCACTGTGCACACAGACCCAGGAGTTGCCAGATAGACACTCCAAGACATGGGCAGCCAGGAAGCATGTGGACTACTTCCTAACATTGGCATCTGACAATGGGAGCGCTCGGGCTCTGACAGGCATCTCACCCGGTCACCCATGTGTGCTACCTTCTGTAGGGTGAAGAGTGCCAGCTGCTGGTGGCTGGGGGGGAAAGGGGATCTCAGGGCACTACTGCTAGGGTGAGGGCTCCTGTTCTGGGCTCACAGCCAGGGCACTGCTTTTTTTATTTATCTCCGTGTAATTGTGGCCGCCAAAATATTTGTGACCATTTTTTTTTCAATGAATACCACGGGTAACGGGAGTGCGCATACCCACAGTAATTCAAAACTGGTCACGAAGTCCACAAGTTATTTTGCACCCAAAACTACCAACCAATTGAAAATGACCCTAAAGTCAACCTCCTGATCCATGCAGCTACAAAACCTTGTGCAGGTGGCTACACCGATCCCTCAATTTATGCTGAACATTAAACCACTTTTTTAATTTTAAAGAAAAAAAAACATTGACAATATGAAGTGAAGATTTACATATACCTATTTCACAGACACTTTGGAATATATTTACACTTACAGTATTTAAGTTTATCATTTAATTGTTTATTTATTTGTACTATGACTGTTTGTTATTACCCAGTTTTGTTTTATCATTGTTGTTTCCAATCGTAGAGTGCAAAGGAATATGCTGCACTATATAAGAAACTGTTAATAAATAAATAATAAATAAATAAATGCAATATATTTACTTAATAGAACTTTTTATACAAAAACAAAAACATTTGCCTGTCAAGCTGTGTGATTTTGTAGCACCTTAAGCTGGGTACACACTAGCCAATTTTTATTAACGACAGTTCTGGACGATATCCTCCAATGTGAATTTTGACTGTATCGTCTAAATCTGCATGTTCGGGGGGTGGTGGCAGGATGATGTCACTGAACAATGGGGGTAATACAGAGTTGATTGCAGCAGCTAATTTGTTAGCAGTTGGGCAAAACCATGTGCACTGCAGGGGAGGCATATATAACATTTGCAGAGGGAGTTAGATTTGGGGGGATTATATTGTTTCTGTGCAGGGTAAATACTGGCTGCTTTATTTTAGACTGCAATTTAGATTTCAGTTTGAATACACCCCACCCAAATCTAACTCTCTCTGCACATGTTATATCTGCCCCCCCTGCAGTGCACATGGGGGGTCATTCCGAGTTGTTCGCTCGTTATTTTTTTTTTCGCAACGGAGCGATTAGTCGCGAATGCGCATGCGCAATGTCCGCAGTGCGACTGCGCCAAGTAAATTTGCTATGCAGTTTGGAATTTTACTCACGTTTTTTTCTTCGTTCTGCTGATCGTAATGTGATTGACAGGAAGTGGGTGTTTCTGGGCGGAAACAGGCCGTTTTATGGGTGTGTGCGAAAAAACGCTACCGTTTCTGGGAAAAACGCGGGAGTGGCTGAAGAAACGGAGGAGTGTCTGGGCGAACGCTGGGTGTGTTTGTGACGTCAAACCAGGAACGACAAGCACTGAACTGATCGCAGATGCCGAGTAAGTTTGAAGCTACTCAGAAACTGCTAAGAGGTGTGTAATCGCAATTTTGAGAATCTTTCGTTCGCAATTTTACTATGCTAAGATTCACTCCCAGTAGGCGGCGGCTTAGCGTGTGCAAAGCTGCTAAAAGCAGCTTGCGAGCGAACAACTCGGAATGAGGGCCATGGTTTTGCCCAACTGCTAACAAATTTGCTGCTGCGATCAACTCTGAATTACCCCCTATATCGTTAGCAGTATCGTTCAGTGGGGGTCATTCCGAGTTGTTCGCTCGTTGCCGATTTTCGCAACGGAGCGATTAAGTATTTTTGCTCAAAACTTAGTAGATTTACTCACGTCCGAACTAAGAATTTTCATCGTTGTAGTGATCGGAGTGTGATTGACAGGAAGTGGGTGTTTCTGGGCGGAAACTGACCGTTTTCTGGGAGTGTGCGGAAAAACGCAGGCGTGCCAGGATAAAACGCGGGAGTGTCTGGAGAAACGGGGGAGTGGCTGGCCGAACGCAGGGCGTGTTTGTGACGTCAAACCAGGAACGAAATGGGCTGAGCTGATCGCAGTGTAGGAGTAAGTCTGGAGCTACTCAGAAACTGCTAAGAATTTTCTATTCGCAATTCTGCTAATCTTTCGTTCGCAATTCTGCTAAGCTAAGATACACTTCCAGAGGGCGGCGGCCTAGCGTTTGCAATGTTGCTAAAATCTGCTAGCAAGCGAACAACTCAGAATGACCCCCCGTGTGTATGCACTACCTCATTTGCCCGGGAGTTCAAGGGAAAACATTGATGATATTGCTCATGGAGCATGTTGTCTAGTGCATACCTCCCAACCTTTCATTAAATGAAAGAGGGACACTTTAGTCATGCGCGTGCCAAAAAGGGGGCGTGACCTATGAAAAGGGGGCATGGCTTTGCAGCAATGCCGCAATTGCTGGTCACGCCCCCCATTTTTCATCACTAAGGGGGCATGTCCAGCGCTCTGTGAGCTGCTGGCATGCCCCCTCTGCTTCTGTCTCTATTCAATGGTGTTCTGCAAGGCAGAGCAGTGATTGACAGGTGCCACCCAACTGCCCCACCCCCGGGACACTGCGGCCCGTGGGTGGGACAGCGGGACAGTCCCCAAAAAACGGGACTGTCCCGCGAAAATCGAGACAGTTGGGAGGTATGCTAGCGTGTACCCAGCTTTAGATAGAATGTGTACAGTACACTTACATGCGCTTTAAAATGTTTCATTAGTTACACACTAAATAAAATAACAAACATTTCTAGCACACAAAACATTGTTTTATAATCAGCTGCGTTTGCTGAATCCTGGGTTGGATAACCTGGGTAGGACCTGTTTACACTGCATAGAATGCTGAGCCCACACCTACCTCCTCCTGTCCTTCTATACATATAATGAACAATGTACAATGGGGGTCATTCCGACCCATTTGCACACAGCAGTTTATCGCTGCAGTGCGAACGGGTGTGGAATGCACATGCGCGGCAGCCGCAGTGCGCGACGTTACCCGGCGACAGAGGTTGCCGGGTTATGTCGCGGCTGAAGAAGAAAGCGGTCGCAGAACGGACAGCAAAGAATATTGACAGGAAGAGGGCGGTGCAGGGCAGATCCAGTCCTTTTGAAGATGTTTTCGGGGAGTGCTGAGTAAAACGCAGGCGTGCCCAGGTGAACGGAGGGCGGAGGAGTGACGTCAAAGCTGGCTCCAGCATCGCAGGGATCGTCGCACAGGGTAAGTAGGTATAGGCCTAGTCTTATTTTGAGTTAAAAAATTTTTGCTTAGCAGGGCTGCGCAAGTGATCGCAGCCCTGCTAAGCTAAAATACACTTCCCCATAGGTGGCGTCTAGTTGATCGCAGCAGCAGCAAAAAGTTGCTGGCTGCGATCAACTCGGAATGACCACCAGTATGCGCTCCCAATTTGGATGCGGTACAATGTGAAGCAATCTATGTACAAAGGGGGTCATTCACGCCTGATCGTAGCAGCAAATTTGTTAGTAGTTGGGCAAAACCATGTGCACTGCAGGGGGGGGCAGAAATAACATGTGCAGAGAGAGTTAAATTTGGCTGGGGTGTGTTTAAACTGAAATCTAAATTGCAGAGTAAAAATAAAGCAGCCAGTATTTACCCTGCACAGAAACAAAATAACCCACCCAAATCTAACTCTCTCTGCAAGTATTGTATATGCCCAATAGATGACTTAAACAACCAATTTTTGTATGGGATACGGTCGTTAGGTTGACACTCATTAGGTCGACCATTGAAGGTCGACATGCATTAGGTCGACATGTACTTGATCAACAAGTCAAGAGGTCGACATGAGTTTTTCAAATTTTTTTCATTTTTTGGATTTTTTCATACTTAACGATCCACGTTGACTATGATTGGAACGGTAACCTTGCCCGAAGCATGGCGAGCGAACCAAGCCATGTGAGGGGACATGGTGCACTAATTTGGGTTCCCCATCACTTTACGGAGAGAATGACCCCAATAACAGTAAAAAAATCTAATGTCAACCCTTTGACCTGTCGACCTAGTACATGTCGAACTAACACCCATGATGACCTAATGCATGCTGACCTAATGGCAATGTCGACCTTCAGTGGTCGACCTAATGAGTGTCGACCTAAGTTGGGTCGACTCAACGACCCATACCCTTTTTGTATATCCATGAAGTAACATTTTGTACACTTAGTCAAGCACATTTGTAATAAGGATTGACGAGCGAAAAGTTGTACAAGCAATGTTCATCTATGATTTTGAAGAAACAATTCCTAATACTGCAAACACCACCAAATGCAAAATGTTTGGTGAAGGCTCCTTGTGTGCAGGGTCGGTGCTAGGGTGTTCGGCGCCCCCCTGCAAACTATAAATTTGCGCACTCCCATATTCCTTTGGCACGCGCCGGGAAAAGGGGTGTGGGCTCACAAGTAAGGGGCATGGCCACACAATAGTACCCCCATTTAAAATGACACCACAATGTAGCACAATCTTATTCCTCTTATACATAATTCCCCACCCGTAGTAGTAGCGTCATATGTAATGCACCCCAGTAGTAGTAGCATCCTTATACATAATGCCCCCCCCAGTAGTAGTAGCCTCCTTATAATTAATGCCCCCCCCAGTAGTAGACGCGTCATTATACATAATGCCCCGCAGTAGTAGTAGCCTCCGTATACATAATGCCCCCCCAGTAGTAGTAGCATCCTTATATGTAGTGCGCCCCCAGTAGTAGGCGCATCTTTATACGTAATTCCCCCCTAGTAGTAGTAGCAGCGTCCTTATACGTAATGCCCCCCCAGTAGCTGTAGCGTCATTATGCGTAATGCCCCCCCTGTAGTAGTAGCGTCCTTATACGTAATGCCCCCCCCCAGTAATAGTAGCGTCCTTATACATAATGCCACCCTAGTAGTAGTAGCGTCCTTATACGTAATGCCCCCCCCAGTAGTAGTAGCGTCATTATGCGTAATGCCCCCCCTGTAGTAGTAGCGTCCTTATACGTAGTGCACCCCCAGTAGTAGTAGCCTCCTTATACATAATGCCCCCCTAGTAGTAGCAGCATCCTTATATGTAGTGCGCCCCAGTAGTAGATGTGTCCTTATACGTAATTCCCCCCTAGTAGTAGTAGCGTCCTTATATGTAATGCCCCCCCCCAGTAGTAGTAGCGTCATTACGCGTAATGCCCCCCCTGTAGTAGAAGTGTCCTTATACGTAATTCCCCCCTAGTAGTAGTAGTAACATCCTTATACGTAATGCCCCCCAGTAGTAGCGTTGTTTCACAAAATGCCCCCCCATAGTAGTAGCGTCCTTACATGTAATGCCCCCCCTCAGTAATATCATCATTATACGTAATGCCCCCCCAGTACTACTATCCATAAAGTGCGCGTACACAGACATCACACACACAAACAATTCACACATATATACACACACATACACACACACACATACACACCCACCATATATACAAACACACACTTCTCTCTCACCCTCTACTTACCTAAGCCAGTCTCCCTCGGTACAGCAGCCTGGTCAGTGTAGCTCCGCCCCTTCTGGACCATTTAGCTCCGCCCCTTCTGTCCTGTTTAGCTCCGCCCCTTCCGTCCCGTACACAGCCGCTGTCACACAGGTGAGGGGAGGGGAGGGGAGGGAGGAGGCTTTTCATGCTGCAGGCGCCGCTGCCAGTGACTGTCATACAGTGACAGACACAGCAGCAGCAGCAGCAGCAGCAGCAGGGGGGCCAGGACGGCGCAGCAGGGAAGGGATGCAGAGCAGGGGGAGCGCCTCTCTGTCCCAGCGCCTCCCTGCACTGCATCCCTTCGCTGAGCGGGTAGCGCCGGGCCTGCTTGTGTGACTACATGGGCTGCTACTGTTGGTTTGCAAGCGCATCTCTGAGGATAACTTCTTGTATAGAATGTGTTTTGTACAATAAACAAGAGATGTACTGTATTTTGCTATTTATATCAATGACACGAATTGATATAAATTAGCCATTGACATGAATGAAAACCACAACACGGGGGGGGGGGGGGGGGTCAACAGAGATTCAATCTATTGCTTTCTGTGGATTACTGAATAAAAGGATGCTCTCGGGTCACTAATAAGTACATTTGCCTTGGATTAACATAGGGAGTAATTCAGATCTGATTGCAGCTGTGCATTTTCGCAGATCAGATCCGAGCTGTGCATGTGTGTGAGCCGCAATGCACCAGCGTGTCGCAAAACAGCAACAGGCATTGGCGCCTAGCAATGGAATGGAGCGAAGGTGATTGACAGGAAGCGGCCATTTGTGGATATCAACTGCCTGTTTTCCAGGAGTGTCCGGAAAAATGCAAGTGGTCTCAGGCATTTTCAGGGAGTGTGTCTGACGTCAGCTTTGGCCCCAATCAGCAGGATTCCATTGCAGCGGCTGAGTAAGTCCTGGGTTGCGCAGAGACTGCACAAAATGATTTTTGTGCAGCTCTGCTACAGAAGCGAATGCACACTTGCACAGTGCTTTTCCTCTCCCCCTGTAGGCGGTGACTATCTGATCGCAGGGCAGCAAAAAATGCAGCTCAGCGATTAGATCTGAATTACCCCCAAAGTTTCCAATGCTATAATACCAATAGGTCTTCACTTGTGTTACATTATGATGTTTGGATTGCTTCTTGCTCTCTTTTTGCAATAACCATGGGTAATAGCATTGGGAATTCCTACAATTAGAATTTTAACATTAGAAAAACATGCTAAGAAAGTAGATGTTGAATGCAAACTCATTTGACAAGAGATATACTAGAGATTAAAAGCACAAGAAAAACATCAGTGGATATATGTGTGTGACACTCTGACATGGATATCCTATTAACATGGATTTATGGGGATATATGTGGCTATGTAGGTACCATCACCCATATACTGGAGACAACCTGGGTGAGACACCTAAACCTTCCCTTAAAGGAACCTTCACTTCTCACGAGCTGACACAGTGCAGCTGAAAGGGGTAACAGCTTCCCCTTGGTTATGTTGCTAGGCAACGATAGCAACCAAAAAACAGCAACTTGTGGAGCACTAGGACCCAGGTGCAGACCAGAAGAGTATGGGGAATCAAAGCCTCTGATAAGCTGCAGCTGGACGAGAAGAGGTGGAGGTGAAGTTACCTCACTGTGTGGAGAGAGAGTCTCCTGAGGTGACAGGGAGGATGCATGCAGTGTGTCTCTCGGAGGAGAGCCCGGGAGGAGGCACAGCTAACGAGATCTGAAATCGGCACAGTTTGTGAAACCGCGCTGAGGACTTAACGAGAGGTCGCGGAGACGCCGATGAGCGTAAACAGGAGGACTGTAATGGTCAGCGCTGAGGGAGTGTGAAAAGGTAGCTGAACAGCATACGACATGTGAATAAAAGCCTGATAGAGACTTGTGCCAGAGAAAGAAGGAGTATCCTCAGATTTCCCTTTAGGATAGCCTCAGCGGACATTAGCCTGTCAGCCCAGTACCAGGCATCTGCAAACAGAGGTAGCCAGAGCCATAACTAGCCCTTGTCTGTTGATGTCAGAGACTGTTACTCTGTTTTGACCCCTGACGCTTAGTGTCAATCCTCAGAAGGGGAAAAGACAACTTCCTTTTTGTTTACTCCATGCAAGGGATGAGCACAGTGTTATAGTTTAATGACTGCAGTGAAGAGCCTACAACTCCAGTTAGCCAAGAAGCCATACTGCTTACACACTGCTCTTTGTGATACTTGAGAGACTCAGGCACCTTGTTAATGACTGGAGAAAGTGGGAGAAAGTGAGTTATTAGGAAGAGACACTAGCATATTGTCTTCAGGACAGCAGCCACATTACTCTACACCTAACTTTGAGTGACAGAAAGCTGTGTGTGGAGAGAATTACAGCCAGACTAACAAGGATAGTACCAGGGGGAAACTATCCCCACTACCTTCCTCATCAACACAGGGACTGGGTTGTGATGCTTTTATCCACCTGCCATGTTTAACCTGTCTCTGCATACTTGCTTATTTGCCAGAAAGACTGAACTGCACCATTTATCACTCTTGTTGTGGATATACACCCCTCATCTGTTTGCCTAACTGCATGATTCATTGCTCTGCTATACCTGCAATATAATCTTCACTATTTGCTTGCCTATCCATCAGGACTGCAGCTTTTGCTATGACGTACTACCTTGGCTTGCTTTTCTACTAAAGGGACAACCAAATCCTGCACTAAGTGTGGACAGTGTACTGATTTGTGTGAAATCAGCCACCAGTTCAGGAACTGAGCTTTAGAGAGGAGTAGGCTGCTTACCTAGGGGACACTGAAGGTTAATGCACAAAGACACTGTTACAGTTTAGAGTGAATTGTATATCGGTATACTGAGAGTAACTTACCTGTGGTGTAGACTGAATACTGTGCCATTTTACTTGTAAATATTTGTATATTTATGTTATGATTAATTGCCCATTGTCATGTGATGCTTGTTCTACCCAGTGAATGTTCTTTTGAGTAGAAAATTTGTATTTCCATTTACCCTTGCCACTTCATTACATTGAGTTTTCAGTGGTGACGCGTAACCTGCCTGCTAAATAAAACTTTCTGTCACCGTCTTAACGCGTGGTGGCTATTGTGTTGGGTCCTCTGGGGTTGGGGTTTCTGGCCTTTCCACCCAGGGTTCTGAGAGTGCGATCCGATTGAAGAGGTGATTCCGGGCGAAGAACCTAGGTATGTCCACCGATACCTGCACTGACATTCCCATCTATACTTACCTGTTGCATATGGACTAACTGGGAAGAACCCCTTTCTATTTTGGTGGTCTTTTCTACAGCGGCAGTTACTGTCCCCTTACCATTTATATAGTGCTGAGTATAAATATATTTAAACTTGATCACCTGTAAGGCTCATGTTATCCAAGGTCAACAAATCTCAAGATTCTAACCTCATTCTACAATTTATATTTAAATTCCTTTATAAGGAAGTTGCCAAATTAAAACAAAAAACAAAAACTGAAATATGTACTTGGCTGGTCGAGACTAGACTGACTTATTGCAATGGTTGCTGATGTGTTCACCTTTGTGATGATGTTAGCCTGGGCGTTGTTCTGATCAATGGTGATTGGTTTGCCAGCAGTTGTAATCAGCAGCTGGCTCTTGGACCTGTGTGGTTTGCTCTGTTTTGGCTAACTCTTCAGGTGTGTACACACGATGAGATAAATCTGTAAGATTTTGACTACATAGTCAAAATCTTAAGGAAAGCTAGTGCACATCGCAAGGTGTTAGGCAGCCTGCGATCCTGATTCGATCCCGATGCGCACTCCCGTGGGGTCAGTATCGCAAGGCTAGATAGATTGTGCAGGCAAGTCAATCTTGACTATCTAGTGTACTATCTGGTACAAAGTATAGTCAAAATTGTCACTTAGTCAAAATCGTACATCAACAAAATCAAAAGTACAAATAGTCAAAATCTGTGCTATCTGGGCTCTGGGGGAGTTCAAGGGAAATTGCATAGTCAAAATCGGGCATAGCAAGGATCTCACCGTGTGTACACACCTTTCCATAGATCGCATGTCTTGCCTGGATTCTAGTACAAGCTTTTTGCAAGCTGCTTAGAAAGTATTGCTGGTTTCAATATCTGCTAAGTATCTGCATACAATATATTAGATATTATTGCTTGCAGATGTACACCTGGCTGATATACTACTGGATGGTACTTATGACTCACCCTGACGTTTTCTCTATAGCTAAAGAAAAGAGTTTTGCAATTATTCTCATGTTTAATGAATTATCATTCTAGAGTTTTTACTGTTGCTTAAGAATGTATATATTATTACTGTAGTGAAAATATAACTGCATACCCTTTTTGTTAGCTGCTTAATTATTAGTAGATAATAATATAACTGTATACCCTTTTGTTAGCTGCTTAATTATGGGTAGCTTAATTGAACTCTTGCTTGTTACTATTTTGCAGTGAAGTCAACTGCAGGAGAGTATTTTGGTGATCACTAATTGGGAGTTCAGTTGATATTACTAATACCACTGTTAGGGTCTCCTGCCCTGTGCTGCCACGTCGTCATGGCAACCGGGAGACAAGTGCTAGCGGAGTGACCTGAGCGCAGCTGATACTCCGGTTCGGGTCTTTTGCTGTGCAGTGGTTATAGGCTCTGTGCATGGCAGGGGATTCAGTGCTGGTTTTTGTGCTCACAGTCTGTGAGGTCTGAGTGGGGCGTGGACAGCACCTGCTTTATAAGGCCTCTTCTCAGGGTAAGCAGATGCTGCTGAATCTTTGTTGGTTAGTCAGTTTCTGAAAGTTAGCCAGTACTGTGTAGCTTTGTATTTGTTTGTTGCTTACTGCAATTAGGCCTGGGGATTTGGTATTACACTCTGCCAATCCAGACCTAGCAGTAAGACTGGAGTCAGTCGTTTAGCTTGCTGGGGTTCTGTTACTACTCTGTGAACTTAGCAAGTTTGCGGCTGTATTCTAAGACTTGCCTGTCTAATCCTGTCTCACTGTGCTAGGTGTCAGGGGTCAGTTTAGTGGCAGTAAGCTGAACCTGTGCACTGCAAGTGAGAATTAGGATTGTGGAGACTCTCCTTGTGTCTATCATTCCATCTCTGACCAAGGAGTTTACTGCCACACCCGTTGGTAACCCTTTAGGGTTTTGCTGTTGCCCTTAGCAACAGCATTTCGGGTTCTCTACGTATTAAAACACAACATCTTGCTTTTCCCATCTGAGCAGTTCTAATACAAGGGAGATACCCAGTTCCTTAGCCTCTGGGCTTCTCTGTTCACTTTGTGTGTATTTTGTTACCCTATCACCTTCTGTGTACGTTATGTCATATTCCCCAGTCTGTCTGAAAGTCCATTTGTTTTGCATAACAGTTCAAACACCAGTACATTCCTGCAGGCACTGGAGTGCATAACAGTCCTGACACCAGTACTTTCCTGCAGGCACTGGTGTGCATAACATATTCAGCAGCCCAATACTCCTGTTGAAATTTTGTGGGAATATGGAGCATACCCCTCAAAATACGTTGCAACAGGTGGTCGATCAGGTGCAGGTCCTGACTCGACAATTTAATGATTTGTCCATTAAAATGCACACCTCCCAGGCTGCTGGCGGAGCTCCCGCAGCAGCAGCACCTGCAGGGGTTAAGGAGCCGAAAGTAAATCTCCCGGATCGTTTTTCTGGAGATCGCTCGCAGTTCTTTTGTTTCAAGGAGAGCTGCAAGCTATACTTCCGGCTTAGGCCTCAGTCTTCTGGGTCGGAGATTCAGCGGGTGGGCATAGTGATTTCCTTGCTACAAGGAGACCCACAGGTCTGGGCATATGGGTTGCAGCCTGACTGTCCGTCGCTTAAAAGTGTTGATGCTTTTTTTACGGCACTGGGCATGTTGTATGATGACCCTGACAAGACGGCCTCAGCCGAGGCTCAGATTTCGATCCTTAAGCAAGGGCGAAGGCCAGTTGAGGTTTACTGTACGGAGTTTCGGAGGTTGGCCCATGATACCCAGTGGAATGACCCAGCCCTGAGACACCAGTACCGAAGAGGTCTTTCTAACCAGATAAAGGACCAACTGGTACAATATCCCTTGCCTGATAGCTTGGATCAGCTCATGCAGTTATCCATCCGGGTGGATAGACGGCTGAGAGAGCGTAGGCTTGAAAGGGAGACTGAGATTTCCTTCCTTCCCAAGGGAACCTCAGACTCTGAGGAATTTTCGGAGGAGCCTATGCAGATTGGGGCTACCCGCCTCTCCTCGCGTGAGAAGACGCGGAGGAGACAGCAGGGGTTGTGTTTGTACTGTGGGAATAAAGGTCATGTGGTAGTATCATGCCCAGAAAAGCCGGAAAACTTCAGGGCCTGAGGGTGATGGGAAATATCCTATCAGGCCAGAAGTCAGAATTTCCCAAGAAGACTTTTATCATTCCGGTGACCTTGAAGATCCTCGGTCAAACTGTCAAGACTGAGGCCTTTGTGGACAGTGGGGCCGACGGGGTTTTTATGGACCGCCAATTCGCCCTGAAACACTCTGTTCCCTTAGTACCCTTGGCATCGCAAATTGAGATTTGTGGGTTAAACGGGGAACCATTATCCCAAGGTAAAATTACCTCTTGCACTAGCCAGATTTCTTTGTTTATTGGAGCCACACACTCTGAAAAATTGTCCTTTTATGTGACTGTCTGTACTTTTGCCCCATTGGTGTTGGGGTTACCCTGGTTAAGGGCCCACAATCCTCAATTTGACTGGGTCTCTGGGGAGATTCTTAGTTGGGGTACTGATTGTTTCAGGAGTTGCTTGAGCCTTCCAGTCAGGCTCTCGCAGCTAAGTTTGCCAGGATTGCCAGGGTGTTATGCAGATTTTGCGGACGTGTTCTCCAAAAAAGTTGCAGAGGTACTACCTCCCCATCGCCCCTATGACTGTGCCATTGATTTGTTGCCAAATGCTAAGCTTCCCAAGAGCAGGTTGTACTCCCTGTCACGTCCTGAGACTCAGGCTATGGCAGAGTACATTCAGGAGAACTTGGCTAAGGGATTTATCAGACCTTCACAGTCTCCAGTTGGGTCGGGGTTCTTCTTCATGGGTAAAAAGGACGGTTCGTTGCGACCCTGCATCGACTTCAGGGAATTGAACCGTATCACGATTAAAAACTCATACCCACTGCCTCTCATTTCGGTCTTGTTTGACCAGCTTCGTACTGCCACCATTTTTTCTAAGATTGACCTACGCGGTGCGTACAATCTAATCCGAATAAGAGAGGGGGATGAATGGAAGACTGCCTTTAATACCCACTCAGGGCATTATGAATATTTGGTGATGCCTTTTGGGCTCTGTAATGCCCCGGCAGTCTTCCAGGATTTCATGAATGATGTGCTCAGGGAATATTTGGATAGATTCTTAGTTGTATACTTAGATGACATCCTAATCTTCTCCCATTCCCTGGAGGAACATCGGAAGCATGTACGCTTAGTCCTCCAGAAACTCAGAGACCACCGGCTTGGGGCGAAGCTGGAGAAGTGCGAATTTGAAGTTCAGCAAATCGCATTTCTAGGATATATTATCTCCCCAGAAGGTTTCCAAATGGAGGGTTTCAAGGTACAGGCAGTCCTGGATTGGGTGCAGCCCACTAGTTTGAAGGCGCTTCAGCGTTTCCTGGGCTTTGCGAATTTTTATAGACGATTTATCGCTGGATTTTCGTCTATAGTGGCGCCCTTGGTGGCACTCACTAAGAAAGGGGCGGATGTTGCTCACTGGTCTTGTGAGGCTAAAGCGGCTTTTGCCCATCTCAAAAGGGCATTTGTTTCGGCCAAGGTGCTGCGACACCCAGATCCAGAGCGTCCTTTTGTGGTGGAGGTGGATGCCTCTGAGATGGGTATTGGGGCAGTGCTTTCTCAGATGGGAGTGTCTGATAATCGCCTTCATCTCTGTGCTTACTTTTCCCGTAAATTTTCGCCTGCCGAGATGAATTATGACGTGGGTAACCGGGAATTGTTGGCTATTAAGGATGCACTCGAGGAGTGGAGACACTGGCTTGAGGGGGCTAAGTTTGTGGTCTCAATTCTCACTGACCATAAGAATCTGGCATATTTAGAGTCAGCGAAGCGTCTCAATGCCAGGCAGGCACGATGGGCTTTGTTTTTTGCTCGCTTTAATTTTTTGATAACATATCGCCCTGGGTCAAAAAACATCAAGGCTGATGCGCTCTCGCGGAGTTTTGCTCCAATCCAGGAGACCACGAGGAGCCGTTGCCCATTGTTTCCCCATCATGTATTAAAGTGGGCATTACCCAGGACCTCTTATCATTAGTCCTTAGAGCACAGGAGCAGGCTCCTCCAGACCTTCCGGTAGGTCTTTTGTTTGTGCCTCCTAGGTTAAGACAGCGAGTGTTCCCGGAATTCCATGCCAAGAAGTCTGCAGGTCACCCGGGTATTGCCAGAACTCGGGAGTTGCTATCTAGGGCGGTGTGGTGGCCCTCGGTGGCTAAGGATGTGGATCAGTGGGTTCGGGCATGTGACATCTGTGCCCGAAATAAGACTCCTAGAGGGGTTCCTGTTGGCCCATTACATCCACTCTCTATCCCATCTAAGCCATGGAGCCACATTTCAATGGATTTTGTGGTGGACTTGCCCAAATCCTCGGGGATGACAGCCATCTGGGTTGTCGTTGACAGGTTTTCGAAGATGGCGCACTTCGTTCCACTGGTTGGGCTGCCATCGGCCAGATGCCTGTCTGAATTATTTATGCTGCATGTTGTGCGTCTCCACGGGTTGCCACTTGATGTGGTCTCTGACCGCGGATCCCAGTTTGTGGCCAAATTCTGGAGGGCATTTTGTTCTGATCTCCAGATTTCTGTCAGCTTGTCGTCGGGCTACCATCCGCAGTCTAATGGGCAGACTGAAAGGGTGAACCAGACCTTGGAGCAGTTCCTCAGGTGTTATGTCTCCAAGTGTCAGACTGACTGGGTTGCTCATCTGTCCATGGCGGAGTTTGCCTATAACAACGCGGCTCACTCTGCTACAGGGATCTCTCCCTTCCTTTGTGTGTATGGGCATCATCCTAAGGCCAATTCTTTTGACCCCCTGGACTCCACGCCTGGTGGTTCCTCTGTGGTTTCGGTCCTTAGAGGTATTTGGCGGAAAGTGAAGAAAGCCCTTGTGTCTGTGTCATTAGTGACCAAAAGGGTTTTTGATAAGCGGAAAAGACCCTGCAGCTTCAAATTAGGAGACTTCGTCTGGTTGTCTACCAAGAATTTGAAGTTGAGACAGCCATCTCATAAGTTAGGCCCCCGGTTCATCGGCCCTTATAAGATCACCAGGGTTATCAATCCGGTGGCATTTCAGTTAGATCTGCCCCGTTCTTTGGGTATCAATAAAACATTTCATTGTTCCCTTTTAAAACGGGCGATTAGTAATCCTTCTTCCAGTGGAAGACCTTCCCCTCTTCTGATACGTGGCCAGAGGGAGTTTGTTGTTGAAAGGATTCTTGACTCCAAGGTGGTTCGGGGTCGGCTGTCATTTTTGGTGCACTGGAAGGGGTATGGCCCGGAGGAGCGGTCGTGGGTGCGCAGTTGTGATCTTCATGCCCCCAGACTGATACGCTCTTTCTTCTCGCAGTTCCCCGATAAACCCGGTGGTAGGGGTTCTTTGACCCCTCGTCAGAGGGGGGGGGGGTACTGTTATGGTCTCCTGCCCTGTGCTGCCACGTCGTCATGGCAACCGGGAGACAAGTGCTAGCGGAGTGACCTGAGCGCAGCTGATACTCCGGTTCGGGTCTTTTGCTGTGCAGTGGTTATAGGCTCTGTGCATGGCAGGGGATCCGGTGCTGGTTTTTGTGCTCACAGTCTGTGAGGTCTGAGTGGGGCGTGGACAGCACCTGCTTTATAAGGCCTCTTCTCAGGGTAAGCAGATGCTGCTGAATCTTTGTTGGTTAGTCAGTTTCTGAAAGTTAGCCAGTACTGTGTAGCTTTGTATTTGTTTGTTGCTTACTGCAATTAGGCCTGGGGATTTGGTATTACACTCTGCCAATCCAGACCTAGCAGTAAGACTGGAGTCAGTCGTTTAGCTTGCTGGGGTTCTGTTACTACTCTGTGAACTTAGCAAGTTTGCGGCTGTATTCTAAGACTTGCCTGTCTAATCCTGTCTCACTGTGCTAGGTGTCAGGGGTCAGTTTAGTGGCAGTAAGCTGAACCTGTGCACTGCAAGTGAGAATTAGGATTGTGGAGACTCTCCTTGTGTCTATCATTCCATCTCTGACCAAGGAGTTTACTGCCACACCCGTTGGTAACCCTTTAGGGTTTTGCTGTTGCCCTTAGCAACAGCATTTCGGGTTCTCTACGTATTAAAACACAACATCTTGCTTTTCCCATCTGAGCAGTTCTAATACAAGGGAGATACCCAGTTCCTTAGCCTCTGGGCTTCTCTGTTCACTTTGTGTGTATTTTGTTACCCTATCACCTTCTGTGTACGTTATGTCATATTCCCCAGTCTGTCTGTAAGTCCATTTGTTTTGCATAACAGTTCAAACACCAGTACATTCCTGCAGGCACTGGAGTGCATAACAGTCCTGACACCAGTACTTTCCTGCAGGCACTGGTGTGCATAACAACCACAGAGGTTTTTACCCAGTAATTGGCCAGGTCAACCCGGGTCATTTTCTATGTGAAAGGGTCAGACCTGGTTTAAAATCCCAGGACTTCGATCCTGGTTTTTACCAGTGTCGAAGACCCGGCAATTTCAACCCAGGTTGCCGCTTTCACACAGCAGAAATACCCGGGTTGATCGTCAAATTACCGGGTAGGACTGCTTCACCGGTAAATTACTTTTCTGTGTGGAAGGGGGTCTTGCTGAGACCGGCAAAACGATCCAGAACTCAAATACTGGGTAAAAGCTGGGATTTTATAATTCAGTTAACTTTAGACATACTTCTTCTGTCTAGTTTTGGAAGCTAAGCAGTAAGGATTTTGGGTTATTCCTGGATGGGAGACCTCCTGAGAATCTTGGTGTAGCTCCCTATATGAGTTCTTTGATTGTTGCATTCCTAGGTATATATTTTTTGCCTGTGTCTCCTGCACTGTTATTACTTTGTGTGTGAAGTCCAGACGGCAGCTGAGTAACTAGGAACAAATGAGTGTACCAGGAATGGGGGTTGTTATTGGTGAAGGGCACTGTGTTTAGGTTTTTGACAGTGAGGGAGTTTATCAGGTATCATAACAACAATTCCATCTTGCTCCAATTTTGGACTAGATTTAGGAAAAAAACATGGTATTATCCTTCTCACTAAGACTCATGCACTTCATAAATGTACTACAGGGGTGTGTTACCCAAATAGGAAGGAGGGGGTGGGGGTGGAGGTAGTATGGCCAGCAAGCCAGCCTCCTAATATTTGTTAGTGTGTAACATGGGCAGATTTGGAGTTTGTTGCTCTGCAGTGCCTTGTCAGGAATCCTTGGCTAATACCATTCTATTCCTTTATGGGCTATAGTAGTTAATCAACTTGAATCAATTCAATCTAATCAGTTATAATCAATCAATGTTTTCCCTGCCTGCCACTACATACTCAGAATCCATTTCCCTGCACTGCCCTGGGGCCTCTTCTTGATTAATTAAAACATTCTTCTATGGGGTCATATAGCTTTTTGCAGTGGTTCCCAAACTTTTTGGAATCACGGCACCGTAGAGTATCCAAAAATATTTCACAGCACCCCTAGGCAGAAAGTTTCTTGTTGAGAAATTTAAAAAGAAATATTAAATTAAATAAATTGTGTTTATATGTCATCCTTAGGTTCAATTGTATAGTGAGGGACAAGATTTGCTTCTGTTTGTCCACATATTTTATGATTGGCAGCCACCAGCACTGGTTTTGCCTATTGCATTGAACATAAATAATTTGAATTGGTCCTGGACCACCAATCCAAGGCACCCCTGCAAGTGTCCTGAGGAATTTCAGGGTGCCACAGCACACAGTTTGAGAACCACTGGTTCACTGCCATCCTGTCAGCCACTCAGTGGCGTAAGTTCATCCCCGTCGCCCGGAGGCAAGTTAGAGTTTGGTGCCCCCAACCCCCGAAAAAAGTGCCAGGACAGAGGTGTCAGGGACAGTACTGAGATGAAAGGGAAAGTCCAGTGGAGCCAGGACAGACTAAGACAGAGGGAACAGGCACAGGACAGAGGTGACAGGGCCAGGACGAAACAGAGGGCCAGGAAAGATGGGTAACAGGACCACGACAGAGGGGAAAGGGAGAGTACAGGGAAGACAGGGCCATGATAGAATAGAGGGGACAGGACAGAGGTGACAGGGCCAATACAGCGAGGACAGGGAAGAACAAAACTGACAGGACCAAGATAGAGGTGACAGGCACAAGAGAGGTGACAGGACCAGGACAGAGGGGAAGGGGACAGGACAGGACAGGAAAGGGGTGACATGGGCAGAACCAGGACAGAAGTACCAGGACAGAACTGAAGGGATAGGAGAGACGGTTAGCAGGGTCAGGACAGGGACAGGGGTGGCAGGGACTGGACAGAGGGGACAGAACGGAAGGGTCAGCAGAGAGAGATGACAAGGCCAGCAGCACAGAGGTGACAGGGATAGGACAGGGGTGACAGTGACAGGAAAGAGGGGAGACAGGGCCAGCACAGAGGTGGCAGGGATGGGACAGTACATGGGTAGGAAAGAGGGGTGACAGGGCCAGCACAGATGTGACAGGGACTGGACAGAGGGGACAGGGACAGAACAGAAGTGTCAGCTGAGAGAGATGACAGGGCCAGTAAGAGGTGACAAGGACAGGACAGGGGTGACAGGAGAGAGGGGAGGCAGGGCCAGCACAGAGGTGACAGGGATGGGAAAGGACAGGGTGACAGAGAAGGGACAGGCGTGATAGCCCAGCACAGAGGTGACAGGTACAGGACAATGGTGACAGGAGAGAGGGTAGGCAGGGCAAGTACATAGGTGCAGGGAAAGGACAGGGGTGAGAGGGACAGGAGAGAGGGGAGACAGGGCCAGCACAGAGGTGACAGGTACAGGACAATGGTGACAGGAGAGAGGGTAGGCAGGACAAGTACATAGGTGCAGGGAAAGGACAGGGGTGAGAGGGACAGGAGAGAGGGGAGAAAGGGCCAGCACTGAGGTGACAGGGATGAAAAGAGGACAGGAGAGAGGGGAGGCAGAGTCAGGCTTAGGCTTAATTAAACGACCCTGTGAGCGGTGACAGCAGCAGGTGTTCTGTCTTCCCCCTCACATGTTCCCCCTCTCCCAAAAGGGCTTACACTTACATAGGGTTCAGTTTTCAGGAGTCCACGCTCCTGACTGGAACAGCCTCGCTTTCCCGCACTGCGCACTGTCTCCTGGCAGCTGCTGCTACAGTATGTGTCCTGGCGGGCAGCGGCTCTGAGTCGCAGAAGGATGTCACGTGACACCCACGACCCAGGCCAGAGTACAGCAGCAGAGTACACAGAGAGGAGGAGCGAGCGCCGCTGATGCTGATAGGCGCTGCGTTCACTCGTCGGCTCCTCTAGCAGCGCCTGCGGCACTACAGAAATGAATCCTGTGTGGATGGAACGGAGGACAACGGAGCAGGTGCCGTGCCCCCTTCAGGGCCAGTAGCCCGGCGGCAACGGACTCCGCTGTCTCCGGGAGTTCCGCCCCTGCTGCCACTGCTGTGCTGTAATGTTTTATAGAGATATCTTTTAAAGTAACTGCCGTGTGTTTGTGCCTCTGTCCTTCCGCTTTGTTTAGCTAGCCAGCCTTTGGCTTATATTGGTGAACAATATTGTGAGGTGGTCGAAGTTGACTGGAAAGACTGGAAATAATCTTACTGAGGTTAATAATACTGTAGGAACAAAAATAGGTCCACATTGCATGATTTTAATTGTATTTATACATTTTCAAGAATCCAAAATCAAATCCAAACCAAAATGCTTGAGGATGGCTTTGCCAAAACCGAAAAACAAAAACAAAACACGAGTGTCGGCCACATCTCTAGTTTACAGGGGATATTAAAAAATTGAGTTTCATAATATGATGCTAAATATTATAAACAAATATGGAATGATATTAATTATTACTTGTGTTTTCTACTGCTCCACCAATATCAATGTTATGTTCCCTAACACTAAATCATAACAAATGTGGCCGAACCCCTTATTTATCCTTAGTCTTATTTTATTATCGCTTTGTTCCCGATTATATTGCGCAAAGGAATATGCTAGTGCAGTGTGCTTTATATGTTTTCATACACCCCATACATTTCTAATGATACCACTCCCCTTTTTCCAGTATACTGTACCACTTCCCGTTTTCACTATATAAAACTATATAAAACTGGATTATATATTCTAGTATCTTGTGTATCATCAGGAATAGTGTCGAATACCCATAAAATTATATTTTTATACATATAGCCACAAACGACCACCTTAGGTCTATGAAGATATCCTCCAACAATATTTCCATACTTGCAGACTTGTAGGTGCTGTCTTCTAAAGTTGAAGCAAAGCGTAAAAAATCGGAAGAAAAAAAAACCATACATTTTATCTCACATGTAAAATGCCAAAACTATAAAACAGAAGTGAAAATGCTTCATAAATAAGTTACTCGGCTAGTGAGGTCTCAGTGGGAAGCCTTTAAACTTGTCCAGGTTATTTCTAACATCACTGGAAATACATTTAACTGAAGAACCCTTGGCATGATATGTACTGGAAAGGTTATTACTTATTACAACAGAAAAATAGCATTTATTTCCAGTAATGTTTACTTTTATGTAACTGCACAGCTGTAGAAAGAGAAGAAAGACCAATCAGCCTGACACCTTTTCAAACACATGCTGCTTACTGTCATTGCTGAAAGCACTGTTCAGAGTGGCTGTGACTACATTTTGTTTTTGTTTTTATATATATAAAAAAGTTTTTATTAACATTCTGCTTACAAAAGACTTAATGGGGTTAGTTCAGTTAAGCATCACTAAGTCGCACCCATGAGAAAAGGTGCGGCTACTGTATTTGCCGTATATAGGGCCTAATTCAGAGTTGATCGCAGCAGCAAATTTACTAGCAGTTGGGCAAAACCATGTGCACTGCAGGGGGGTGAGGTTGGTTCTATATCGGAGTGGGAGAAGGGACCTTGTGACGTACCTAGGGGAGGAGACACGTCACCAGGGGGAGGAGCTACGGCCGAACAGGGTACCCGAAAAGTACCCTCGCGGGCTTGCTTCGCTCGCCACGCTTCGGGCTCGGGGGCTCGCTTCGCTTCGCTCGCCACCTAATTACTAAAGGTAATAGTTGGTGGCGGGGATAGTAGAGCAACTGTCCCGCTGGCCTAGCTCCTCCCCCTTGTGTCGTGGCTCCTCCCCCTGTCGGAAAAGGTCCCTTAGGCTACTTGGATCTAGTCTCAACCGTGGGGGTGGGGGGTAGATATAACATGTGCAGAGAGAGTTAGATTTGGGTGGGGTGTGTCCAAACTGAAATCTCAATTGCAGTATAAAAATAAGGCACCCAGTATTTACCCTGCACAGAAATAAAATAACCCACCCAAATCTAACTCTCTCTGCAAATGTTATATCTGCCACACCTGCAGTGTACATGATTTTGCCCAACTGATAACAAATTTGCTGCTGCGATCAACTCTGAATTACCCCCATAGTACCGCTGGACCTGTGGATTTTTGTTCACAACCCCATAGTGTAAAGGGTGAGATTGGGCTGTGAGGGAGGGGGGCGAGTTCAGCTGCAGTCACCAGTGTTTCTACACCATTGCAGCGTCAACCCGTATCTCGCTCCTAATTAACTTGACCCCAAAACATACTGTAGTTTATATGTGGCATAGTTAATTTTTAAATACTTTATAAAAGTTTAATTGCTGTATAGACTATATCTAGGACTAAAGGGCAATGTGTTATAAAAACTAATTGAATTAGATCCAATATACAATGTTTCAAAGCATAAAACTCCATTGACCATTTTATGTCTATCAGAGGCAGATTTAGATCTCAGGGGCCCTAAGCAAGACACTGATTTGGGGCCCCCTTCCTCAAACAATCCATAGCACTATAGTTTTGTTTCTGATTTATGCCCCTCACATTATTTGTCATCTGTGTATGTGTCTATCTCTACAGCTATTACTATGAAATAATTAGTGCAGTTGTAAAGCGCAATAGAATATGCTGGCGCTGTATAAGTAATGGGATTGGGACCTGCTATCAGGTGAAGGAGTACATTTTTGAAAATGTTTTATATATTTTTTTTCATTAATGTGTAAGATTACAGGTGAAACTCAGAAAATTAGAATATTGTTCAAAAGTTCATTTATTTTAGTAATTCAACTTAAAAGGTGAAACTAATATATTATATAGACTCATTACATGCAAAGTGAGATATTTAAAGCCTTTATTTGTTATAAGTTTGATGATTGTGGCTTACAGCTTAAGATAACCCTAAATCCAAAATCTCAGAAAATTAGAATATTATATAAAATGAATCAATAAATAAAAAGATTTTAAATACAGAAATGTCGGCCCTCTGAAAAGTATAATCATGCATATGTACTCAGTACTTGGTTTGGGCTCCTTTTGCATGAATTACTACCTCAATGCGGCGTGGCATGGATTCTATCAGCCTGTGGCACTGTTGAGGTGTTATGGAAGACCAGGATGCTTCAATAGCGGCCTTCAGCTCTTCTGCATTGTTCGGTCTCATGTCTCTCATCTTTCTCTTGGCAATGCCCCATAGATTCTCTATTGGGTTCAGATCAGGCGAGTTTTCTGGCCAATCCAGCACAGTAATCCCACGGTCATTGAACCAGGATTTGGTACTTTTGGCAGTGTGGGCAGGTGCAGTGGTGGAACTAGCGAGCGGTGGGCCCAGGTGCGACAAAATGCTCCCCCCCCTCCCCCCTCATCCCATCCAAGTCCACCCCCTCACCCCTGGAGAGGATCTGGTGAGGGGGACCTGCTTAGGGCCAGAGAAATGGATACCTAGCAACAGTGCCGTAACTAGACATTTTAGCACTGTGTGCAAGAAACGTCATCGGAGCCCCACCCCTGCATGCAAAACAGGGGCAGTGCGTGCCGTAGGTGCGTGCAAAAATACATAGGAGCATGGTTCGTGTGGAAGGGGTGTGGCCACCAAAATAATACCAATTCATATAACGGTGCACAGTAGTCTCCATTATTCAAATTACGCCGCACAGTAGCGCCACTACATCAGGTAGAGACCCTTTTACACCTTACGGCGGACAGATTCCCCTTTTTTTTTACACATTACGGCAGACAGCATCCCCTTTTTACACCTTGCGGCGGACAGATTCCCCTTTTTACACATTACGGTAGACAGCGTGCAATTTTTACACATTACGGCAGACATCGTGCCCTTTTTACACATTACGGCAGACAGCGTCCCCTTTTTACACCTTATGGTGGACAGATTCCCCTTTTTACACATTACGGCAGACAGCGTGCCCTTTTTACACATTACGACAGACAGCGGGCCCTTTTTTACACATTACGGCAGACAGCGTGCCCTTTTTACACATTCCGGCAGACAGCGTGCCCTTTTTACCCATTACGGCAGACAGCGTGCCCTTTTTACACATTACGGCAGGCAGATTCCCCCATTTTACACATTACGGCAGACAGCGTGCCCTTTTTTACACATTACAGAAGAAAGAAAGAAAGAAAGAAAGAAAGAAAGAAAGAAAGAATTATACTTACTGTCTCCGCTGGCTCAGGCTCCTCGGTGCAGCTTCTGGCAGACATCCCGATTCCCAGGCAGGAGAGAAGGAGGAGTATGGAGGTGGAGGAGGGAGCTGCAGCAGCGCTGTGTTATTGGTGGAGGCGCTGCTGCTGCTGTCCCAGTCCTTCACCATAGGCTGTTCTCCGCCGCTGTGAATGGCTGGGACGGCTTCACAGCGTTGGAAGAAGCAGAGAGACAGCAGCAGCAGCGCCTCAACTAATAACACAGTGCTGCTGCGGCTCCCTCCTCCACCTCCCTCCTTCCCCCCATGACAGCTGCGCTGCTCTCCTGTCCAGTGTGCTGCGGGCAGCTGTGTGCTGCGGGCGGCGGTTGCCCGCAGCACACAGCGGCATGTAATGAGTCAGTTTGACTCATTACATGCTTGGGCCCCTGGACAGTGCTGGAAAATGAAGTCAGCATCTCCATAAAGCTTGTCTGCTGAAGGAAGCATGAAATGCTCTAAAATGTCCTTAAAAAAAATAAGATTTTACTTACCGGTAAATCTATTTCTCGTAGTCCGTAGCGGATGCTGGGGACTCCGTAAGGACCATGGGGAATAGACGGGCTCCGCAGGAGACAGGGCACTTTAAGAAAGAATTTGGATTCTGGTGTGTTCTGGCTCCTCCCTCTATGTCCCTCCTCCAGACCTCAGTTAGAGAAACTGTGCCCGGAATAGCTGACAGTACAAGGAAAGGATTTTGGAATCCAGGACTCATACCAGTCACACCAATCACACCGTATAACTTGTGATAAATATACACAGTTAACAGTATGAACTACAACGGAGCGTCAGATCAACCCTGATGCAACCATAACATAACCCTTATTTAAGCAATAACTATATACAAGTATTGCAGAAGAAGTCCGCACTTGGGACGGGCGCCCAGCATCCACTACGGACTACGAGAAATAGATTTACCGGTAAGTAAAATCTTATTTTCTCTAACGTCCTAGTGGATGCTGGGGACTTCGTAAGGACCATGGGGATTATACCAAAGCTCCCAAACGGGCGGGAGAGTGCGGATGACTCTGCAGCACCGAATGAGCAAACACAAGGTCCTCCTCAGCCAGGGTATCAAACTTGTAGAACTTTGCAAAGGTGTTTGAACCTGACCAAGTAGCTGCTCGGCAAAGCTGTAATGCCGAGACCCCTCGGGCAGCCGCCCAAGAAGAGCCCACCTTCCTTGTGGAATGGGCCTTAACTGATTTAGGCAGCGGCAACCCAGCCGCAGAATGAGCCTGCTGAATCGTGTTACAGATCCAGCGCGCAATAGTTTGATTTGAAGCAGGCGCCCCAAGCTTGTTGGAAGCATACAGGATAAACAAAGATTCTGTTTTCCTGACCTTAGCCGTTCTGGCTACATAAACCTTCAAAGCCCCGACTACATCCAGTGACTCGGAATCATCCAAGTCAGTAGTAGCCACAGGCACCACAATAGGTTGGTTTATATGAAAGGATGAAACCACTTTCGGCAGAAATTGTAGGCGGTCCGCAATTCTGCTCTATCCGCATGGAAAACCAGATAAGGGCCAATTCTGACACACGCCTAGCCGAAGCCAAGGCTAATAGCATGACCACCTTCCACGTGAGATATTTTACTTCCATCGTTTTGAGTGGTTCAAACCAGTGTGATTTCAGGAAACTCAACACCACGTTAAGATCCCAAGGTGCCACTGGAGGCACAAAAGGGGGCTGAATATGCAGCACTCCCTTTACAAACGTCTGAACTTCAGGCAGAGAAGCCAGTTCTTTTTGAAAGAAAATGGATAAGGCCGAAATCTGAACCTTAATGGAACCCAATTTAAGGCCCAAAGTCACTCCCGACTGTAGGAAGTGAAGGAAAAGGCCCAGCTGGAATTCCTCCGTAGGGGCATTCCTGGTCTCACACCAAGCCACATATTTTCGCCATATACGGTGATAATGTTGAGCCGTCACATCCCTCCTAGCCTCTATCAGTGTAGGAATGACCTCATCCGGAATGCCCTTTTCTGCTAGGATCCGGCGTTCAACCGCCATGCCGTCAAACGCAGCCGCGGTAACAGGGCCGTCTTAACAGCAGTGTAGGCCCCTGGGCTATCAACAGGCGGTAGGGGATGTTCTATCTTCTGCTCAGCATGTAGGACCTGGAGCAGTAATTTCTGCCAATTACTCCTTTACTGCACAGATGGTGGAAGATGGGGTGGGAGAGAGAACACTAAACTGTAGAAGAGGCATTGGGCTGAATGAATGGGCCCCGGTATATGACTTCCAGGGTGGTACGGGGATGTAATACGCAGGGGAGGGGTGGATAGTGGAATGGGCTTAATATTCATCATTTTCTGGTTGGAGGGCAGCTTGCATGACTGCAGATATCTCCAGTTCCTGGAAAAAGATTTCTTAGCTTTGAATGTGATAAAAAAAAACTAGAGAGTCCCACCTTTCAGGAGGTACTGGGGACTTGGGGACCAGAGTTCAGGATCCAGAGCAATCCACCGGTGAACATATAAAACTGCAAACCAGATGTGTGGAGCTGGAGTAGGGACCAGCAGCTGTAAGGCTTATATCTCCGGTTCTGGGCATAGTAGAGTCAAGTTGCCCGTGTCCACTGAAAGGGAAGGGGTCCCATATTTTGGAGAGTCCCCTCAGATAAGATATAATTCATACAGAACCCAAGATATCTGGCTGGGAAGAGCAATTAACAGTCTTAGATGGGGACCACTGCTTCGAAGTCAGATATCTCTGGTTCCCCAGGGCCGATTTTCAAAATCTGGTACCCCTGGAAAGAAGGGACCCTCAGCTACCAGCCTAGGGCCCTTAGACTCCTGGGGCCCTTTGGCAAGAGCCCATTAAGCCCATATGAAAAGACGGCCCTGCGCGGTAAGTCTTGGAACAGACAGGGCCCCTGTTGCACAAGTCCTGTCCTAGAGGCCGAGGCCACGGGTCCTCTGTGAGCATTTCTTGCAGATCTGGATACCAAGTCCTTCTTGGCCAATCCGGAACAATGAGTATTGTTCTCACTCCTCGTTTCCTTATGATTCTCAGCACCTTGGGTATGAGAGGAAGAGGAGGAAATACATAGACCGATGGGAACACCCACGGTGTCACCAGTGCGTCCACAGTTATCGCCTGAGGGTCTCTGGACCTGGCGCAATATCTCTGCAGCTTTTTGTTGAGGTGGGCTGCCATCATGTCTACCTGTGGCAGTTCCCACCAACTTGCAATCTGCATGAAGACTTCTTGATGAAGTCCCCACTCTCCCGGGTGCAGGTCGTGCCTGCTGAGGAAGTCTGCTTCCCAGTTGTCCACTCCCGGAATGAACACTGCTGACAGTGCGCTTATGTGATTCTCCGCCCAGCGAAGAATTCTGGTGGCTTCTACCATCGCCACCCTGCTCCTTGTGCCGCCTTGGCGGTTTACATGAGCCACTGCGGTGATGTTGTCTGACTGAATCAGAACCGGTTGGTCGCGAAGCAGGGACTCCGCTTGACGTAGGGCGTTGTATATGGCCCTTAGTTCCAGGATGTTGATGTGAAGGCAAGTCTCCTGACTTGACCACAGCCCTTGGAAATTTCTTCCCTGTGTGACTGCCCCCCACCCTCGTAGGCTTGCATCCGTGGTCACCAGGACCCAGTCCTGAATGCCGAATCTGCGACCTTCGAGAAGGTGAGCACTCTGTAGCCACCACAGGAGAGACACCCTGGCTCTGGGGGATAGGGTGATTGATTAACCGATGCATCTGAAGATGTGATCCGGACCACTTGTCCAGTAAGTCCCATTGGAAGGTCCTCGCATGGAGCCTGCCGAAGGGAATGGCCTCGTATGATGCCACCATCCTTGCCAGGACTCGAGTGCAGTGATGCACTGACACCTGTTTTGGTTTTAATAGATTCCTGACCAGTGTCACGAGCTCCTGAGCTCTCTCTATCAGGAGATAAACCCTTTTCTAGTCTGTGTCTAGGATCATGCCTAGGAGAGGCAGATGAGCTGTAGGAACCAACTGCGACTTTGGAATATATAGACTCCAGCCGTGTTTCCGTTACACTTCCAGAGAAAGTGATACGCTGTTCAGCAACTGCTCTCTTGATCTCGCTTTTATGAGATCCATAAAATCTCCCCCTTTCAGGCTTGCAATGACCGCTCTTAGCGATTCCATCTTGAACTTGAACCTTTTCAGGTATATGTTCAGGGATTTTAAATTCAATATGGGTCTGACCGAACCGTCTGGTTTCGGGACTACAACATGGTCGAATAATAACCCCCTCCTTGTTGAAGGAGGGGAACCTTGACCACCACCTGTTGAAGATACAATTTGTGAATTGCAGTTAACACTGTTTCCCTCTCATGGGGGGAAGCCGGCAGGGCCGTCGGTGAGGGGGCATCTCCTCAAAGTCCAGCTTGTATCCCTGAGACACAATATCTATTGCCCAGGGATCTAACAGGGAGTAAACCCACTTGTGGCTGAACTAACGAAGGCGTGCCCCCACCGGGCCTAGCTCCGCCTGTGGAGCCCCAGCGACATGCGGTGGATTTTGTAGAGGCCGGGGAGGACTTCTGTTCCTGGGAACTAGCTGTGTTGTGCAGCTTCTTTTCTCTGCCCCCGCCTCTGGCAAGAAAGGACGCACCTCGGACTTTCTTGTTTCTTTGTTCGAAAGGCTGCATTTGATAATGTCGTGCTTTCCTAGGCTGTGCAGGAATATAAGGCAAAATATCAGAATTACCAGCTATAGCTGTGGAGACCAGGTCCGAGAACCCTTCTCCACACAATCCTCAGCCTTCCATATGCCTCTTAAGTCGGCATCATCTGTCCAATGCATATTCTACAGGACACGTCAAGCAGAAATCGACATAGCTTTGTCTCTAGGACCCAGTAGACTCATGTCTCTTTGGGCATGTTTTATATATATATATATATATATATATATCTCTTAAGACAGCATCTTTAATATATATCTCTATATATACATATATATATATATATATATACATACTAGGGTCTCCATCTCTGCTGATAAGGTACCTGTCCACGCTGCCACAGCGCTATAAACCCATGCCGACACAATCGCCGGTCTGAGTAGTGTACCAGAATGCGCACGCTATCTGCAGGATCCCTGAGAATAGCTGTTACGTCAGGGCTACCTTTTGGGCAAATGTGACACCCTAGGGGAAGATTCCCATCGTATCCTGGCCCTAGTGGGGAAAGGATACTCCCTGAAAATTCTTTGTGGGAAACTGCAGTCTCTTGTCTGGAGATTCCCGCTCTTTTTCCTCATGAGAGGAGGGAAATTTACCTCAGCTTTCTTCCCCTTAAACATGTGTACCCTTGTGTCAGGGACAGATGAGTCATCAGTGATATGCAAATCATCTTTTATTACAATAATCATATATTGTATACTTTTCTGCCATTTTGGCTGTAACTTTGCATTATCGTAGTCGACACTGGAGTCAGACTCCGTGTCGATATCAGTGTCTATTATTTTGGATAGTGAGCATTGAGAGACTCTGAAGGTCTCTGCGACATAGGGACAGACATGGGTAGATTCCCTGTCTGTTCTCTAATCTTTTGTGCAATAAATTCACCTTAGCACTTAATTATACATATCCAAACAGGTGTCGGCGTTGTCGACGGAGACACCCTCTCACACACATATTTGCTCCATCTCCTCCTTAGGGGAGCCTTTTACCTCAGACATGTCGACACACACGTACCGACACACCACACACTCAGGGAATGCTCATCTGAAGACAATTCCCCCATAAGGCCCTTTGGAGAGACATAGAGAGAGTATGCCAGCACACACCCCAGCGCTATTAACCCAGAAATAACACAGTAACTTAATGTTAACCCAGTAGCTGCTGTTTATATTGATTTTTGCGCCTAATTATGTGCCCCCCCTCTCTTTTTACCCTCTTCTACCGTGTAACTGCAGGGGAGAGGCTGGGGAGCTTCCTCTCAGCGGTGCTGTGGAGAAAAAACATGGCGCTGGTGAGTGCTGAGGAAGAAGACCCGCCCCCTCGACGGCGGGCTTCTGTCCCGCTTTCATGTACAATTTTTGGCGGGGGCTCATGCATATATACAGTGCCCAACTGTATATATGCCCACTTTTGCCAAGAGGTCCTAATTGCTGCCCAGGGCGCCCCCCCCCCCCCCCTGCGCCCTGCACCCTACAGTGACCGGAGTATGTGGGTGTAGTGTGGGAGCAATGGCGCACAGCTGCAGTGCTGTGCGCTACCTCAGTTTGAAGACTGGAGTCTTCTGCCGCCGATTTCGAAGTCTTCTTGCTTCTTTCACCCGGCTTCTGTCTTCCGGCTCTGCGAGGGGGACGGCGGCGCGGCTCCGGGATCGGACGACAAAGGGTGAGATCCTGTGTAAGATCATTCTATAGCTAATGGTGTCCAGTAGCCTAAGAAGCAGGACCTATATTCAGAAAGTAGAGCTGCTTCTCTCCCCTCAGTCCCACGATGCATGGAGTCTGTTGCCAGCAGATCTCCCTGAAAATAAAAAACCTAACAAAATACTTTCTTATAGCAAGCTCAGGAGAGCTCACTAAGTAGCACCCAGCTCGTCCGGGCACAGATTCAAACTGAGGTCTGGAGGAGGGACATAGAGGGAGGAGCCAGAACACACCAGAATCCAAATTCTTTCTTAAAGTGCCCTGTCTCCTGCGGAGCCCATCTATTCCCCATGGTCCTTACGGAGTCCCCAGCATCCACTAGGACGTTAGAGAAAAAGAGAATCTATGGGGCATTGCCGGAGAACTGGAGCATTGAGGGGCAGAAGAGGCGCTGCATTGCGCTCTCCTCCCCTCACATAGCAAAGGGCAGCGGTGACTGATGGCCCGACGGGATCCTGACTGAAGTAAGCGGGGTGGGGGTGGGGGGTCTTGTATCTGGCACTGTGGGGCATGTATCTGGCACTGTGGGGCATTGTAACTGACACTGCGGGGCATGTATTGGGCACTGTGGGGCATGTAACTGGCACTGTGGGGCATGTATCTGGCACTGTGGGGCATTGTAACTGGCACTGTGGGGCATGTATCTGGCACTGTGGGGCATTGTATCTGGCACTGTGGGGCAATATGTATCTGTCACTGTGGCGCGCTGTATCTATCACTGTGGATCTGACACTGTGGGGCACTGTGTATCTGACACTGTGGGGCACTGTGTATCTGGCATTGTGGGGCACTGTGTATCTGGCACTGTAGGGCAATTGTGTATCTGGCACTGTGTAAAAATGGGAGTCTGCATGCGTACTGTGCAAAAATTGAATGAAGGTGTGCTGAAAGATGACACAAGGGGTAGATGATAGTGTGCTGAGAGGCGACCCAGGGGGTAGGTGATAGTCATGTTGGCACGCCCCATTTTCAGTGACCACACCCCTTCTGGTGCGTGGTCACCCCCCTTCTGATGCGTGGCCATGCCCATTTTTTGGCGCACGTCTTCGGTGCACGCACATACTTCTGTTTATGTGTTTTTTGTTGTTGTTGGGTTTTTTTTTCCGGGGGGGGGGGGCACCACTCTTCATCATGCCCTGGGCTCCGAAAACCCTAGTTATGCCTCTGGGTAGGGGTCCCGGAGGACTGGAGTTGGGAAACACTGATTTAAACTGAAGGTTGAAGGTGCACCATGGAGAAAAGTACTGTATACACAAGAGCAGTGATGGACCACAAGATCAGTCACACTGGAGAAAACTCGCTTTTTGTGCACTCTTTTGTTTGTTGAATGAATAATTCAAAAATTGAATTTACAATGTGATAGTTAAAATAAAGGCCAACAAAAAAAAACACTTAAAAAGTGTGGTACCATTTGTAGTATACAATAAATGTTCATATATTATAACGCAAGGTAAAAAAAAATCCTCACATAAGCTCAATATTGATTTATACACATCCAGAAGAAGTAATGTCTCAACAATGTAATATTCAAGGCTCCAATATCTTAACTCACAATTGTTGTGCGTACCAGTATACAAATATGCGTGAAACATCTAAAGTAATTATACAAAAAAAACACCTGTAAGTATTATTTGTGTCAGGGCATCTTTTACATATCCATTATATAACATTTAAGCTCATCAATTGAACCATACAAATTCTTGTCAAATGTTTATATAGCGGTAAATCTCCTCCAACGGGTGTGTGGTAGGAGCAGTGGCAAACGCAGGATTTGCATGGGGGTGGTTTCCAGAACTGGGCGGAGCCAATCACGGGGGTGGGGACTGAGGTGACCCAGTATATGCTGGGTCCGTAAAACTAGTGTGTTTGTGTGTGTGTGTGTATATATATATATATATATATCTACACATATAAATATACTGTATATATATATATATATATCTACACACACACATATATATATATATATATACTAGGTGCTTCATCGCGCCCTACGGGCGCTCTTCACACCGTCGGAAGGGGCTACGCCCCTTTAACCCCTGCACGCCTTTCTGGGGTTCAATATATGGAGTATTCCCTGCATTCCTAGTTTTGTTAGTGTTTGAATATTGCACAATGAAAGGCCTTCCGATGGTGAAGGGGGCATAGTCCCTTGCAACAGGAAGGGGTTTGGGGAGTGGGGACCGCGGATGGGGGAGGGGGTATGAAGGCGCTGTGGGTGGGGTAGGAGCAGGGGTGTCGCAGGTGGGGGATGGCAGCTGCAGGGCTGTTGCGGATGGAGGAGGGGTTCCGAAGGCGCTGCAGATGGGGAAGGGGTGGGTGCGGGTGTGCAGTGGATGGGGGAGGTGTCCAGGGGGCGTGTTGGTTGGGGGAGGGGTGGATGCGGGGGTAACGTGGGTGGGGAAGTGGCGGGTGCGGTGCTGTTGCGAATGGTGTAGGTGATGCGGATTGGGAAGGGCCTGCTGCGTGGGTGGGGTAGGGGATCCAAAGGTGCAGCGGGCGGGGGAGAGCCAGATACGGGGTGTGGCGGATGGGGGAGGGGGTCCGGAGGTGATGTAGGTGGTAGAGGAGCGGGTGGCATAGGGGGTCTGGAGGCGCCGTGGGTGGGTACCGGGGGAGGGGGCCGGGGGGGCGTTGTGTGTGGGGGAGGGGCAGATGCTGGGCTGGATGGGGGAGGGGTTCCAGAGGTACTGCGGGTGGGAAAGGGTGTGGCGGGTGGGTAGGAGGTGTGGAGGCGTTGCGGGTGGGAGAGGGGGGGGTGCAGTGAATGGGGTTAGGGGTCCGGAGGAGGGAGGGTCCATGTGTGTTGAGGTGTGGGGTCCGTAGGCGCTGTGGGTGGGGGTGCCACGGGTGGTGGAGGGACAGGTGTGTGGATTTGCGGTGGATGGGGGAGGGGGTCTGGAGGTGCTGCAGGTGGTGGAGGGGTGTGTGCGCGGGTGGGATAGGGGGTGGGTGCGGGGGTGCAGCGGGGGTGCAGCGGATGGTCCGGGAGTGTGGGAGAGGGGAAGTGCTGTGGGTGGGGGAGAGGCGGGTGAGGGGCTGTTGCGGATGAGGGAGGGGTTCCGGAGGCGCTGCAGGGTGGAAGGGTGCAGGTGTTGCGGGTGAGGTAGGGGGCCTGGAGGCGCTGCGGGTGGGGGTGCGGTGGATGGGGAAGGGCTGCAGGTGGTGGAGGAGCGGGTGGTGTAGGAGGTCCGGAGGTGCAGTGGGTGGTGGAGGGGTGGGTGCTGAGGGTGGGGTAGTGGGTCCGAAGGTGTTGCGGTTGCTGGAGAGGTGGGGGTGTAGGGGATGGGTCAGTGGGTGCAGCGGATGGGGGAGGGGTGAGTGCGGGGGTTCAGCGGATGGGGAGGGGGTCAGGGGATGCGGGAGGGGTGGGGGTGCTGTGGGTGGGGGAGGCGGGTGAGGGGCTGTTGCGGATGGGGGAGGGGTTCCGGAGGCGCTGCTGGTGGAGAAGGGTGCAGGTGTTGCGGGTGAGGTAGGGGGCCTGGAGGCGCTGCGGGTGGGGGAGGGAGGGGGGTGAGGGTGCGGTGGATCGGGAGGGGCTGTAGGTGGTGGAGGAGCAGGTGGTGTAGGGGGTCCGCAGGTGGAGTGGTTGGTGGTAAGGTGAGTGCTGCAGGTGGGACCGAAAGTGTTGCGGTTGCTGGAGGGGTGGGGGTGCAGGGGATGGGTCCGGGGGTGCAGCGGATGGGGGAGGGGCTGCTGCAGATGGGGGAGGGGTTTGGAAGACACTGCGGGTGGGGTAGGGGGTCCGAAGGCGCAGTGGGTGGGGGTGCCACGGGTGGTGGAGGGGCAGGTGCGGGGGTTTGCGGGGGATGGGGAGGGGTCCAGGGGCGCTGCAGGTGGTGGAGGGGCAGATATCAGTGCACATAGTCTCTGTGGTAGTTAGTGAGGGTTGGTGATGGTGTAAGAGGGGTGAAGGCCAGTACACAGACAGGCAGTTAGAGAGCAGGATGAGGGTGACAGGGCATAGTGACGGGGAGTACTTAGCAGATATAGGGGTGGGCTACAGGTGTGATGTCACAGTGTGTGTACCTTTGCTGTCATGTGTGAGGTATATGTGAGGTATGTGTGAGGTAAGGATGTGCGGGTCGTGGTGGCCACTAACGTCCAGGCTGCTGCTGTGAGATGGTGACTGCAGAGGGAGGGAACTCCGACCCAGCAGCAATGGGTCGTGGTCAGCATTCCTTCCTGGCCCCGTTCCGCCGCACACTGTCCGCCCCGTCTGACGGGCGTCATTCCTCCATCCTGCATGGCAGCGTCAGCTGCTGTGATCGCGGAGCATAGGTAAGCGTCCGGAGCCCTGTGGGCGGGCAGGCATTGTGTTTCCCTGGAGAGGTGCGGCGCGCGTCCTTAGGCTGCAGACGGAGGGAGCTCCGGCCCAGCAGCAATGTTGATTAGTGCGTGTCCCGTCCGGGCGCTGTCCCGCTGCACATGCTCCGCACCGCTTGCCGCTGAGCATGGCAGCCCTTGTGTGTATGCTGCAGATGCTGATCTAGCGGTGCCTGAGCTAGCGCCCTCTCCCTGGGGTGTGGGTGTCAGGCGGCAGGTATGGTGTGTAGGTGGGAGAGGAGCTGCGGGCGGCCTGCAAGTACCCTCCATATCAGCGCTGTTCCCCTCCCTGCAGATAGTGTCAGTGGCCGTGGTGTACTTTTGCTACTGGTGGCCTGTGCCGGTGCTAGGGTGTTCGGCGCCCCCCTGCAAACTATGAATTTTGCGCCCTCCCATATTCCTTTGTTGTGCATCGGGAAAAGTGGTGTGGTCTCACAACTAAGGGGCATGGCCACACAATAGTACCCCCATTTAAAATTACGCCACAATGTAGCACAATCTTATTCATCTTATACGTAATGCCCCGCCCGTAGTAGTAGCGTCCTTATACGTAATGCCCCACCCGTAGTAGTAGCGTCCATATACGTAATGCCCCCCCAATAGTAGTAGTGTCCTTATACATAATGCCCCCCCAGTAGTAGTAGCAGTTATATGTAATGCTCCCCAACAGTAATAGTAGCATCCTTATACGTAATGCCCCACCCGTAGTAGTAGCGTCCTTATACGTAATGCCCCCCAGTAGTAGTAGCGTCCTTATACATAATGCCCCCCAATAGTAGTAGTGTCCTTATACATAATGCCCCCCCAGTAGTAGTAGCAGTTATATGTAATGCCCCACAACAGTAATAGTAGCATCCTTATACGTAATGCCCCACCCGTAGTAGTAGCGTCCTTATACGTAATGCCCCCCAGTAGTAGTAGCAGTTATATGTAATGCCTCCCAACAGTAATAGTAGCGTCCTTATACGTAATGCCACCCCTGTAGTAGTAGCATCCTTATACATAATGTGCCCCCAGTAGTAGTACCGTCCTTATACATAATGCCCCCCCAGTAGTAGTAGCATCCTTACATGTAATGCCCTCCCAGTAGTAGCGTCTTTATATGTAATGGCCCCCAGTATTAGTAGCCTCCTTATACGTAATGCCCCCCTATAGTAGTAGCGTCCTTATACGTAATGCCCCCCCATAGTAGTAGCGTCCTTATACGTAATGCCCCCCCTATAGTAGTAGCGTCCTTATACGTAATGCCCCCCCTATAGTAGTAGCGTCCTTATACGTAATACCCCCCCTATAGTAGTAGCGTCCTTATACGTAATGCCCCCCCTATATTAGTAGCGTCCTTATACGTAATGCCCCCCTATATTAGTAGCGTCCTTGCATGTAATGGCCCCCCCAGCAGTGGCGTCCATAAAGTGCGCACACACAGACATACCTCACACACACACAATTCACACATATATACAAACACACACACACCACCATATATACACACACACACACACACACACACACACACCCACTATATACACACACGCACACACATTTCTCTCTCACCCTCCACTTACCAAGTCTGGCTGGCCGTCACTGCAATGCTGATTCCACCACTGTTCAGCTGTCTGGTCCCATGTAGCTCCGCCCCTCTAGTCCGTGTAGCTCCTCCCCTTCGTGACGTCGTAGCCCCGCCCCCTTTTCGGGACCCGCACTGCACAGCACACAGCCCGCTGTCACAGGTGATTGGGGGGGGGGGGGGGGGGGGGAGGACAGGCACAGCAGCCGGCAGCTAGTGGCCATCCTCACCTCCTATACTGTAAGGTAGGGTCTTGCACCTGACTGCTGCTGGCGCTGGGTATGGGGTAGCTCCCTGCAGCAGATGCAGTTGACTCCGCCCAGCTCTGTGACTCCGCCCAGCGTTACGGGCACAGAGTCACAGATTAAGGCAAATATATAGGAGATATATACATACACACACACATGCATATACACGGGTGGTCTTCAGTATGCCGGCGGTCGGGCTCCCGGCGACCAGCATACCGGCGCCGGGAGCCTGACCGCCGGCATACCGACACTTATTCTCCCTCGTGGGGGTCCACGACCCCCCTGGAGGGAGAATAGAATAGTGTGGCGCGCGTAGCGTGGCGAGCGCAGCGAGCCCGCAAGGGGCTCATTTGCGCTCGCCACACTGTTGGTAAGCCAGCGGCCGGCCTCCCGGCGCCGGTATGCTGGTCGCCGGGAGGCCAGCCGCCGGGAGATCGTAGTGAACCCATATACACATATACATAGCATATTAAACATGCATATATATATATATATATATACACACACATACAGTACACATATATATACACATGTATATATATATATCATATGTGTGTGTGTGTGTGTGTGTGTGTTTATATGTATGTATGTATGTATGTATGTATATACATGTGTATATATGTAGGCACATGGATATATATGTACTATAATTAAAATAAAGTAAACTTTTATTGCACTTGCAAGTGCCACCAGGAAGACAGCAGGCTGCAGAGGACGCTAGACAGTCATTAATAATACTCATGCAGCTTAAAAAAAAAATAAAATATTTTTTTAGTGGAGGGGGGTTTCTGGGTACTCGGAAACCCCCCCTGGGTGCGCCACTGAGGAGGATGCAGCTATGTTAGGTAAACATTAGTTTGTCATAATTTAGTTATATACTGTACATATACCATTATAGTCTGCATTGACAATTCCTATATGTGAAATGTATATGAAGGATATATGACAAAGTAGGTGGTACAAAGGAAAATTCCAATTTGAGCCATCTGAAGTCCACTAAATTGTTACAGAACAGATATAAGATAGCAAGTTTGTTTATTTTTAAAATTCCTTGCACTCTGAATCTCAGTCTTATGAGTTATGACAATTAGATGCACTTTAAATGAATGTAAGTATATAGTGCCAATCATATATCACAGGCTGAGGTATTCTATAGAAAAATGCAAGCATACCTGGATAATCCAAAGGAGAGTTGTGCATTTGCTGTAAAGTACTCTTTAAACAAATAATAAACCATGTACAGTATGAATGGAAATCTCAACATGAGCAATCATAATTATAGCAGGTAAATCCTATTCATCAATAAAACAGAAATGTATACACACTTAACCCCAGCAGGCATAGGAAAATACTGTAGGTGGTTATACCACATATAGAGGCACAAGTGTCTCTGGCCGGTTTAAGCAAATTCACATAACATGCATTTATAAAGTATCAAGGTGTTGATTCAAATGAGAATACAGAGCAGTTTTCCTTAGAATTCTTCCCTATTGTCCAATTGTCAATTCTGAAATTTTTTCTATGAGTGCATCTTGACAACATCAATTCATACTGAGAGCAGAGAGGAGAGCCAGTATTTACCCTGCACAAAAACAATATTACTCACCCAAAACTAACTCTCTCTGCAAATGTTATATCTGCCCCCCTGCAGTGCACATGGTTTTGCCCAACTGCTAACAAATTTCCTGCTGCGATCAGATCTGAATTACCCCCAGAGTGTTGATGTTAGAGAAACGAACAAGTCACTGAAACAGCATATCTCTGTAGTCAACATTTCAGAGAACCTCAATCAGTGGTGCAAGTAGAAAAAAATTCTTAGTGGTACTGTGTGCGAGCGCGTGCGCGCCCAAAAATGGGTGTGTACACATGCCACATGGGGAGTGGCCAATGAAAATGGGGGCATGATACACATATGCCCCCAATAGTGCCAGATACACATATGCCCTCATGGTGCCAGATACACATATGCCCTCATGGTGCCAGATACACATATGCCCTCACGGTGTCAGATCCAGATATGCAACCACAGTGCCAGATATGCCCCCACGGTGCCAGATATGCCCCCATGGTGCCAGATACACATACCCTCACAGTGCCAGATACACCTATGCCCTCACGGTGCCTGATATCCCCCCACAGTGCCAGATATGCCGCCACATTGCCAAATACACATGCCCCCACAGTGCCAGATATGCCCCCACATTGCCAAATACACATGCCCTCACAGTGCCAGATATGCCCCCATGTTGCCAAATACACATGCCCCCACAGTGCCAGATATGCCACCAGCAGAGCAACTCACCATTGTTGCTGCTGCTGTCTGGGGCCAGCTATGCAGTGTGACTGTCGGGGAGAGGAGAGTGCAGCAGGCGACTCTCCTGTCCCTCTCCTGCCTGCTCAGTCTGGTCTCCTCTCCTCCTGCGATGGTGTCCTGTATCTTAGATCTGGCGCCGGTCCGTGAGCCAATCAGAGCTTGCGGCGGCTCCTGATTGGCTGCCGGTTTGCGAGCTCTGATTTACTCATGAACCGGTGCCAGATCTAAGATACAGGACGCCGCCACTGCAGGAGGAGGAAGGACCGCCGGTCACCGGAGTCGGACTCCGGACTCACTGGACAGGCAGGAGAGGAGAGGCGCATGCGGCACTCTCCTCTCTTCGACAACCGGTATCTGCAAGGTGGCGACCCGGTGGTACTGCGTACCATCTGGGAATTTTTTACTGGTACGCAGTACTGCCCCGTACCGCCACACTTGCAGCACTGACCTCAGTCATCCTCCATCAGTACCGACAAAGGAGGACTGTGGTTAGTGAAAGCAGGTCACGGGGGAGTAGCGTCACTAATGATGAGGCGTGCTCCATCCTGCAGCTCCTCTCTAACTGTGGGCAGGACATGGGGGACAATGGAGGAATGGGAGACAATAGAGGAGGTACCCCCTTCAGGGCTGGAGCCTGGCGGCAACTGACTCCATTGTCTCTGGCAGTTAAACCCCTGATGAGGTTTATGAGAGAGAGAAAGAAAGAAAGAAAGAAAGAAAGAAAGAAAGAAAGAAAGAAAGAAAGAAAGAAAGAGAAAGAAAGAAAGAAAAGACTCTTTATTAATCTTGTGGAAACCCATGGAGCAGTGAATGGGTTAATGCCAGCAGGAAATCCTCCCATACAGAGAGAAGGGATAGATGAGTAACACAGACTTCTGCTTTCCCTGGAATTAACTGGCCCTTCCTCTGATGTGTAATCACATTGCAGGTGGAGGTGGTCAGTGTAGACAGGGAAGAGAGAGCCTGCTGAGCATACCTGTAAGCCTGGAGCCTATGTTCAGGCAGAGTGTATCAATCAAGTGTATATAGTCGTGGTTTCCTTTGGGCACTGGGTTACATGTGCGCTCCACAGGGCCTGGAAGTAACACCCACCAATGCGTGCATGTTTCACAGAGAACAGTAGCTTGATCACATCGTTATACATTCAAAATACTGGATGTCGGGATCCTGGCTATTGGAATACCGATGTGGGAATCCCAACACCTGTCAGAACACCAACGCCAGAATCCAGAGAAGGTCAAGATTCCGATGTAGGAATCCTGACTGCCAGAATCCTGAAGGTAAGTATAGCCAAATAGGTAGGGTTTGGCTGCAGGGTGGGGTGTGGGTTAAGTTTAGGCATTAAGGGATGGGGGGGTTAGGGTTAGGCTGTGGTAAGGCAGGGTTAGGTTTAACCCCTGTTGGGATCTTGACCATCGGGTGCTGGCATCGGTATTGTGACCGCCAGCATCCTGTCCACTGGGCTCACATTCCGATCCCATCACATCATTCTACAGGCAAAAGAGTGCACCAAAACGTGATTTTCCCCCATATAGAGACAAAGGAATGTGAAAAAGATGGCGCTACTGTGCTTATGTAGATGAAGGTATAGTGGATGGTAGGAAAAAATGTAAAGTTGCTACTTATCAGAAATAAATTAGGACAACTGGGACTCCTTGGTCAAAACAGGTATCCTCTCTTTGTGATGTCACACAGTGAGCTCATAGGTACATGGAAAACATAATAAAAAACAATCATGTGTAGAAAAATTTCAATGAATTGTTGGATATTAAAATATATAAATAATATGGGATTATGTGTGGTATTCCTTATGAACGTCGATAATCTTTTTTCTAACAGATTTAGAGGTGGCGTATCGCTCTTACTCTTATAACGGTTTCTTTATCTCTTGACCCCACAGGTGACAACGTATGTAAGTATTCTAAAAACAGCATACCTCACTTACATAGTGAGGAGTGGTGTAAAACACATCAAGGTTTCTTTATCTTAAGGTGTATCTCGAGATTATTCCTTTTATGAAATTTTATATGATTATGTGTAACACTCCTTATGGTAGTGGATGATCTATTTCCTGACAGATTAGAGGTGGCATACTGTACCTCACTTACACAATATATTGTGTTATAACTCTTATAACAGTTTCTTTGTCTTTTGACACCACAAATGATAAGATTTATAGGTGATCCTAGGAACAGCATACCTCACTTACATGGTGAGAAACGGTATAATACACATCAAGGTATCTTTATCATAAGGTGCGTCTCAAGCGTACCATTACTCACAGCAAATATAGTGTGACTCCACATATCATGGTTTCTTTGCCTCTGGTAAACTTGTACGAAGATGTCACAAAAAAGTCAGTTTATTTTACAAATGGTTAAAGCAATACATTAAAAATACAAATGAACAATAGCCTTGGACGGGGGGAGGGGGTGTGAGGTCCCAACAAGGTAGACTGTATGTTTTGAAAGAGCTGAGGTCTGGCATTTTTGCCTTAATCGCTCCGTTGCGAAAATCGGCAACGAGCGAACAACTCGGAATGACCCCTATATTATAAATTGGACTTTTCGGGATAAGTCCTTTTTGTGTAAATAAGAGGCAGCCACTGTACCAAATGCAGCACCAGGAAAACTCCCACCTACATCTTGTGAGTTTTCTTCAGTTTGATTTGTGGTCCATCACTGCTCATGAATTATTGATAATTGTAATAATTTGAGGTGTGTTTTTATAAGATCATTTTGATATACAGGCCACTTGTTTTGTCATCAGAAAGCTTACTATTACTACGTAAATAGTAAGCAGAGAAAAAGAAAACTCTTTTGTGGGCGCACTCTTAACAATTGGTAAATACCGTGTAATATGTATATGATCTGACAAAGCCTAATATATATCCTATATTAAACGCTTCTAAAAGGTTAATGAACACAGTACGCAATTGGCGCACAAAGTACCGCAAGGGTACGCCCTTAGCGTAGCAGACGCTGTGCACAGGGTATGAACACAGGCGTCGCAGACACTTACAGAATTAAACTTTAATAACTATACCTTAAGGAATGTACTTATACTGTAAACCTTTGTGCAGTGATAATATGTAGATGCAATGCAGTGTAACCTTGTTAGTTTAAAAGCTGTATGAGCGTCTGTGACGCTCTGAGAACACTTAGCAATATAATAAACACTCAAATACCGGTTTAAGGTTCTAACACCTTTTAAGGGAGAGAATGAACGTTCAATTGCAAAAGAATACACAATACAATTTATACACTACCAAACTAACATAAACACCTAACAGAATTACTACACGTTAAAATACAATAGTGGCACAATTACATTTAAGGGGAAGGAGAGGGAGAGTGGCTTACAACAAATTAGGAGGTAAAATGTCTGCAGAGAACTTACACATGTGGGAATGATCGCTGCGCCGTTAGTTAATGCTGAGAACCTTTGTGGAGAGAAAAGTGAGCTCACCCAGGCTGGCTGTCCCTATATACACAACACACAGCAACAACACAATGGTCCCTACAATACCGCATGGGACAGAAGCTAGACTCCATTTTGGGAAAAACTCCCATGATTCCAAAGTCTGTAACATATGGTTCAAAAGGTAATGCCAGCAGCCATTTTATATTTGCAAGTCCAAACACATGGCATTCTTTGCTACACCATAATCACATAGCAGAAGACATAAGACTCCACTATATTCCAAAATGTCTAAGCTTCAATATAATGCATATGTGCTGATTTTACAATTCCAAACCATCTAATCACCTTTCACAATTTCAAGCCAACACAGTATCTCAATAACCAGAGCATATGGTATGCTGACTATGCTATCCTTCCAGAATCAGCACCACACATCTCATGCTGTCCATATGAGCCATCACAAGACCAGATCACCAGGTACCCACAAGTATCAGCCTGCTATTGCTACAAGCACATGACTACAGTAACAAAAGGAAGTATGTTTTGACTTCTAACCTTCAGCAAGATGTATCATGTAAAACTACTATAATCTGTTATAAATCACCATCCATAAATGTATACCAGAGATGCTATGCTACAGATTGTCTACTGTTCCAATTCATTACAGATTTCATAGAGTATCATCACAAACACACAACAATCACATAACTGCACAAGCACCATTAACCTTAAGCCATTTGTATCTCCAAACTAACTATTCTATGCCAATCATTTCACAACTACTTTACCACAAACACATATTTAACTATTCTATGCCATTAAGCCATGTGTATACAATACTTAGCCTTAGTAAGGAGATCAGTCCTGGTGATGAGCAAGCCATGCTTCTGGATGCTAGGTTGGTTCTGAGTGAGTGAGCCCTGTGATTTCCAGTGGATATATCATACCTGCGTTCCAGCTGTGGGGGGGTGTGATCCACAGGAAGTGTGTGTCTTTCACAGCATGTGGGCTAGCTGTATCAGTGAGCTGGGCTGGCCATGTGATCTTGGTTATGCAAAACGTTGGGTGATGACTAACACTTGTTATTATTTCAAATTCCTGTCTTGTGGGAAGCTATTGTTTGGCGAATACAAAACAACCCCTGTCTCTGGGTTTTGTTTTGTCTTCTCACTGTCCACTTTCAGTTGAGACAATGACATCTCAGCAATCATTCTTCTGGAGACAACCCTAAACCCATTTGTAAACAAAGGTGCCAGTCCTCTTCATTGAATCTCAAAGCATAGAGTAATCAAAGGCTATTGTACTCCGTCTGCGGGAAAGAAACTGACTGGTCTTAGGTGTAATTTATTCGGAATACAATTAATCTTCAATTACTATTTCTGTGCTTAACTATGCATAAGAACATGTGAAGCCCTCCCAACATGCAAAGAGGAATCTCTAAGGTCTAAGAGCCATCTTAGACCCATTGATACCTGCTGAACTCAGGGGAATATTAACTTATAAAATACATTATTTTGATTAAATATGTAGCGATCGACTCGCAAGCTAGACGCGCACAAACTCTACCGTAAATGCACATACCGTGCGCCTGAGCGTGCACGCGACTGCGAATATGCGCACACACGGGAGGGCCTGTGCACGTGCAGCGGGCACACGCATGAGGTGCATATATGGCAATGTGCAACGTGATATTTTTCTGACTTTTACAGTCCACCCTTTGGCAGTCACCAATAACTGCCACTTCCTAAAACAGTTCAAAAAGAGAAAAATATATGTCATATGTAAATACATTTCTATGATTGGGTAAGGGAGGAGAGAAGAAGGTAGGAAAAGGGTATGACCTGGTGAGATAGCAGAAGCATGTGTGTATGAATCCATGTTTGGGGGGTCATGTATCATCGTGCCGTACGTGTTTTAAATCAAGCTTCGAGGTATTGCGAAGTATACATTTGAATTCCTTCTTATCCCGTATTACGGGCCTGTGGATGGGCTGTCAAACTTTACCGAGCTCTTTTCGGCTTTTGGTTGCAACAAAATGGGGGAGCACATTTTAGTTGATGATACATGAATGGGGGGATATGTGAGTGCTGATATCTGTGCCTGTATTCCCTATCGACTATGTGTGTCATTACCTGAAGGTTGTAGAGATGAAGATAAGAAGCAATTATGGTAAATGCAGTCATAAACTATGTGAGTTTAATATACATTTGTTGATTGAAGTCTTGTCTGGTGTCTTGTCTTGATGTAAATGTTGACTGTAGTCTCTTTGGGCTTTTGCCAAAATGCGAGCAAAAAGCTTTCTCAATGTCCATAGACTTACAAAAGTGTTGGGCTATCGTAAAATTTTAAAATCGCTAGGGATATTGGGGGTCTATGGCATTGTCCATCAATGGTCTGTGTAAAAGGTTGTCAAATTCTTCTTCCAAGCGGATGTCTTTGTACCTTGGAGGAAAACAAAGGAGAAACGGGTGAAAGAAACGGATCGTGGAATCACATTTTCATCACAACATTGTCTCAATGGTTGGGTCGTAAATCAAATCAGTCGTTGTTATGCGATACAGTCATTACTTCAGGCGGTACTTTTCCAATATAACATAATCCCTCTGAGTTTGGGGCAAGCCGCTCATACGCCTTTCTCCCGCATATGAAATATGCATCATCGGGGAGAACATATGGGACTGAATATGTCAGTACCATGTTACACATTTTCCATGTGGACTCTCCTAACCCTAATTCTCCCATCTGTCTAGTACACGTATCCGGTTGTATGATATGTGTACAGTATCCTGGTGATACTTCTCCAACTCTCATGGTCCTACTTCCTAGGGTATACCTATATCGGAAATATTTTCCACTATCGGCTATGTGGCGTATGAGCTCTGTATCTGTAGGCATTCTATCGGCTCTATATGAAAAGGTCATGGTTTTGTTATTCCATGACACTTCCCAATTTCCCGGCTTTCGGGGATTGGAAATGTTAAAACACACCAAGGACCTATCCACATGATATTGGTGGAGCTTCAAACTAGGAGGACTAGAGATATTAAACCTCTTGTCCACCGGTCTCCCACCACTTAACTCAAGTACCTCCCCTATCGTTAAAGGAAATGGTACTAGTCCTGACTTGCTGTGACCTTGAGGTACTTGAGAGCATACCCAACAGTCTGTTTGGTTTAACACCTTACCCACTAATGAGTGATAGTCACCCAATGGATGCCGGTCCATGTTAATGTTAAAACTGGACTGACATTTCTTGATGCACCCATCCTCAACTAAGTTATCACAATGCCTACAGATGCAATTTTCTTCAGCTAACAATCCTTCACAATTCCTTCTATGGTCAATGCTACCAGATCGTTTTCTGATACTCGCCTTTGCTTGGTGATTATGTTGTTCTTGGAAATCTACGCCTCCATCTCTGTCATCAGAACCTTTCTGGATCCTTTCTCGACCTCACTGGTACTCTCACCGAAACAGACTGCTCTGGTCAGCATCAGGGTCAACATGAAAACACGGATCACAGTCTCTTGAGGCGAGTCCATCTTACAGGAGGAGAAAGGAGAAATTTGTAATGGGGGTACAGAAAAACAGTTTGAGGGGGAGAGAAACTTGTTACGATAATTAGTTCTCTAGTCTTGTTGTTCTTCTTGTTCTGCTGTCATCTCAAAGGTGCTGTCTCTCAGTCTTCTAAACATTCTGGTGATACAATATTTCTTCTAGCTCAGCGCTCTTTCTGTAAGGAGAATAAATCTTGCATTACCATTTGTCCAACTAATGTGTGACATACCATCTGTAACGTTATGAGAACATGAGAAAGAAGAGAGAGAGAGAAAAAAAACAACAAGAGAGAGAGAACCGTTCATATATATATGCATCACATAAATCAACAATAAACAACAACAGAAAAAAAAAACATTTTTCAAACATTTTTTTCAGGAGAGAAAAAAAACATTGTCAGATCTTCCGTTCACCATCAGGCTGTCACATCTACATGTCCAATGGTATCCTTGCATAGTCTCTCCCACCAGTATTTCCATACTCCACCCTTTGTATCTGGCCAGGATACATCGATGCTGGTAGGTCATACTGGGGTTAGGTAGACTTCTGCAAGGACCAAATAGCTATGTGATATTTGGGTCCTGCCGATGAACGTCAGAGATGGGGAAAAGAACATTTACAGATAAATTACAACGTCTACCCGGCCGTCCTTGTGCCTGCAAGGAACTGACCTCCCATTTCATTAACTGTAACCTCAGGCTTACTATCAGTCCTAATGATCACCTTTCCTGATTGCATGTTACAGGTGCGGCCCAAACTCCTTCCTATGTGATCTCTGATTACAATTTGGTGTGTCATAACTTTGCTCATATCTTTGTCTAGGGGGTTTATATACCTTGTGTGTGTTTTTAGACCTACAATCTCGTGCAACATGACCTTCCCTTAGCAGTTGTAACACCTTCTTACTTTTGACCTATTCACAGGGGTTTGTGGCTTGCTTTTGTTGTTCCGGTCATGATTAATAGCGGACTCTTTCAAATCGGCCACTGAGATATCTCTCCAGTTAGGTAGAGAGGCTTGTATACTCGTTCTTAATACTTCCTTTAAACCATTTATTAACACATAAACTGCTACTTTCCAGTAGTGTACATTTGTTTTAATATTTTGTGTTCACCCTGACAGGATTTTGTTCCATTATGCTATTTTGTGTTAACTCTTCGGTGTAAGATGCATTTGTCTGTGAGTAACATACAATACCGTACTTACCTGTTGACACGACCTCACCTGACCCTCCGTTAGGGGGTTCTGCTATTGCCTTTACCAACTTGACCGTGTCCCTCTGGGTGTCTCGTATGATGACTGCTGGGTAGAGTGTTGACATCGTGTTGGTTTCACCTTCTCGCTGGTAATCCTGAGGGGAGCTTAACATGGGGTGCGACTTGCACAGGTTAACATTTGTAATTTTGACACTTTCATTTTTATAAACATTATTACATTTGTTACTTTCATTCTTAATACAGTTACTAAGTGCATTTTTATCGTACACCATCGCGCCATTCTCTGCAGCCATAATCCTCTCCATTGCCATGTCTCTCCTCCCAAGATGAGAGTCAGATATGTAAGTTAAATTTCTTTGCATTTCACTTTCCTGTTGCCACAATTGTAAATAGTCATAATGTCTAATACGCCTTTTTGAAGATTTAATCAGGCAAACTCTTCTCCTTAAATTCTGTAATACTTCTGGGTTAAAAGTACCTACCCGGGGAAACTTCTCCCCGTCATGCACAGTCATCCTTTCCCATTCATTGCACAACATTTCTGTGTGATGACCATATTTCTCACACATGATATACCTTGCCGACCCGATTGGTCGGTTTACCAAATCAACCTGAACCTCGGTTGATCGCCCCTTACCTGAACAACTGGCCCCCATCTCTGCAGGTGCTGCTTTCACTACCTCTGACTTCAAATCAGGGTCTTCGGCAACCCTTACAAAAACCAAGATGTCCGGGGTAAGGCTGCGGTGGGGGTTTTGCACCGAGGTCCGCCCACTTAACTCCCGCCCACGCTGGCCAATATGGCGACCAAAGTTCCCAGAGGTTCCGTACCCAACCTAGGGCACCTATGAACGTCTACTTGCTCGGGCGTGTGGAAGTATGCTATCCTCCCCAGCAAGTATCAGTCGTTGGAATGTCCCTGAGTGATCAGGCTACTTCCCTTAAAATAAAAAAATTACACAAATCACGTTAACAATGTGCAAGTAGCGTTCTTATGAATATTCAAGACACGCTAATGCACACAATCACATGCGGTACAATCGTATCTGCACACAAGCAACTAATCTTATGTGCGGAACGATCAGTGGAATCGAAAATTTCGGCTGCGAATTCCTTCAGCAATGAGCTTTGTTGGCCTATATGGGTCTCGCACCAACCCTCTTCGGTTGTGCTCTCTACTTCTAATCTGCTGTACCTGAACCTCCTGGTCCTTGACCTCCTGGTCTGTTATGTACAGCAGACTCTACTGCTCATTAATATGTCGAGACTAACAAGGGACGCCTCCCAAGCCACCCCGCGCTATCACTCTCGCTGGTGTACCTCTTTCTACTGGCCTATGGTTCCCACTTCCGTAATAAAAGAGAAATCATACATATACACACTCTTACATTCGAACACTCTTATTTCTGTACAGAATTCCTTTCATTCGGTATTAGCCTAACCCAGAAGAATTGCAACAGAGAAGGTTATTTCTTTTAACTTTAAACTTTTGGATTTGAGATAGATTTGCGTTATTATCGCGTTACTTCCTTATCGCCTACTAAACAATACTATCGTGCGGTTTGTATTATGTGGGTGTATCCGTACGCTCCGCTGCGTAATATACGCTCCGTGTGTCAACCCTTGCGTTGCGTACGCCCTGCCCTTGTAAGGACACGTGTACGCAGACCAAGTACGTCCACAGTAACACACTACACGTTTATCAATGTGAATGATCTTTAACAGTAATCATTCACTGAACACCACCAAAATCTCCCTTGTATTTCTAGGCGAGACTGTGTGCGTGTCTTTTACAATTATTCCCTTAAATATTACTTTTTATCTTTCAACTATTAATAACAACAAATCTTTCTTAGCACGTTATCAATTATGAAATGGCAAACAGGAGAGTGATATGTGAAAATGCACAGATGAAAATGCAATTCTAAATTTAATCTAATAACATACATTGATGTAAGCACACGCATATAGATATTACATATATGTACCAATCACTATTACTTATGTGAGACCTTATTCAGTGCTTCTAATTTGCATATGAATGTGCTTTTTTTTTAACTAACTCTGTAAAGGCGATTTCTTTCACTGCTGGGAGAGAAAAAAAAAAAACCCAAAGGTTAATTTGCACTTCAATGGCTATCCTACACCAAGCAGAGTTAAAGCTCTTGAAGAGAGACAGTGACAAAACAAAAACAAAAACAAAAAAACTACGTTTTATTTGTGTATTTTCTAAATCAAATATTTAATTTATTATTAACTTTTATTAAACTCTATCTGAAACACTTAAGATTGACTATGATATAGATTAAATAAATGCATTAAAAAAAACTCATTAAATGATGATTTCTTTTTGACAATGGATGGCTGATTATTTCCTGAGTCAACTGAAAATCAGCCGCTTAGGGGAAAAAAAATTTACCTTCCCAAAATGGCCGTTGCTCCTCCCCCTCCATGAGGTTTACACAAAATGGGGGACAGACCTTTTGTCACAAAGAAAATCATCATGCCAGCTCCTTTTAGTTATCACGCTATGCAGAGCGATTAAAATAATTTTAAACCTATTTAAACAGACAAACCATCCAATCTGCGTGTGTAGTTGGCACCAAATAGAAATAAAAACCAGATTTACAAAGACAATAGCTTAATGTTCCTACCTCTGGTTCCGGATTCCACCAGCACTCCTACAACGTAGCGAAACAGACGCTTATTTAGCCAGCACTACTGCCTTCCCGCCCTTGCTGACAGATAACGTCTGTTTTCGTTAGTGCGGATATGTGGAGGACGGACGAGCCCGCAATTGACAAAGCCTAATATATATCCTATATTAAACACTTCTAAAAGGTTAATGAACACAGTACGCAATTGGCGCACAAAGTACCGCAAGGGTACGCCCTTAGCGTAGCAGACGCTGTGCACAGGGTATGAACACAGGCGTCGCAGACACTTACAGAATTAAACTTTAATAACTATACCTTAAGGAATGTACTTATACTGTAAACCTTTGTGCAGTGATAATGTGTAGATGCAATGCAGTGTAACCTTGTTAGTTTAAAAGCTGTATGAGCGTCTGTGACGCTCTGAGAACACTTAGCAATATAATAAACACTCAAATACCGGTTTAAGGTTCTAACACCTTTTAAGGGAGAGAATGAACGTTCAATTGCAAAAGAATACACAATACAATTTATACACTACCAAACTAACATAAACACCTAACAGAATTACTACACGTTAAAATACAATAGTGGCACAATTACATTTAAGGGGAAGGAGAGGGAGAGTGGCTTACAACAAATTAGGAGGTAAAATGTCTGCAGAGAACTTACACATGTGGGAATGATCGCTGCGCCGTTAGTCAATGCTGAGAACCTTTGTGGAGAGAAAAGTGAGCTCACCCAGGCTGGCTGTCCCTATATACACAACACACAGCAACAACAACACAATGGTCCCTACAATACCGCATGGGACAGAAGCTAGACTCCATTTTGGGAAAAACTCCCATGATTCCAAAGTCTGTAACATATGGTTCAAAAGAGAATGCCAGCAGCCATTTTAGATTTGCAAGTCCAAACACATGGCATTCTTTGCTACACCATAATCACATAGCAGAAGACATAAGACTCCACTATATTCCAAAATGTCTAAGCTTCAATATAATGCATATGTGCTGATTTTACAATTCCAAACCATCTAATCACCTTTCACAATTTCAAGCCAACACAGTATCTCAATAACCAGAGCATATGGTATGCTGACTATGCTATCCTTCCAGAATCAGCACCACACATCTCATGCTGTCCATATGAGCCATCACAAGACCAGATCACCAGGTACCCACAAGTATCAGCCTGCTATTGCTACAAGCACATGACTACAGTAACAAAAGGAAGTATGTTTTGACTTCTAACCTTCAGCAAGATGTATCATGTAAAACTACTATAATCTGTTATAAATCACCATCCATAAATGTATACCAGAGATGCTATGCTACAGATTGTCTACTGTTCCAATTCATTACAGATTTCATAGAGTATCATCACAAACACACAACAATCACATAACTGCACAAGCACCATTACCCTTAAGCCATTTGTATCTCCAAACTAACTATTCTATGCCAATCATCTCACAACTACTTTACCACAAACACATATTTAACTATTCTATGCCATTAAGCCATGTGTATACAATACTTAGCCCTAGTAAGGAGATCAGTCCTGGTGATGAGCAAGCCATGCTTCTGGATGCTAGGTTGGTTCTGAGTGAGTGAGCCCTGTGATTTCCAGTGGATATATCATACCTGCGTTCCAGCTGTGGGGGTGTGTGATCCACAGGAAGTGTGTGTCTTTCACAGCATGTGGGCTAGCTGTATCAGTGAGCTGGGCTGGCCATGTGATCTTGGTTATGCAAAACGTTGGGTGATGACTAACACTTGTTATTATTTCAAATTCCTGTCTTGTGGGAAGCTATTGTTTGGCGAATACAAAACAACCCCTGTCTCTGGGTTTTGTTTTGTCTTCTCACTGTCCACTTTCAGTTGAGACAATGACATCTCAGCAATCATTCTTCTGGAGACAACCCTAAACCCATTTGTAAACAAAGGTGCCAGTCCTCTTCATTGAATCTCAAAGCGTAGAGTAATCAAAGGCTATTGTACTCCGTCTGCGGGAAAGAAACTGACTGGTCTTAGGTGTAATTTATTCGGAATACAATTAATCTTCAATTACTATTTCTGTGCTTAACTATGCATAAGAACATGTGAAGCCCTCCCAACATGCAAAGGGGAATCTCTAAGGTCTAAGAGCCATCTTAGACCCATTGATACCTGCTGAACTCAGGGGAATATTAACTTATAAAATACATTATTTTGATTAAATATGTAGCGATCGAGTCGCAAGCTAGACGCGCACAAACTCTACCGTAAATGCACATACCGTGCGCCTGAGCGTGCACGCGACTGCGAATATGCGCACACACGGGAGGGCCTGTGCACGTGCAGCGGGCACACGCATGAGGTGCATATATGGCAATGTGCAGCGTGATATTTTTCTGACTTTGACAGATCTAAAACATAACTTTTAATAATATGCCACTAAAATACTCATTTGGCTCACAGAAAATAGCTAGAAAAGGGATACAAAATGTAAGAGGATGCAGGGTGAGTGTATACTCATACGATGTGCTGACTCATCATTAAAGTCTCCCAATATAGGAGGATTCACCCGCACTCTTACAAAGAAAGTTAGTGTTAATAAAAAATTCTATATGTTCTGGTCAATTTCCATATAATATGGGTTGGGGGTATACAGTCATATATCTGGACTGTAACCTGCCTCCTTGACCAGTACAGATGAACTGTATTAATGAGGCCACAAATGGCCAGGCATTGCAGAGAGCCCCACCTGGGTTTGGATAGTACCATACATGTGATACTGATATTGTGGAGAAAAAATTATTTGGTATCCCCTCTTGAGCAATGATGAAACCTGCTATTGGAAAGAAGATAGAGGTGCTTCTGCTGTTAGTGTTGAAGATTTTATCAATGTCCTAGTGGTTCTCTAGCCCCCTACAACACTTGGTATTCCTTGGAGGTCGCCCTTCCAGGTACTAACCAAGCCCAAACGGCTTAGCTTCCAAGATCAGAAGAGATCGGACATATGAGGTGTGGTATGGTAGTAGAGTCTCTGAACTGATAACGGCACTAATGAGAGAGCACCAGAAAGGAAAATTAAAATACAGTCTGGTGAATCTGCTGTCTGTGTTAGGCAGGAGATTATTCCCGGATCGCAGATGAGAGTTCACCGAATAAGTGTAGTAGAATTTACAAATGTATTCATAGGTTACAATTTTTGAGTATGAATAATCTAGTTCTGTACCCATTAAGGAGAAAAAACACTGTAATTAGATAAGATACTTCTAGTGCTTATTCTAAGAACAACACATGTTGAGCAACCATTCTTTGATTGGTTAGTAGTTTGCATATATAGGGGGTCATTCCGCGTTGATCGCTAGCTGCCGTTGTTCGCAGCGCAGCGATCAGGCAAAAAATCAGCACTTCCGCGCATGCGTATGGTGCGCACTGCGCACGCGCGAAGTACTTTCACAAAAGCCGATGCAGTTTCACACAAGGTCTAGCAACGCTTTTCAGTCGCACTGCTGATCGGTGAGGTAACTGACCATTTTCCGGGAGTGTGCTGCAAAACGCAGGCGTGTTAGATAAAAACGCAGGCATGCCTGGGGAAACGGGGGAGTGGATGGCCGAACGCAGGGCGTGTTTGTGACGTCAAAATAGGATCTAAACAGACTGAAGTGATCGCAAGGTAGGAGTAGGTCTGCAGCTACTCAGAAACTGCATGAAAATTTTTTGCCACCGTCCTACGATCCTTTCGTTTGCACTTCTGCTAAGCTAAGATACACTCCCAGAGGGCGGCGGCTTAGCGTTTGCACTGCTGCTAAAAGCAGCTAGCGAGCGAACAACTTGGAATGAGGGCAATAGTACAAATATCTGCTATACAAAACAGTCAGTATTGCCTCAGAATTAATGAATTAGGTTAATGAGATAATCTCCTCATACATGCAGTAGATAAATATACCACAGAACCTTTAAATTAGGGTGATCACAATAAACACTACAGACAGCTGGTCACTACACACAGAAATAAATGCAGTCTGGCCTGTGCCAGGGAGGTATACAAAGCTGATGGGTAATAATACCCTAAATCACATATGGTGTGTGGCAGAACTGCTAGTCCGTAGCATTATTATGCCTTAGTGGTCGTCATGCAGTGCTACAATGCAGATACGCTCAGTTAAATTCTAATTAGTCTTGGTTATAAGAGAAACAGTGGTCAAAGGGGATACTGATAAATAGTAGTGTAGATTGCCGGAATGATCCTTTTGCAATATGTGCTGGGGATCTTCCAACAGATACCTGGATCCCAAATAGGGATCAAGTGAAAGTCCAAAGGTGCTCCAAGTCCAAGTCCCGGCAGGCGGGCTTATTCACTTCCTAGTGATGCCTACGTTTGGTAGGCATCACCAGGAAGTGAACAAGCCCACCTGCCAGGCGAAATGCATTTTCCCGCTGGACCCCGATCTGGGACTTGGAGCACCTGTTTTGTATAGCAGATATTTGTACTATATATGCAAACTACTAACCAATCAGTGAATGGTTGCTCAACATGTGTTGTTCCTAGAATAAGCACTAGAGGTATCTTATCTAATTACAGTGTTTTTTCTCCTTAATGGGTACAGAACTAGATTATTCATACTCAAAAATTGTAACCTATGAATAAATTTGTAAATTCTACTACACTTATTCGGTGAACTCTCATCTGCGATCCGGGAATAATCTCCTGCCTAACACAGACAACAGATTCACCAGACTGTATTTTACTCTCCTAAAAAAAATTTGGGACACCTGTCCAACGTACACATCCTCTGGTTTAATTTTCCTTTCTGGTGCTCTCTCATTAGTGCCGTTATCGGTTCAGAGACTCTACTACCATACCACACCTCATATGCCAGATCTCTTCTGACCTTGGTTTGGGCTTGGTGTGGGCTTGGTTAGTACCTGGAAGGGCGACCTTCAAGGAATACCAAGTGTTGTAGGGGGTTAGAGAACCACTAGGACATCAATAAAATCTTCAACACTAACAGCAGAAGCACCTCTATCTTCCTTCCAATAGCAGGTTTCATCATTGCTCAAGAGGGGATACCAAATAATTTTTTCTCCACAATATCAGTATCACATGTATGGTACTATCCAAACCCAGGTGGGACTCTCTGCAATGCCTGGCCATTTGTGGCCTTATTAATACAGTTCATCTGTACTGGTCAAGGAGGCAGGTTACAGTCCAGATATATGACTGTATACCCCCAACCCATATTATATGGAAATTGACAAGAACATATAGAATTTCTTATTAACACTAACTTTCTTTGTAAGAGTGCGGGTGAATCTCCCTATATTGGGAGACTTTAATGATGAGGCAGCACATCGTATGAGAATACACTCACCCTGCATCCTCTTACATTTTGTATCCCTTTTCTAGCTATTTTCTGTGAGCCAAATGAGTATTTTAGTGGCATATTATTATTAAAAGTTATGTTTAAGATCATATACATATTACACGGTATTTACCAATTGTTAAGAGTGCGCCCACAAAAGAGTCTTCTTTTTCTTTGTTTACTATTTACGTGTTTCTCTCTGACTCTGGGCGCACCACCAAATGGACACCACAATAGTGATATAAGTCATATCTTGATTGTCCCATTTTTGGTTAGTACAAAATTATTATTTACCATTTTACTGGTGCTGAGTCGTCCTTTTCTGTTTAGCTTACCATTACTGTAAGATCTCTTAGCACATGCCCATTCTGATATATTTGTGCTGAAAGGCCTTACAAGCAGTGATTTTCCTTGGATATGACACAGCTCAGCTATATGCGGCACATTCATTGGATATAATTACATCCACAGAGTAGAACTTTGTTTCATCAAAGGTCACTGAAAATAATTATTGGAGAAAAACAGAGAAAACAGTCACAAAGTCAAAACAAAGTACTATATTTGGCAAATAAAAGTTGTCTGTAGCTGGAAAATGTATTTAACCCATATTAATTACCTACAGCTCGTCAGTAGTTAATCCAACTATTTAACATCAATTTACAGTATTTTATATTTCACACAGCACAAGTATTATGAATGAGGCACAAATGAGTCACTGACTTAAATGTAATATGTGATTTGCAGTTCTGCTTTTTTTTTACATTAAAATTCAAAACTGTAACTTAAGTAAATGCGAGTAGAAGATTAATTATGAATGCATTTTTTTCAGAAGAGTTTAAATGATAGATTTATTGTGTTACCCAGACTGTGTAGGTGCAATTAAATTTTAGTTTGAGCATAATCTGTCTTATGCTCCTTTACTACAGTTTAATTATTTACTTTCTTTGAAGCAAGCTCATAATTAAAGCACAATTGACAAAAGATAAATAAAATGTTTAGGTACGCTGGCTAAATTATTATTTCTTTTTGAAGGCCACCAAAGCTATAATGAAGTTGAACTAATCTGAAAATATATGTTTTAACAAATGCTAATATATATTTAAAATGCAAAATACCCTGACAAAAGGCTAGAACAAAACGATGCACCCTGCTGTACAACAGATTATAATAATAATAATAATAATAATAATAATAATAATTTTATTTATATAGCGCTCTTTCTCCAATAGGACCCAAGGCGCTTAACAGATACATAGCATAATATAGTACAGAAAATAATGAAGTACATTTTCATAAAATACAGAAGCATGAAGACACTAAAAGGGACATTATGGAAATGCTTGAATAAACAGGAAAGTCTTGAGTCTACTTTTGAAGTATTCTATAGTTGGGGCCTCTCGCACTGTGCGGGGAAGTGAGCTCCATAGAGTCGGAGCCGCATGACTAAAAGCTCGACCCCCAGATGAATTACAGGAGATTCTAGGTACTGCTAAAAGTCCTTCATCTACAGATTGCAGTATTCGAGTGGGGCAGTAAGGTTTTGCCTTTGTTATCAGAAAATGTAGTTTGCTTAAAGTCACTTTTTATACAAAGGTTGGTTCTCATAAAAAACTTACAGCATTTTTAATACATTCAGTCCTTTCAGGTTTATGAAACCTTATATTTATATGTGATACTTTACTAATAGCACTTCCATATAATCCACCTTGCATTGATATTATAAACCACCTTGTATTGCTATTATAAGAAATTATCGTAATTTAATTTATATTGCACGTCTAATGAACTTACATATAAAGATTACTGGTTTAGAATGCTCTCTTCATCTTTCTGATCTAAGTAATACATCTCCCTTTAAGGGGCATATCCAATTAGCAATAAGATTTCTCTGGATGAAATGAATGCACATACAGTATAGGGGGGTATTCAATTGAAGTCGGAAACTGCTATCTTGTCGGAAAGACGGCAGTTTCCGACTGTTTTAGGTCGGAAGGGGTTCCGACCTATTCAATCCTGCCCCCTTTTTTCTGACAATTCGGGAAATCCGACTTGTCGGAAATCGGAATCCACGCAGAATTGTCGGAAGCGCAGCCAAACCCGACAGGTTTTAGCCCCGTTTCCAACAATGTCAATCCGACTTTAAAATAGTCGGATTGGCATTGTCGGGAACGGGCCAAACCTGACGGGTTTGGCCGGCCATTAAATGCTCACATGTCAGATCCTTTCCGTCGGAAAGGATCCAGCATGAATTGAATACCCCCCATAGTGCCCAATTTCTGATTCGTTGTCCTATACACACACCATCCAATTGTAGATAAACTTGAGATAATATTTGATGTGAATGGCCACATTAATTGTGTTGAAAGATGGGATAAATCAGGCTGTACCCTAAGAAACTGCAAATAAATATTGTATAACATTATAGAACTCTGTTACTAGTCAAAAGCTAAATATATGGGGCTATTAACAGGCTGCAAATGGTTGATGTTTTCATTTTTGTTTACAAAAGCAAGCCTTTTCAGCAAATAAATGTTCTAGTTAAATTTATGGGTACATACAACTGTCTGTATTGTGATTTTTGAGTAATTTTAAATCATTTTCAAATAATGTTGAAAAACATCTGTATCTCCCACATGCATTGTTAAAAACACCTGTCCCATACATACAACACCCCAATATATCTGTCACACATCTTTTAACCAATTATTATGCACATGCAGATTATCACCCGTGAAATCACATGTACTATAAGCATTAGCAAAAATGAGATGATTAAAAACTTCTAACTGACAGAATAATCTATGTTCTGAAAAATAGAGATTTTCCCCAACTTTTTATTAGTGGTGTGTGGTTCGGTTGTTTAGCATGCAGAGCTCACTCAAATTTAGGGGATCCGAGTGAAACCGAGACCCAGCTCGGAACCATTTTGGGATCTGAGTCGAATTGAGTCCTGATTTGGAGACTTCCTCATGTCGGAACTAAGATCTAAGATCCGAATCTTCATTTTTGGATTGCTTGTAGATCCCTCCCTCATGATCTAAGGTGCCATTTTTACACAAGAGAGTGATATCAACATTGACTGGAAATGAATGTTGTTGATGTTAATAATACTGTAGGAACAATAGGTCCAAATTATATGATTTTAGCTGTTTTTATAAATCTTCATGAAATCCAAAACCACATCAACTCCAGAACATTTGAGGGTCATTTTGGCAAAACCGAAAAACAAAAACAAAATACTGAGGGTGGTTTTGGCAAAATCAAAACCAAAAACACAAGACTCAGTGCACCAAGTATAATAAGATGTACATGGTAGTGATTCATGGTGTAGTACTTTATGTTTATGGAATAAAATAGAAGCAAAGAGCAATGACAATACATGACACACATTTTACAGGAGGAGGTGTTTGGATATACCGTAATGAAATAAGTAGAGGACTCACAAGGTGCAGTATCTCAACAAAGTTTCTGACAGACAACTATTAAATTCAAACAACTTCATCATTCAACTTCAAAATTTATAATATTTCCTCAGATACATATAGAAAAGGTTGAAATGGCCTACATGTACTGTACAATACTACCATCAGTGATGTTCGGTCAGATGAGGTAGCTTAGGCAGAGCCTCACCTGTCATACTCCAGTATACTCAGGGGTTAAAGTGGGGTGGAACAAGGTGGAATTGAGTTCCACCACCTGTAATAGTAGGGGGAACTAGTTCCACCCCCTCCATTGCCCTGCACACTAATTCCAACAGAAAAGCCCACCCCATCACCTACGTCAATAGATGATGCAGGCAGCGCTAGTGTTACTGATGAGCTGCAGCCACCTACCCTTCCTCAGTTCCTGCTGGCTCCATGGTCCTCCTCCATCTACAGCCCATCACTCCTGGTACTCACACATGGTGTGTCTGTTGGACAGCATTCATCCCCTCCTTTGGCCCCAGTGGCTTCCTTTTCTGGCACGGCGTATATGATGTTATGCTGTCACCAGGGGAGCTGGAGGGACAAGAAAGGTGGGGAAGCTGCTGGAGGGACACAGGTGGTGAGCTGCTGGAGTGACAGAGGCAAAGATGTTGCTGGTGGTGGTGGTGTGTGTGTGTGTGTGTGTGTGTGTGTGGGTGTGTGGGTGTGTGTGTGGGGGGGTGTATTACAGTGGTTGTTAGTGTAAGTGAGTTCTACCACCTCTCCAGGACCACTTTAAGCCCTGCGTATACTCCAGAGTTAGAAAACATATTATAAATAACTTTTTTGTATTATTCTAGTCATTTTTTAGAGAAAAACTCTGGCGTATACTGAGGTATGACAGGTGAGGCAGTGCCTCCCCTGCCTACTTTGACCACACCTCTCTGATCAAATTTTGCCCAATTTCCAGCAGTACAGTATACAGTATACTGCTGCGCCTTTGTATAATGCCCACATGAACCCTCAGGTTAATTTATGTATGTGTAAATCTGGCTCTGATATTAGCCAGTGCCTTCCCAGCCATTTACCTCACTGCACATCTACTACTGTACCTCCTCTGCCTTCTGTTTTGCCTGCAGTTCAGGAGAGCTGTTACAGCTCCAGCCTGGAGTATCAGATGGAGGAGGATCACAAACTCCATTTTCTCTGCCCAATGAACAGGACAGGGAATGGTGTCCCAAGGAGATAAAACAGAGTTCAGCACATATTAACCACATCTGCATTGCATTTGATGAATGTATCAAATGCACACAAAATTGCATTGCATTGAAGTGCAATTTCTTTGTTGTGTTTAATAAAAACTTTAATGGAAAGGAAACACTAGGCCCTCACACAGGACATAATATATTTGGCAGCTGGAGATATTAGAAAAGTTAAGCACTACAGGATATTTTTCAAAATACTGAAAAGTTTGAAAACTGCTTTAGGTTTTATTGACACAGACTGGCAGAACTGCGGCATTTGTTCCACTTTAATAAAGATCTGTAGCTCGTCTGATGTTTGGAGATCTCCTGAAAGCATTTTGCAACTGACAGGACATATTATTCTTCTATGTTTAAATACGTAATTTCTCCTGTGTATTTTTACAGCAATACCTTACAATAAGAAGTGTAAGCAGAAAATGTAAAGCCTTGTATTTTGTGCATTTATGTGAATAAAAGTTAGAAAAGTTTTTTTGTAGATGAAAACTTTCATAAAACATTTATTTTGTTTTCTTAACCAACATTATATAATCCAGTCAGCAATCGCAACATTATATAATATCTTTTTTTTGCTGAAGAATGTGTTTGTTTATCCTTTAACCAACCTTTTTTTAGCCGGGGGTTGTCATTTAAGAGGAAATGATTACACAATAAAAGGAAATTTTAGTCAATATGTTACATTCATGATTACATTTAGGGAATTACAACTCAACTAGCAAATGAAAATAATGGTGAACAATAACCCTATGAGACATAAGATTTTATTTTTTCATTTACATAGAACCTGCTTATCCATCAGCTACATTACATTGATGTGCGTTATACCCATTTTCTGCTTAAAACCCAGGTCTGACCCAGGTAACTGAACACGGGTTCAAGCTGTGTCACAGCAGCTTGAAACCCCGTTCACACCACATGCTGGACACCGGTTAATGGCAGGTCTTCCCTCTGCTGTCGCTTGGAGATGACATCACCCCGGGTAGACCCAGCAATAACCGGGATTATTGAGGTAGTGGAAAAGGGGTATCATATACAGGGCTGTTTTTAGACAATATGATCTCCCAGTGCAAACAGTAAAAATGTGCCCCCCTCTTGAAGTATTATAAATGTAGCATACCGAGAAACACTGCGCAAGGCACACATGGCAAAAAAAGGAGGCATGGAATAACTGCAAGGGGTGTGGCATCACAGAAAAGACTACCTTATACCCCAATTTTGGAAAAAATAAAACACACTGACCCAGTTAGGAAAAACAAACAAACACATTGGCTGCCACACATTGGCCGCCACAAACACATTGGATCCCACAGTAGAAACATGCATATAGTACTATACACCTGTTCCCCAGTACATATTAGCACCATACACCTGCCCCCCTGTATATATAACATGATACACCTGCCCTCCTTTACATATAGCAAGCATTATACACCTGCCTCCCCTGTACACACATATACGCCACCCCACTAATATGTCATGGCCCTGACTTCCCTCTGTTCTTACAGGTCTGAGATTGAGGACTCGGTGCAGCATATAGAATGGTCCGCACACATAGCCCCAGTCCTGTATCTTCCTCAGTAGAGATTGGCCAGGGCAATGCACACTCACTACAGCGCTGGGAGCTAGGGAGATGCCGAGCTCGTCCAGGCCAGGCTGCAGTGCAATCTTCCTTCGGGGATACCAGTGTGCAAGGAATAAAACTACCATAGGTTCAGGGAGTGCAGCTACTCTGGGGACCACAGCTGAGGGGGGCCACCCTCCCTGTCACAGTAACATATGCTATATACATTTTTCTCCATTGGGTGGTAACTTTTGCCATGGAGCCTACAAATATCTAGTTGTACCATTGCCAGTGTGTAAGAGATGTTTCTCCTGCTGGTGGGTGTGTGACTGTGGTGGAAGGACCTGAGCCTGTAGCAGCCAGTCAGCCACCTGCCTGAAGATGGGTGCCGGGTGCTCCTCCCCCCCCCCCCCTCCCATGTGGTTCCTGATTCTGAGACTCTCCCCACATGAAGGAGACGGGAGCATTGCTAGCGTAACATGCATTACAGCAATAAGGATTGCAGAAATGGGTTAACTGTGCAACTGTACTGATACAGAAGCACAGTGTGCGATTGCAGGGCTCGCTCGCCCAGAGAAACAGACCTGCTTACACATAACCACATCCTGTGTGGGTTACAACTGTCCTGGTCTAGCACTGGGGACCTGTGATTACTACTCTCTTGTGGTGGAGCAGTATGAAAGCCATCCATCTGGCTGTCATTTCAACTAGTGTGTTACATTCCCCTTTTCTTCTACTCCAGCAATTGTCCTACAAGAACACGAGCAGCTATCTAGCAAAGGTTCACGAGGGCAACAAATAGGATGTCTGTTGTTTTTATAAACCCCTAAAGGACATAATTATTTTAGCTTAAAAATTATATATTCTTCCAGGTCACACAGAATATTTATTTAAAAAATAAGATTTTACTTACCGATAAATCTATTTCTCGTAGTCCGTAGTGGATGCTGGGGACTCCGTCAGGACCATGGGGGATAGCGGCTCCGCAGGAGACAGGGCACAAAAGTAAAAGCTTTAGGATCAGGTGGTGTGCACTGGCTCCTCCCCCTATGACCCTCCTCCAAGCCTCAGTTAGGATACTGTGCCCGGACGAGCGTACACAATAAGGAAGGATTTTGAATCCCGGGTAAGACTCATACCAGCCACACCAATCACACTGTACAACCTGTGATCTGAACCCAGTTAACAGCATGATAACAGCGGAGCCTCTGAAAAGATGGCTCACAACAATAATAACCCGAGTTTTGTAACAATAACTATGTACAAGTATTGCAGACAATCCGCACTTGGGATGGGCGCCCAGCATCCACTACGGACTACGAGAAATAGATTTATCGGTAAGTAAAATCTTATTTTCTCTGACGTCCTAGTGGATGCTGGGGACTCCGTCAGGACCATGGGGATTATACCAAAGCTCCCAAACGGGCGGGAGAGTGCGGATGACTCTGCAGCACCGAATGAGAGAACTCCAGGTCCTCTTTAGCCAGGGTATCAAATTTGTAGAATTTTACAAACGTGTTCTCCCCCGACCACGTAGCTGCTCGGCAGAGTTGTAATGCCGAGACCCCTCGGGCAGCCGCCCAGGATGAGCCCACCTTCCTTGTGGAATGGGCCTTGACAGATTTAGGCTGTGGCAGGCCTGCCACAGAATGTGCAAGTTGAAATGTGCTACAAATCCAACGAGCAATCGTCTGCTTAGAAGCAAGAGCACCCAGTTTGTTGGGTGCATACAGGATAACAGCGAGTCAGTTTTCCTGACTCCAGCCGTCCTGGAAACCTATATTTTCAGGGCCCTGACAACATCTAGCAACTTGGAGTCCTCCAAGTCCCTAGTAGCCGCAGGTACCACAATAAGCTGGTTCAGGTGAAACGCTGACACCACCTTAGGAAGAAACTGGGGACGAGTACGCAGCTCTGCCCTGTCCGAATGGACAATCAGATATGGCTTTTTTGAGACAAAGCCGCCAATTCTGACACTCGCCTGGCCGAGGCCAGGGCCAACAGCATGGTCACTTTTCATGTGAGATATTTCAAATCCACAGATTTGAGCGGTTTAAAATGTGATTTGAGGAATCCCAGAACTACGTTGAGATCCCACAGTGCCACTGGAGGCACAAAAAGGGGGTTGTATATGCAATACTCCCTTGACAAACTTCTGGACTTCAGGAACTGAAGCCAATTCTTTCTGGAAGAAAATTGACAGGGCCGAAATTTGAACCTTAATGGACCCCAATTTGAGGCCCATAGACACTCCTGTTTGCAGGAAATGCAGGAATCGACCGAGTTGAAATTTCTTCGTGGGGCCTTCCTGGCCTCACACCACGCAACATATTTTCGCCACATGTGGTGATAATGTTTTGCGGTCACCTCCTTCCTGGCTTTGACCAGGGTAGGAATGACCTCTTCCGGAATGCCTTTTTCCCTTAGGATCTGGCGTTCCACCGCCATGCCGTCAAACACAGCCGCGGTAAGTCTTGGAACAGACCTGGTACTTGCTGAAGCAAGTCCCTTCTTAGCGGCAGAGGCCATGAGTCCTCTGTGAGCATTTCTTGAAGTTCCGGGTGCCACGTCCTTCTTGGCCAATCCGGAGCCACGAGTATAGTTCTTACTCCTCTACGTCTTATAATTCTCAGTACCTTGGTTATGAGAAGCAGAGGAGGGAACACATACACCGACTGGTACACCCACGGTGTTACCAAAACGTCCACAGATATTGCTTGAGGGTCTCTTGACCTGGCGCAATACCTGTCCAGTTTTTTGTTCAGGCGGGACGCCATCATGTCCACCTTTGGTCTTTCCCAACGGTTCACAATCATGTGGAATACTTCCCGATGAAGTCCCCACTCTCCCGGGTGGAGGTCGTGCCTGCTGAGGAAGTCTGCTTCCCAGTTGTCCACTCCCGGAATGAACACTGCTGACAGTGCTATCACATGATTTTTCGCCCAGCGAAGAATCCTTGCAGTTTCTGCCATTGCCCTCCTGCTTCTTGTGCCGCCCTGTCTGTTTACGTGGGCGACTGCCGTGATGTTGTCCCACTGGATCAATACCGGCTGACCTTGAAGCAGAGGTCTTGCTAAGCTTAGAACATTGTAAATTGCCCTTAGCTCCAGTATATTTATGTGGAGAGAAGTCTCCAGACTTGATCACACTCCCTGGAAATTTTTTCCCTGTGTGACTGCTCCCCAGTCTCTCAGGCTGGCATCCGTGGTCACCAGGACCCAGTCCTGAATGCCGAATCTGCGGCCCTTTAGTAGATGAGCACTCTGCAGCCACCGCAGAAGAAACACCCTTGTCCTTGGAGACAGGGTTATCCGCTGATGCATCTGAAGATGCGATCCGGACCATTTTTCCAGCAGATCCCACTGAAAAGTTCTTGCGTGAAATCTACCGAATGGAATCGCTTCGTAAGAAGCCACCATTTTTCCCAGGACCCTTGTGCAATGATGCACTGACACTTTTCCTGGTTTTAGGAGGTTCCTGACTAGCTCGGATAACTCCCTGGCTTTCTTTTCCGGGAGAAACACCTTTTTCTGGACTGTGTCCAGAATCATCCCTAGGAACAGCAGACGTGTCGTCGGAAACAGCTGCGGTTTTGGAATATTTAGAATCCACCCGTGTTGTCGTAGAACTACTTGAGATAGTGCTACTCCGACCTCCAACTGTTCTCTGGACCTTGCCCCTATCAGGAGATCGTCCATTTTCTTTGAAGAAGAATCATCATTTCGGCCATTACCTTGGTAAGGACCCGGGGTGCCGTGGACAATCCAACCGGCAGCGTCTGAAACTGATAGTGACAGTTCTGTACCACGAACCTGAGGTACCCTTGGTGAGAAGGGCAAATTGGGACATGTGTCAGGAATCGACTCACCAAGCCGACATCCGTCCGCCGCTGCGGACTCCGTCCTGGCTCCCTGCGGTCACCTGTCATCTGTGTCTCTGCCATGGGACGCCATCACGGGCCTGGGAACACTCCTGTGACAGCGGGCGTGTAGCGCGCCGCGTTCCCGCTAGGCCGCGGCATGGGCGCCGCCATGACAGTCTACAAACAGCCAGCATACAGCGGCCAATCCGGTGCTTGGCCGCACCCACTTTCTCTCACTCACCCAATCCCTGTGCACCAAGGGGTATATAAGAGACTGCAGGATCAGTCTGCAGGCATCCTGGACTTTGTGTCACTCCTGCGACCCATGTGTAAGGATCTGTTCCGTTACTCCTGTGTTCCTGGCTCTCTGGCTAAAGACCTGTACTCCTGGTTATCTGCACAAGCTCCGTGGAACTTCAAGGCCCAGCAATACCTGCAAACAGGCTTCACACTCATCACCACCTTGTGTGCTTCAGCCTGCAGTTGAGACTGACTCCAGGTGTGTCTCATTCCAAACACCTGTGATACAGCTTGCTGCTGCCGGTGCTTCAATACCTGCACTGTGAAGTCAGACTCCTGCCTCTGCTACCAGGTTTGCCATTTAACACCTTGCTGCCTAAAGTTTCCTGTTTTATATCTGCACTGGTTTCCAAACCAGAACCACTTTACAAGCACCCGTTCTTCTGTTTATTACATTTCCGGTTTCTACAGTCATCTGCCATCCAGTTGCCATAGACTTTTCAGCTATTACGCTGTGTGATTGACATTTTACATCTGTGATTATTATTTCTGCTGCCATTTCTGTTATTATCATCTGCAAATAAATATCATTGCGCTGATGCGCTGAAACAACATCCAGCCTCCTCGTTTCCTCCCTTATACCTCCACTGACCCACTAGCGCCCCCTCTGGGGACACAGACAAGTCCAGACCTGACAGTAAGTCCAGGATCGATGGACTCAGATGGTGGACGGAGTGTGGGGTCAGAGGCCTTGCAAAACCTGGTCTCCCGTCTGGATGGTCAAGAGGCTGCGCAGCAGCAGATGTATCAATTTCTGCAAGGGATGTCCTCCCAGATAGATACACTACAGCAATCCCTGCCTAGTGTACTCACTCCTATTGTTCCTGTTACTCCAGCACCTGCCAGTGCTGTGAGTTCCTCTATGCCGACTGCATCAGCTCCAGTGTCACGTCTGCACCTGCCCGTGCCGAGCAAGTATGATGGCAGTCCAGAGTTATGTCGCGGGTTTCTCAACCAATGTGAAATCCAGTTTGAGTTGTTGCCACATAATTTCCCCACGCCAAGGTCCAAGGTTGCCTACATCATCTCCTTACTTTCTGGATCTGCTCTGAACTGGGTGTCTCCTCTGTGGGAACGTGCTGACCCTCTGATTAACAACTACACAGACTTCGTGTCAACTTTCAGACGGATCTTTGACGAGCCTGGTCGTGCAACATCAGCTTCCGCTGACCTGATTCAACTCTGCCAAGGTACCCGTAGTATGGGACAATATGTTATTCAGTTCCAGACGTTGGCCGCAGAGGTTCAGTGGGATAATCAGGCCCTGGTAGCAGCCTTCTGGCATGGACTTTCTGACCGGATCAAGGATGAACTGGCGACCCGCGACCTTCCTGTTCTATTGTCTGACCTGATCTCCTTGTGCATTAAGTTGGACTCTCGCATCCGTGAACGCAATAATGAACGCGCTCGGAGTGAGCCACGCAGATCAAGGATAATACCTTCTGTACAGTTCCAGTCTCCCTCTTCTGACGAGCCTATGCAGATAAATAGGTCCCGCCTATCTCCTGAGGAGCGGGCAAGAAGAATGCGTGAGAGACTCTGTCTGTACTGTGCGGCTGCGGGCCACCAGATTAACTCCTGCACAGTGCGTTCGGGGAAACGCCAGATCCTGACCTATAAAGGAGGAGTCAAGTTGGGATCTTTTTGTCAAGCTCCTTCCAATCAAGACCTTATCCTTCCTGTGACGTTGGAGACTTCAGTTGGGCTCCAGTCCGCATCAGCATTGGTGGACTGTGGAGCTGCAGGAAATTTCATCACCCAAGCTGCGGTAAATAAATTTTGTTTATCTACATGTGAACTTTCCTGTCCAGTTTATATTACCGCTGTGGATGGAAGTCGAATTTCCAAGGGGAATATTTCCCATCAAACTGCCCCAGTGGTCCTGGGAGTTGGATTCTTACACTCTGAACTGATCAAGTTCTTAGTTATCCCTCAAGCCACCCAGGAGATCGTCTTGGGCATGCCCTGGCTCCAGCTGCATAATCCACAGTTTGACTGGTCAACATTGCAGCTTACTTCATGGGGTTCACAGTGTCATCAATCCTGTCTAGCCCAAGTGTGTCCCATAAAGTCTACCGAAGTTAAGACACAGTCAAGTCTCCCAGCAGCCTATCAAGATTTCTCAGACGTCTTCTGTGAAAAGGCCGCTGATGTCCTGCCGCCCCATAGGGAATGGGATTGTCCCATCGATCTCCTTCCTGGCAAGAAGCCACCTAGGGGGCGCACCTACCCGTTGTCTGTTCCTGAAACTGAGGCGATGAGTGTTTACATCAGAGAGAATCTTCAGAAGGGATTCATCCGTCCGTCATCATCACCCGCTGGCGCAGGTTTCTTCTTTGTTAAAAAGAAGGATGGAGGACTGCGTCCATGCATTGACTACCGGGGTCTCAATGACATTACCATCAAAAACAGTTATCCATTACCACTCATTACCGAATTATTTGACAGAGTTAAAGGAGCCCGCATCTTCACCAAGTTAGATCTCCGCGGTGCCTACAATCTCATCAGAATCCGGAGTGGTGACGAGTGGAAAACAGCTTTTAACACTCGAGATGGCCATTACGAATACCTAGTAATGCCATTTGGATTGAGTAATGCTCCAGCAGTGTTCCAACACTTTGTGAACGAAATTTTTCGTGATGTCCTGTATAAGCACCTCGTTGTTTACTTGGATGATATCCTCATCTTCTCCCAAGACCTTCCATCTCATCGTCTACAAGTCCGAGAAGTTCTCCGACGTCTTCGTGAGAACCGTCTTTACGGAAAACTATCTAAATGCACCTTTGAAGTACCCTCTATACCAGGCATTCCCAACCACGGTCCTCAAGGCACACCAACAGTGCAGGTTTTAGTGATATCCAGGCTGCAGCACAGATGGTTAAATCAAAATTACTGACCTACTAATTAAATCACCTGTGCTGAAGCCTGGATATCACTAAAACCTGCACTGTTAGTGTGCCTTGAGGACCGTGGTTGGGAATGCCTGCTCTATACCCTTCCTGGGTTATATAATTTCCGGATCGGATCTTCAGATGGACCCGACAAAATTGGAAGCTATTGCCAATTGGTCCATTCCGAATTCTCTCAAGTCTATCCAGCGGTTCCTGGGTTTTGCCAACTACTATAGGAAATTTATTCGGGGATTCTCCACTCTCATCGCTCCTATTACCAACCTGACTCGGAAAGGGGCAAACCATTCCAACTGGTCAGAAGAAGCCTTAGCAGCCTTCCAGAAGATCAAGCTGGCCTTTATGTCTGCCCCAGTTCTGTCTCAGCCAGATGTTAACAAACCGTTCGAGTTGGAGGTGGATGCCTCTACAGTTGGGGTTGGAGCTGTTCTCTCCCAGAAGGGAACCGATGGGAAAGTCCACCCTTGTGGGTTTTATTCTCGCAAATTCCTTCCTGCAGAAGCTAACTACTCCGTTGGAGACCAAGAACTACTGGCGATCAAGCTGGCTCTCGAGGAATGGAGATACCTCCTAGAAGGGGCCAAACATCCGTTCAATATCTACACGGATCATAAAAACCTGCTATACTTAAAGGCAGCTCAGTGCCTTAATCCTCGCCAGTCCAGGTGGGCTATGTTTTTCTCACGTTTTAATTTTAAGCTTCATTTCCGCCCAGGTTCGCAGAATGTTAAAGCTGACGCTCTATCCCGATCCATGGAATCCGAAGAGGAAACACCTGACTCAGTGCCTCATTCCATCCTGAGTCCAGTGGTATTCGCTGCATCCCAAGTCTCCCCGGCTCCTCCTCCTGGTAAGACTTTTGTTTCCCCAGAGCTCCGTCCCAAGTTGCTATCTTGGGCTCATCAATCCAAGTTCACCGGTCATCCTGGTGTTCTGAAGACCTTCAAGTTTCTCTCTGAGACGTACTGGTGGCCAAAGATGAAGGCAGACATCAAGGATTTCGTGGCATCCTGTCCTAAGTGTGTGCAGCATAAGACTCCTCGTCAGTCTCCAGCAGGTCAGTTACAACCATTGTCTGTTCCTAGTCGTCCCTGGTCACACCTGTCCATGGATTTTATCACCGACCTTCCTCCTTCCCAAGGATATAATACCATCTGGGTTGTAGTGGACAGATTTACCAAGATGGCTCATTTTGTCCCTCTCCAGGGTCTCCCGTCTGCCCCGAAACTTGCCCAAATCTTCCTACGGGAGATTTTCCGCTTACATGGTCTACCCTCAGAAATAATATCTGATCGGGGGGTACAGTTTGTAGCGAGGTTTTGGAGGGCCCTCTGTGCTGCCATGCAGGTCAAACTGAAGTTTTCGTCATCATACCATCCTCAGACGAATGGGCAGACAGAGAGAGTTAATCAAGATCTAGAGACGTTTTTAAGATTATATGTTTCATCTTCCCAGGATGACTGGTTCGATCTGCTCCCATGGGCCGAGTTTGCCCACAACTTCCGATACCATACTGCTACTGAAACAACACCATTCTTTGCAGTATATGGGCAACATCCCCGTGTTCCTGACTTCCAAGAACTCCCTCATATGGATGTTCCTGCTGCCACTACTGCTCTGTCTCAGTTTTCATCAATTTGGAAAAAGATTCATGTATCTCTCAAAAAGGCCTCCAGCCGGTACAAATTCTTTGCTGACCGCAAGAGACGTGCGGTTCCTCACCTGAAACCTGGGGACAAGGTTTGGCTATCAACCCGTAACCTCCGTCTTAGGGTTCCGTCCATGAAGTTTGCACCCCGTTTCATTGGTCCTTTCCCTGTTGAAAGAGTCATCAACCCTGTGGCCTATAAACTGAAGTTACCACCTTCTCTGCGTATACCTAACGCTTTTCATGTTTCTCTCCTTAGACCTCTAGTCCTGAACCGTTTTCAGAGTTCTCTTCCAGTTGGCCCCAAAATTCGAACTCAGCGGGGCGTGGAATTCGAGATCGGCAAAATCCTGGACTCTCGTTGCCGGTATGGACGTCTCCAGTACCTGGTCGATTGGTCCGGTTATGGCCCAGAGGAGAGGAGTTGGGTAAACTCATCTGATGTCCATGCTCCAAGGTTGGTCCGTGTCTTCCACAGCACTCATCCATCCAAGCCACGTGGGTGTTCGGTGTCCACCCTTAAAGGGGGGGGTACTGTCAGGAATCGACTCACCAAGCCGACATCCGTCCGCCGCTGCGGACTCCGTCCTGGCTCCCTGCGGTCACCTGTCATCTGTGTCTCTGCCATGGGACGCCATCACGGGCCTGGGAACACTCCTGTGACAGCGGGCGTGTAGCGCGCCGCGTTCCCACTAGGCCGCGGCATGGGCGCCGCCATGACAGTCTACAAACAGCCAGCATACAGCGGCCAATCCGGTGCTTGGCCGCACCCACTTTCTCTCACTCACCCAATCCCTGTGCACCAAGGGGTATATAAGAGACTGCAGGATCAGTCTGCAGGCATCCTGGACTTTGTGTCACTCCTGCGACCCATGTGTAAGGATCTGTTCCGTTACTCCTGTGTTCCTGGCTCTCTGGCTAAAGACCTGTACTCCTGGTTATCTGCACAAGCTCCGTGGAACTTCAAGGCCCAGCAATACCTGCAAACAGGCTTCACACTCATCACCACCTTGTGTGCTTCAGCCTGCAGTTGAGACTGACTCCAGGTGTGTCTCATTCCAAACACCTGTGATACAGCTTGCTGCTGCCGGTGCTTCAATACCTGCACTGTGAAGTCAGACTCCTGCCTCTGCTACCAGGTTTGCCATTTAACACCTTGCTGCCTAAAGTTTCCTGTTTTATATCTGCACTGGTTTCCAAACCAGAACCACTTTACAAGCACCCGTTCTTCTGTTTATTACATTTCCGGTTTCTACAGTCATCTGCCATCCAGTTGCCATAGACTTTTCAGCTATTACGCTGTGTGATTGACATTTTACATCTGTGATTATTATTTCTGCTGCCATTTCTGTTATTATCATCTGCAAATAAATATCATTGCGCTGATGCGCTGAAACAACATCCAGCCTCCTCGTTTCCTCCCTTATACCTCCACTGACCCACTAGCGCCCCCTCTGGGGACACAGACAAGTCCAGACCTGACAACATGGAGGTAAGCATCCCTGATGTCCCGGGACACCATATAGTCCCCTTCTTCCTGGTTCGCTATCACTGCTCTGAGTGACTCCATCTTGATTTGAACCTTTGTATGTAAGTGTTCAACTATTTCAGATTTAGAATAGGTCTCACCGAGCCGTCTGGCTTCAGTACCACAATATAGTGTGGAATAATACCCCTTTCCTTGTTGTAGGAGGGGTACTTTGATTATCACCTGCTGGGAATACAGCTTGTGAATTGTTTCCACTACTGCCTCCCTGTCGGAGGGAGACGTTGGTAAAGCAGACTTCAGGAACCTGCGAGGGGGAGACGTCTCGAATTTCCAATCTGTACCCCTGGGATACTACTTGTAGGATCCAGGGGTCCACTTGCGAGTGAGCCCACTGCGTGCTGAAACTCTTGAGACGACCCCCCCCACCGCACCTGAGTCCGCTTGTACGGCCCCAGCGTCATGCTGAGGACTTGGCAGAAGCGGTGGAGGGCTTCTGTTTCTGGGAATGGGCTGCCTGCTGCAGTCTTCTTCCCTTTCCTCTATCCCATGGCAGATATGACTGGCCTTTTGCCCGCTTGCCCTTATGGGGACGAAAGGACTGAGGCTGAAAAGACGTTGTCTTTTTCTCCTTTATACGGCAATACTTCCATGTGCCGTTTGGAATCTGCATCACCTGACCACTGTCGTGTCCATAAACAACTTCTGGCAGATATGGACATCGCACTTACTCTTGATGCCAGAGTGCAAATATCCCTCTGTGCATCTCGCATATATAGAAATGCATCCTTTAAATGCTCTATAGTCAATAAAATACTGTCCCTGTCAAGGGTATCAATATTTTCAGTCAGGGAATCCGACCAAGCCACCCCAGCGCTGCACATCCAGGCTGAGGCGATCGCTGGTCGCAGTATAACACCAGTATGTGTGTATATACTTTTTAGGATATTTTTCAGCCTCCTATCAGCTGGCTCCTTGAGGGCGGCCCTATCTGGAGACGGTACCGCCACTTGTTTTGATAAGCGTGTGAGCGCCTTATCCACCCTAAGGGGTGTTTCCCAACGCGCCCTAACTTCTGGCGGGAAAGGGTATACCGCCAATAATTTTCTATCGGGGGAAACCCACGCATCATCACACACTTCATTTAATTTATCTGATTCAGGAAAAACTACAGGTAGTTTTTTCACACTCCACATAATACCCTTTTTTGTGGTACTTGTAGTATCAGAAATATGTAACACCTCCTTCATTGCCCTTAACAAGTAACGTGTGGCCCTAAAGGAAAATACGTTTGTTTCTTCACCGTCGACACTGGAGTCAGTGTCCGTGTCTGTGTCGACCGACTGAGGTAAAAGGACGTTTTAACGCCCCTGACGGTGTTTGAGACGCCTGGACAGGTACTAATTGGTTTGCCGGCCGTCTCATGTCGTCAACCGACCTTGCAGCGTGTTGACATTATCACGTAATTCCTTAAATAAGCCATCCATTCCGGTGTCGACTCCCTAGAGAGTGACATCACCATTACAGGCAATTGCTCCGCCTCCTCACCAACATCGTCCTCATACATGTCGACACACACGTACCGACACACAGCACACACACAGGGAATGCTCTGATAGAGGACAGGACCCCACTAGCCCTTTGGGGAGACAGAGGGAGAGTTTGCCAGCACACACCAAAAACGCTATAATTATACAGGGACAACCTTTATATAAGTGTTTTTCCCTTATAGCATTTTAATATATATAGTCATATCGCCAAATAAGTGCCCCCCCTCTCTGTTTTAACCCTGTTTCTGTAGTGCAGTGCAGGGGAGAGCCTGGGAGCCTTCCCACCAGCATTTCTGTGAGGGAAAATGGCGCTGTGTGCTGAGGAGAATAGGCCCCGCCCCCTTTTCGGCGGGCTTCTTCTCCCGTTTTTCTGAGACCTGGCAGGGGTTAAATACATCCATATAGCCCCCAGGGGCTATATGTGATGTATTTTTAGCCAGAATAAGGTACTATCATTGCTGCCCAGGGCGCCCCCCCCAGCGCCCTGCACCCTCAGTGACCGCTGCTATGAAGTGTGCTGACAACAATGGCGCACAGCTGCAGTGCTGTGCGCTACCTTATGAAGACTGAAAAGTCTTCTGCCGCCGGTTTCTGGACCTCTTCACTTTTCGGCATCTGCAAGGGGGGCGGCGGCGCGGCTCCGGGACGAACCCCAGGGTGAGACCTGTGTTCCGACTCCCTCTGGAGCTAATGGTGTCCAGTAGCCTAAGAAGCCAATCCATCCTGCACGCAGGTGAGTTCACTTCTCTCCCCTAAGTCCCTCGATGCAGTGAGCCTGTTGCCAGCAGGACTCACTGAAAATAGAAAACCTAACAAAACTTTTACTCTAAGCAGCTCTTTAGGAGAGCCACCTAGATTGCACCCTTCTCGGCCGGGCACAAAAATCTAACTGAGGCTTGGAGGAGGGTCATAGGGGGAGGAGCCAGTGCACACCACCTGATCCTAAAGCTTTTACTTTTGTGCCCTGTCTCCTGCGGAGCCGCTATCCCCCATGGTCCTGACGGAGTCCCCAGCATCCACTAGGACGTCAGAGAAATGTATTATTTATTTAAATAATATCCTACTTCTCCATCATAATTTTAGTTTTTTTCCATTTCAGAAACCGGGAAACACCTCTTACTGATTTATGATACAAGCGGAGAAGAATGGGCCACATATATGAAGAAATTGCTAAGTTCAAATTTACACATTCTTGAAATAGATCTTTATAATGTGGATTGTAAATCAGAGGAGACTCTGAAGAAACTCACCCAAACGAAGTATCAATGTAAGATGCTAGTGTTGACAAGTTATCTTCTACGGATTTTTGATGAAGACCAAAGCAAGCATTTCTCTCAGCTCCTAGCCCCATCACACAGAGTGGTAATACTGCTGTGTGGTGTTGAGTCCCCTGAGGGGCTTTATGAACTTTTTCCTTTGGAAAGAGACTTTCAAATTATTCTGACTGACCAAGATCCCCAGGACTACATCTCAGTGGTGTCGGCTGTTATTAACAAAGGTACTGTTCCCTGTTGTTTTTACGGGATGTAGTTACAATGCCGGCTGTCAGGATCCCAGCGTTCAGGATACCGAAGGCGAAATCCCGGCAGCCGGAATCCCGGTGCACCAGGGCTATTCCCACTTGTGGGAGTCCACGACACCAACAGAGTGGGAATAGATCCTGAACCCGCAGCATGACTCTTAGCGCTTGCCCCGCTGCCAGCATTCTAGCGGTCAGGATGCCGCTGACAGTCGGCATCCCATCCGCCGGTATATCGCTCCCGTTTTTACAATTACTAAAAGTGTTTATTAGCTCATACAAAACTATTTTATACTATTATGCTGTTTTTATCGCATGATCATTTAGTATACAACATACCTATTTTACAGTATAGGGTAATTCCATATCAAATCACCCCCCAAAAAATGAAATGTCCACCACCCATCTCAGATTTTTACAATTTTTTTGTAGTTAGGAGAGGATGTCAAAACAACTATTTCTGCCAAATATCTCGACTGTCTGACAATTCGTTTATTAAATATTGATTTTTCAATTTATTAAATTATTTATTAATCGCTGCTTCTTTATCCAGTTTATTTGAAGTATCACGGGTGTTTATTAAAGTATCACCATGAAATTTGGACCCCTTAGGTAACTCTTCCTCCCAAATCCAAAAATAAAAAACAAACTACTTTATCTGATTTATGTTTCGAGATACTGTCAAAAAAAACATTTTTTTTAAATACGAAAAGCGCTAGGTTCAGTCAACATTTGATATCCCAATTTTTTTATGTGCTTAACAAAGGTATACATAACTACCACACAAAAAAATCAGCAAGGTACTCTGTTTCATAGTGGAGAAAAAAAATCATGAAGTTGACGTTCAATTACTGTTGTACTACATACATAATTAACACAAGAAAATATGAAATTGAAAAACTTAAACATAACTTGAGTCCCTAACTTATTTAATGTCACAGAATACATGGTAAAACAATCAAGAAAACTTAAAGAAACCCATGGCATACTGGCAGAAACTGAAAAATATAGAGGGAAAGCCCTTCCTGTACAAATCGTTCATCAAGTACAGCAGTTTTACGAAGATGATGAACATTCTCAGATGTGTCCTCGGAAGAAAGTCTGTTTCTGAAAAAGTTCCAGGAGAAAAAAGAATTCACAAACAGAAAAGTATACTGCTAGTAAACTTGAAAGAGCTTTATCTTGCTTTCAAATACCGTTTTCCAGACATTCAAGTTGGATTGTCTAAGGATTGTTCCTTATGACCTACATGGTGTGTTAGTTAGCGTTGCTGCAAGAGGTATGCATTCTGTGTGTGTTTGCGAAACTCACAAAAACGTAAAAAATTATTGTTTGCTGCTCTACCACTAAAGATGGACTACAAATCTCTAACTTGTTTTTTCTTCAGTCGCAAAAACCTGTATGCTTCATCGATGTGATAAATGCCCAGGTCTGGAAGCACTTCAGAAAATAGTTAAAAACGTTTTCATGATAGTGACATGGATGATAAGGACACAATTACTTATAAGCAGTGGGCCCACACTGACCAAAGTAAATTGGTTACAATCGCTAGTACGGTGGAACAATTCCGTGAAGTTATTTGTAGTGCTGTTGATGATGCAGCAGCCCACCTGTATACAGCGAAGTCGCAGGCTGAATACTTATGCCAGTTGACGGAAACCATTCGAACAGAAACAGAAGCTATGTGTTACTAGATTTTGCAGAAAATTATTAATTTGTGTGTCAGGATGCAATTCAAGGATTCCACTGGGACACTTCACAAGCAACACTTCACTCATTTGCTGTATACAGATAGAGCCATGCTTATCTATGCTGCAATGCGTACGCACTGCATACGCATAGCAGCATAGGGTGAATGTGCTGTGCTGCAACTAATCACAGCCTGCGTTCACTCTATAGGCTTCCATTGGCATGCATATGCGTGCATTTGCGGGCACACTTTCCGCAAGGCAACGATTAGCGTGGCTACATCCGGTTTTTAGGCAAGATGAAGATGTGACACTTTAAACTGTGTGAGTCTGTGTGTTATAAGTGATACCTGTGACCATGTAGCCATAACTATGCATGCCTTCATTGCGATCATTGTCGGACTGGGGCATGAAGGGCCCACCGGGGGGATGCAGTGGTAGGGGCCTATGCTTAGGGATATGGCCAGTCTCCAGAGGTGGTTTTCCTAACCATTAGACATTGGTTTTCCTATCCTGCGCGTCGCTATCACTGGTACTAGATTGGCCTGTATGCAGGCACAATCTAGTCAGGTCACTCACTTCACCTCTGTGTGAAGTGAGCGTCCGCCCCCACCCCCACCCCCTTCCTCGCTCAGCACACATCGCGCTGTGTGCTGGGCGGGGGGAGAGATGTGTGCTGAGCAGTCTGTGCTAGATCGCTCAGCACACATCTCTACATGTGTACCCCCTTAAGGATGATTACAGCTATCCAGATACTAGCTTCCTTCCTGTCTCTAAAGGCCAGTACTCAACGGCAGATCAGGGGAGAGATGTGTGCTGAGCGAACCGCTCAGCACACATCTCTCCCCCCGCTCAGCACACCGCGATGTGTGCTGAGCGTGCGGGAAGGGGGTGGGGGGGGGCGCTCATTTCACCCAGCGGGTGAAATGAGCGACCTGCTAGATTGAGCCTGGATGCAGTCCAATCTAGCAGCAGCGATAGCGACGCGAGGGGCCACGCATCGCTATCGCTGTGGGGGGTACACACGGACAGATCTTGCTGAAAATCTAAGCAATCTGGTCAGATTGCTTAGATTATCGCTCCGTGAGTACCCCCTTAACTCTCTGATACAAAAGGTAGTGAGTCACAATGGCGCCACCTATTAATACCAAGTGTAATTGGATTAACAACAAAAATGCTTACACTTAAATTTTGTTTCTGTCATAACCCACAGGTATTGATAATCCACTACAACAGTTTGCTAAAACGTAGAAGAAAAGAATATATAGTGCAATATTGTTTTTATATGATAAGAAAATCATATGCACATGTTGCACTCACATTTGAAAGGATATAGATGGCATATAACACCTAATGGTGTACTCCCACTGGAAGATTGTTCACTCTTCAAGTTGTCACTTTCTATGTGGTGGAACTTCCACTCTAGGGGGATATTTACGAAGCAGTGATCAGAGCGGAGAAGTGAGCCAGTTATGAAGTGCCCATGGCAACCAATCAGCACTGAAGTAACATCTATAATTTGCATACTATAAAATTGTACAGAGCTACTGATTGGTTGATGGGGCAACTTCTCCACTGGCTCACTTCTCCGCTCTTATCACTGCTTAGTAAATGTCCCCCTTAGACTCAAAGTACAAAGAAACACATAGTGCAACAGCGGCTGTACTTGCCACAAGTATCTATTTTTACAAATACACTCACATTAAAAAAGGTAAAAGACAGCATATAACACCAAAAGGTGTAATCTCACTATATGAACGCCACAACAGGGATCCACATCACAATGAAAAAGGGCAGACTAGATGGTCCAAGAGGTTCTTAACTGCTGTAAAATTCTGTGTAATCACTTGGTCCATCTAGTCTGCCCATAAACTGAGGCACAAACTTCAACTTGCCTTCATTTGATCACTGGTATCTGTCAATCTACTGTATCAATCTACAGTAAAAATGTATCATTTATTTATCTATTTAGATTTACATATCTATTTATCCATCTAATATTATTTTCAAATAACATTTAGGTGTAAACAATACTAACCATGCTGTGATGTGTCATATCTGTAAACACTGTACAGCTAATAACTGGCAGTTGTATACCTAGCAGTGACATACCAATTACCAACAGGGCCGGATTGGCCCTTACAGTTACCGGGAAGTTCCTCGGGAGGCCGGATGATCTGCGGGGCCAATTGCAGCATGTGGCCCCGCCCCCCAGTAGCTTGAAACGCTCACCATACTTCCTGCAGCCTGTCGGGACCTGTCAGACGCCGCTGCTGGGAAGAGCTCTGTGCTTCTGCAGCCGCCGTCCTCTCGCGAGACAGATCTCCTCCAGCACCCGCCCAGACAGAACAGCGCGGCACAGAGAGAGAACATGGCCATGCAGTGAGTGGCTGCCCTCTCTTCTTCCTGTCACTCCAGTCCCGGCTCTCTTATTATTCTCCGCTCTCCGCCCTGGCTTCCCCTTTTCTGCTCATTTCCCTTCCTCCCACAGCACTAGTCCCACAGGTTCCCCTCACAGCTCCACGCCCCCTCCTCATCCACGGCACCAGCGACCTCTCCTCCCCCCTTCTCCCCACCGATTACCCTCTCATGTTCTCTCTCCCCCATAGCTTTAACCCCCCCCCATCCGCGGCACCGGCGGACCCCCCTCTCCCCATCCAAAGGTTACCTTCTTCTGTCTTCTTTACCCTCACAGCCCCCCCCCCTCCCATTCACGGCACCCATGACCCCCCTCCCTCCTTCCAGGCTACACTCTCCTGTCTTCTCTCCCCTCACAGGGCCCCAATTCCCCAATTTGCGGTACCCACAACCCACCCTCCCCTCAAAGGCTACCCTCTCCTGTCTTCTCTCACCCCTCACAGCCCCAAACCCCCCCCCCCCCATTCACGGCACCTGCGACCCCCCCTCCCCCACAAGCTACCCTCTCTTGCATTCTCTCCCCTAACAGACCCCCCCATTTGCTGCACCCACAACCCACCATCCCCCCAAAGGCTACCCTCTCCTGTCTTCTCTCTCCCCTTACAGCCCCGACCCACCCCTCATTCATGGCACCTGCGACCCCTCCCCCTCACAGGCTACACTCCTGTCTTCTGTCTCCTCACCCACATCCCCCCAGGCTACCCTCTCCTGTCTTCTCTTCCCTCACGGACTCAAACCCCACCGACCCCATTCGCTGTACCCATGCCGCCGCCAGACAACCCTCTCCTGTCTTCTCTCCCTTAACAACCCGCCCCATTCGCTGCATCCACGACCATAGGCACACCACCCTTGCACGCCTATGCTGGGCATTTCAGGGTTGGATTAACAGGGAGGTGACGGTGGGCCAGGTGGAAGCAATGTGTATGGTGCTGCCGCTTAGATGGTGGGCAGTCATTTAGACAGAGATATCGCCGGTGGCACTTCAAATGTGGAAGCAGCTGCCAGCCAGTTGGAGCTCCTGGACCTAGCTGCTGGTCTGCGAGCTAGCCCCCGATTGGCTGGCGGCCGGCACTACATTTGAAGTGCCACCAGCGATGTCTCTGTGAACTGTTGACCAAGCTCCACACAATCCTAGCACATCGAGGGAGTCGACTGAACGGGAGACTGGGTTATGGGAGAGCCATGCTCCAACACAGTTGGTCATCAATCTCTGCTTGGAGCTCTCCGCACTCTGCAGCCCCAAGAGAAAAATCACAAACAACACATCGTCCAAATCCTGGCACTAATAGGTAAAGGTAGGGACTGCTGCAGCACCTTCTTTTCTATACAGTGACATCTAGGCTCTAGTAACTTCTTCCAAAAGGAGCTATTTACATTTAAACTGTGTGTGTGTCATTTATGTGTTTTAGTGTGGTACTTCTTACTGCTCATTGGAATAATGTGTATAAAGACTCTCCTCTCTGGCATAACGTGTATAAGGGCTCTGATGTGGCCTAACATGTATAAAGGCTTTGCTGTGTGGCGTAACATTTATATGGGTTCTCTTTGTGTGGCATAACACATTTAAGGGTTCTGCGTTGTGGCATAACATGTATAAGGGCTCTGCTGTGTGGCGTAATGTTTATAAGGGCTCTCCCGTCTGGCGTAACGTGTATAAAGGCTATCTGGCGTAACGCATATAAGGTCTCTGCTGTCTAACATAACGTGTATAAGGGCTCTGCTGTCTAACATAACGTGTATAAGGGCTCTGTTATCTGGCATAACGTGTATAAGGGCTTTGCTGTCTGGAGTAACGTGTATAAGGGGCTCTACTGCAGTTAACGTATAAGGGGTACTACTGTGTGGTGTAATGTGAATAACAGACACTACTGTGCGGTGTAATGTGCCGTGTATTTGTGCCGCTGCTCTGTCACTTAGTCTAACAACCAGCTCACTGCAGCCTTTGGGCCAAAATTGTTGAAAAGTTGAACATACTGTATTGTGAGCTGTGAGGTGGTCAAAATTGACTGTAAAATGTCTGTAAATTAATGTTATTGGGGTTAATAATAATCTAGGAAGAAGAAAGGGACAAACTGTGATTTTAGTTTTTTTGATCAATATTTGGAAAAAATTAAAACCAAAATTATATATATATATATATATATATATAATGTGCTGCCCTCAGAACCCTTTGCAATGGCACATATCACACCCCTCTAGTTGCGCCCCTGTGTACTGATCCCGCCCACTTTGGTGTCTGGTCCGCCTACCATTGATTTGGTGCCGCCCACATGAGTCCACTTCATGACATTTTTCCAGGGCCACTTTTAGTTCCCAATCCGTCCCTGCATACCAAAGTTGAGTGACATTACATAAGCTGTCTATAAAGTTAGCCAGCCACATGATCAGCCTTCTGAGGAGATAAATTTTAACTTGCCTACATCCAGAGGCGTCACCAGGTGTGGTGACACCCAGTGCGCACCCCTGATGTACTGCCGCGATAGCGGCAAAAAGGGGGCGTGGCCTTACAGCTAGGGGGCGTGGCTTCATTGGGATACTGGTATCGTCACTCTGGGGGCGTGCCCAGCATCTCCGGAGATGCTGGGCTTCCCCCAGAGACGGTCTCAGTGTGCTGTCGGCTCCTCTGCTATCACAGGAGCCGGGTGCTGTAGCGGAATTTCACACTGCAGCACCTGGCTCCTGTCACTACGGAGGAGCTGACATTTGGTGTCACCCCCTCCAGGTGTCACACCCGGGTGCGGGCCGCACCCCCCGCACCCGCCTTGTGACGCCACTGCCTACATCATATCATTGCTATAAATCATCAATCAATCAAACTATAATATGTATCTATCTTTCTTTCTCTTCAAATATTTATCTATCATTACATTCTTATAATATTTAAATTAAATTATGCTAACCATACACAAGTGATATGTCATATGTGCAGATACAGCCAATGACTGACAGTTCTATACCAAGCAGCGCCCTATCAAACCTCAGTGACATCACAGAACAGTAGCTGTGTATGATGTTAGCCCGTCACATGATCAGCCTACTGAGGTGATAACTTTCAACTTGCATTAATTTGATCACTGCTACGGTACCTATTATTTTCAAACAGCATTTAGGTTTAAATAAAGCTAACCATACCATGATATATCATATCGGCAGATACTTTACATATAATAACAATTACACCAAGCAGTGATATACTAAAGTTGAGTAACATCACAAATAGAGATGAGCGGGTTCGGTTTCTCTGAATCCGAACCCGCCAGAACTTCATGTTTTTTTTCACGGGTCCGAGCGACTCGGATCTTCCCGCCTTGCTCGGTTAACCCGAGCGCGCCCGAACGTCATCATGACGCTGTCGGATTCTCGCGAGGCTCGGATTCTATCGCGAGACTCGGATTCTATATAAGGAGCCGCGCGTCGCCGCCATTTTCACACGTGCATTGAGATTGATAGGGAGAGGACGTGGCTGGCGTCCTCTCCGTTTAGAATAGATTAGAGAGACACTTGATTTACTAATTTTGGGGAGCATTAGGAGTACTCAGTACAGTGCAGAGTTTTGCTGATAGTGACCACCAGTTTTATTTATAATCCGTTCTCTGCCTGAAAAAAGCGATACACAGCACACAGTGACTCAGTCACATACCATATCTGTGTGCACTGCTCAGGCTCAGGCCAGTGTGCTGCATCATCTATTATCTATATATAATATTATATATATCTGTCTGACTGCTCAGCTCACACAGCTTATAATTGTGGGGGAGACTGGGGAGCACTACTGCAGTGCCAGTTATAGGTTATAGCAGGAGCCAGGAGTACATAATATATTATATAGTGAGTGACCACCAGACACACAGTGCAGTTTATTTAATATATCCGTTCTCTGCCTGAAAAAAGCGATACACACAGTGACTCAGTCAGTCACATACCATATCTGTGTGCACTGCTCAGGCTCAGGCCAGTGTGCTGCATCATCTATATATATTATATATCTGTCTGACTGCTCAGCTCACACAGCTTATAATTGTGGGGGAGACTGGGGAGCACTACTGCAGTGCCAGTTAAAGGTTATAGCAGGAGCCAGGAGTACATAATATTATATTAAAATTAAACAGTGCACACTTTTGCTGCAGGAGTGCCACTGCCAGTGTGACTAGTGACCAGTGACCTGACCACCAGTATATATAATATTAGTAGTATACTATCTCTTTATCAACCAGTCTATATTAGCAGCAGACACAGTACAGTGCGGTAGTTCACGGCTGTGGCTACCTCTGTGTCGGCACTCGGCAGCCCGTCCATAATTGTATATACCACCTAACCGTGGTTTTTTTTTCTTTCTTTATACATACATACTAGTTACGAGTATACTATCTCTTTATCAACCAGTCTATATTAGCAGCAGACACAGTACAGTGCGGTAGTTCACGGCTGTGGCTACCTCTGTGTCGGCACTCGGCAGCCCGTCCATAATTGTATATACCACCTAACCGTGGTTTTTTTTTCTTTCTTTATACATACATACTAGTTACGAGTATACTATCTCTTTATCAACCAGTCTATATATTAGCAGCAGACACAGTACAGTGCGGTAGTTCACGGCTGTGGCTACCTCTGTGTCGGCACTCGGCAGCCCGTCCATAATTGTATATACCACCTAACCGTGGTTTTTTTTTCTTTCTTTATACATACATACTAGTTACGAGTATACTATCTCTTTATCAACCAGTCTATATATTAGCAGCAGACACAGTACAGTGCGGTAGTTCACGGCTGTGGCTACCTCTGTGTCGGCACTCGGCAGCCCGTCCATAATTGTATATACCACCTAACCGTGGTTTTTTTTTCTTTCTTTATACATACATACTAGTTACGAGTATACTATCTCTTTATCAACCAGTCTATATTAGCAGCAGACACAGTACAGTGCGGTAGTTCACGGCTGTGGCTACCTCTGTGTCGGCACTCGGCAGCCCGTCCATAATTGTATATACCACCTAACCGTGGTTTTTTTTCCTTTCTTTATACATACATACTAGTTACGAGTATACTATCTCTTTATCAACCAGTCTATATATTAGCAGCAGACACAGTACAGTGCGGTAGTTCACGGCTGTGGCTACCTCTGTGTCGGCACTCGGCAGCCCGTCCATAATTGTATATACCACCTAACCGTGGTTTTTTTTTCTTTCTTTATACATACATACTAGTTACGAGTATACTATCTCTTTATCAACCAGTCTATATATTAGCAGCAGACACAGTACAGTGCGGTAGTTCACGGCTGTGGCTACCTCTGTGTCGGCACTCGGCAGCCCGTCCATAATTGTATATACCACCTAACCGTGTTTTTTTTTTCTTTCTTTATACATACATACTAGTTACGAGTATACTATCTCTTTATCAACCAGTCTATATATTAGCAGCAGACACAGTACAGTGCGGTAGTTCACGGCTGTGGCTACCTCTGTTTCGGCACTCGGCAGCCCGTCCATAATTGTATATACCACCTAACCGTGGTTTTTTTTTCTTTCTTTATACATACATACTAGTTACGAGTATACTATCTCTTTATCAACCAGTCTATATTAGCAGCAGACACAGTACAGTGCGGTAGTTCACGGCTGTGGCTACCTCTGTGTCGGCACTCGGCAGCCCGTCCATAATTGTATATACCACCTAACCGTGGTTTTTTTTTTCTTTCTTTATACATACATACTAGTTACGAGTATACTATCTCTTTATCAACCAGTCTATATATTAGCAGCAGACACAGTACAGTGCGGTAGTTCACGGCTGTGGCTACCTCTGTGTCGGCACTCGGCAGCCCGTCCATAATTGTATATACCACCTAACCGTGGTTTTTTTTTCTTTCTTTATACATACATACTAGTTACGAGTATACTATCTCTTTATCAACCAGTCTATATATTAGCAGCAGACACAGTACAGTGCGGTAGTTCACGGCTGTGGCTACCTCTGTGTCGGCACTCGGCAGCCCGTCCATAATTGTATATACCACCTAACCGTGTTTTTTTTTTCTTTCTTTATACATACATACTAGTTACGAGTATACTATCTCTTTATCAACCAGTCTATATTAGCAACAGACACAGTACAGTGCGGTAGTTCACGGCTGTGGCTACCTCTGTGTCGGCACTCGGCAGCCCGTCCATAATTGTATATACCACCTAACCGTAGTTTTTTTTTCTTTCTTTATACATACATACTAGTTACGAGTATACTATCTCTTTATCAACCAGTCTATATATTAGCAGCAGACACAGTACAGTGCGGTAGTTCACGGCTGTGGCTACCTCTGTGTCGGCACTCGGCAGCCCGTCCATAATTGTATATACCACCTAACCGTGGTTTTTTTTTCTTTCTTTATACATACATACTAGTTACGAGTATACTATCTCTTTATCAACCAGTCTATATATTAGCAGCAGACACAGTACAGTGCGGTAGTTCACGGCTGTGGCTACCTCTGTGTCGGCACTCGGCAGCCCGTCCATAATTGTATATACCACCTAACCGTGGTTTTTTTTTCTTTCTTTATACATACATACTAGTTACGAGTATACTATCTCTTTATCAACCAGTCTATATATTAGCAGCAGACACAGTACAGTGCGGTAGTTCACGGCTGTGGCTACCTCTGTGTCGGCACTCGGCAGCCCGTCCATAATTGTATATACCACCTAACCGTGGTTTTTTTTTCTTTCTTTATACATACATACTAGTTACGAGTATACTATCTCTTTATCAACCAGTCTATATATTAGCAGCAGACACAGTACAGTGCGGTAGTTCACGGCTGTGGCTACCTCTGTGTCGGCACTCGGCAGCCCGTCCATAATTGTATATACCACCTAACCGTGGTTTTTTTTTCTTTCTTTATACATACATACTAGTTACGAGTATACTATCTCTTTATCAACCAGTCTATATTAGCAGCAGACACAGTACAGTGCGGTAGTTCACGGCTGTGGCTACCTCTGTGTCGGCACTCGGCAGCCCGTCCATAATTGTATATACCACCTAACCGTGGTTTTTTTTTCTTTCTTTATACATACATACTAGTTACGAGTATACTATCTCTTTATCAACCAGTCTATATATTAGCAGCAGACACAGTACAGTGCGGTAGTTCACGGCTGTGGCTACCTCTGTGTCGGCACTCGGCAGCCCGTCCATAATTGTATATACCACCTAACCGTGGTTTTTTTTTCTTTCTTTATACATACATACTAGTTACGAGTATACTATCTCTTTATCAACCAGTCTATATATTAGCAGCAGACACAGTACAGTGCGGTAGTTCACGGCTGTGGCTACCTCTGTGTCGGCACTCGGCAGCCCGTCCATAATTGTATACTAGTATCCAATCCATCCATCTCCATTGTTTACCTGAGGTGCCTTTTAGTTGTGCCTATTAAAATATGGAGAACAAAAATGTTGAGGTTCCAAAATTAGGGAAAGATCAAGATCCACTTCCACCTCGTGCTGAAGCTGCTGCCACTAGTCATGGCCGAGACGATGAAATGCCAGCAACGTCGTCTGCCAAGGCCGATGCCCAATGTCATAGTACAGAGCATGTCAAATCCAAAACACCAAATATCAGTAAAAAAAGGACTCCAAAACCTAAAATAAAATTGTCGGAGGAGAAGCGTAAACTTGCCAATATGCCATTTACCACACGGAGTGGCAAGGAACGGCTGAGGCCCTGGCCTATGTTCATGGCTAGTGGTTCAGCTTCACATGAGGATGGAAGCACTCAGCCTCTCGCTAGAAAAATGAAAAGACTCAAGCTGGCAAAAGCAGCACAGCAAAGAACTGTGCATTCTTCGAAATCCCAAATCCACAAGGAGAGTCCAATTGTGTCGGTTGCGATGCCTGACCTTCCCAACACTGGACGTGAAGAGCATGCGCCTTCCACCATTTGCACGCCCCCTGCAAGTGCTGGAAGGAGCACCCGCAGTCCAGTTCCTGATAGTCAGATTGAAGATGTCAGTGTTGAAGTACACCAGGATGAGGAGGATATGGGTGTTGCTGGCGCTGGGGAGGAAATTGACCAGGAGGATTCTGATGGTGAGGTGGTTTGTTTAAGTCAGGCACCCGGGGAGACACCTGTTGTCCGTGGGAGGAATATGGCCGTTGACATGCCAGGTGAAAATACCAAAAAAATCAGCTCTTCGGTGTGGAGGTATTTCACCAGAAATGCGGACAACAGGTGTCAAGCCGTGTGTTCCCTTTGTCAAGCTGTAATAAGTAGGGGTAAGGACGTTAACCACCTCGGAACATCCTCCCTTATACGTCACCTGCAGCGCATTCATAATAAGTCAGTGACAAGTTCAAAAACTTTGGGTGACAGCGGAAGCAGTCCACTGACCAGTAAATCCCTTCCTCTTGTAACCAAGCTCACGCAAACCACCCCACCAACTCCCTCAGTGTCAATTTCCTCCTTCCCCAGGAATGCCAATAGTCCTGCAGGCCATGTCACTGGCAATTCTGACGAGTCCTCTCCTGCCTGGGATTCCTCCGATGCATCCTTGCGTGTAACGCCTACTGCTGCTGGCGCTGCTGTTGTTGCCGCTGGGAGTCGATGGTCATCCCAGAGGGGAAGTCGTAAGCCCACTTGTACTACTTCCAGTAAGCAATTGACTGTTCAACAGTCCTTTGCGAGGAAGATGAAATATCACAGCAGTCATCCTACTGCAAAGCGGATAACTGAGTCCTTGACAACTATGTTGGTGTTAGACGTGCGTCCGGTATCCGCCGTTAGTTCACAGGGAACTAGACAATTTATTGAGGCAGTGTGCCCCCGTTACCAAATACCATCTAGGTTCCACTTCTCTAGGCAGGCGATACCGAGAATGTACACGGACGTCAGAAAAAGACTCACCAGTGTCCTAAAAAATGCAGTTGTACCCAATGTCCACTTAACCACGGACATGTGGACAAGTGGAGCAGGGCAGGGTCAGGACTATATGACTGTGACAGCCCACTGGGTAGATGTATGGACTCCCGCCGCAAGAACAGCAGCGGCGGCACCAGTAGCAGCATCTCGCAAACGCCAACTCTTTCCTAGGCAGGCTACGCTTTGTATCACCGCTTTCCAGAATACGCACACAGCTGAAAACCTCTTACGGCAACTGAGGAAGATCATCGCGGAATGGCTTACCCCAATTGGACTCTCCTGTGGATTTGTGGCATCGGACAACGCCAGCAATATTGTGTGTGCATTAAATATGGGCAAATTCCAGCACGTCCCATGTTTTGCACATACCTTGCATTTGGTGGTGCAGAATTTTTTAAAAAACGACAGGGGCGTGCAAGAGATGCTGTCGGTGGCCAGAAAAATTGAGGGACACTTTCGGCGTACAGGCACCACGTACAGAAGACTGGAGCACCACCAAAAACTACTGAACCTGCCCTGCCATCATCTGAAGCAAGAAGTGGTAACGAGGTGGAATTCAACCCTCTATATGCTTCAGAGGTTGGAGGAGCAGCAAAAGGCCATTCAAGCCTATACAATTGAGCACGATATAGTAGGTGGAATGCACCTGTCTCAAGTGCAGTGGAGAATGATTTCAACGTTGTGCAAGGTTCTGATGCCCTTTGAACTTGCCACACGTGAAGTCAGTTCAGACACTGCCAGCCTGAGTCAGGTCATTCCCCTCATCAGGCTTTTGCAGAAGAAGCTGGAGGCATTGAAGAAGGAGCTAAAAGGGAGCGATTCCGCTAGGCATGTGGGACTTGTGGATGCAGCCCTTAATTCGCTTAACAAGGATTCACGGGTGGTCAATCTGTTGAAATCAGAGCACTACATTTTGGCCACCGTGCTCGATCCTAGATTTAAAGCCTACCTTGGATCTCTCTTTCCGGCAGACACAAGTCTGCTGGGGTTGAAAGACCTGCTGGTGACAAAATTGTCAAGTCAAGCGGAACGCGACCTGTCAACATCTCCTCCTTCACATTCTCCCGCAACTGGGGGTGCGAGGAAAAGGCTCAGAATTCCGAGCCCACCCGCTGGCGGTGATGCAGGGCAGTCTGGAGCGACTGCTGATGCTGACATCTGGTCCGGACTGAAGGACCTGACAACGATTACGAACATGTCGTCTACTGTCACTGCATATGATTCTCTCAACATTGATAGAATGGTGGAGGATTATATGAGTGACCGCATCCAAGTAGGCACGTCACACAGTCCGTACTTATACTGGCAGGAAAAAGAGGCAATTTGGAGGCCCTTGCACAAACTGGCTTTATTCTACCTAAGTTGCCCTCCCACAAGTGTGTACTCCGAAAGAGTGTTTAGTGCCGCCGCTCACCTTGTCAGCAATCGGCGTACGAGGTTACATCCAGAAAATGTGGAGAAGATGATGTTCATTAAAATGAATTATAATCAATTCCTCCGCGGAGACATTGACCAGCAGCAATTGCCTCCACAAAGTACACAGGGAGCTGAGATGGTGGATTCCAGTGGGGACGAATTGATAATCTGTGAGGAGGGGGATGTACACGGTGATATATCGGAGGGTGAAGATGAGGTGGACATCTTGCCTCTGTAGAGCCAGTTTGTGCAAGGAGAGATTAATTGCTTCTTTTTTTGGGGGGGTCCAAACCAACCCGTCATATCAGTCACAGTCGTGTGGCAGACCCTGTCACTGAAATGATGGGTTGGTTAAAGTGTGCATGTCCTGTTTTGTTTATACAACATAAGGGTGGGTGGGAGGGCCCAAGGACAATTCCATCTTGCACTTCTTTTTTCTTTTCTTTTTCTTTGCATCATGTGCTGATTGGGGAGGGTTTTTTGGAAGGGACATCCTGCGTGACACTGCAGTGCCACTCCTAGATGGGCCCGGTGTTTGTGTCGGCCACTAGGGTCGCTAATCTTACTCACACAGTCAGCTACCTCATTGCGCCTCTTTTTTTTCTTTGCGTCATGTGCTGTTTGGGGAGGGTTTTTTGGAAGGGACATCCTGCGTGACACTGCAGTGCCACTCCTAGATGGGCCCGGTGTTTGTGTCAGCCACTAGGGTCGCTAATCTTACTCACACAGCTACCTCATTGCGCCTCTTTTTTTCTTTGCGTCATGTGCTGTTTGGGGAGGGTTTTTTGGAAGGGACATCCTGCGTGACACTGCAGTGCCACTCCTAGATGGGCCCGGTGTTTGTGTCGGCCACTAGGGTCGCTTATCTTACTCACACAGCGACCTCGGTGCAAATTTTAGGACTAAAAATAATATTGTGAGGTGTGAGGTTTTCAGAATAGACTGAAAATGAGTGTAAATTATGGTTTTTGAGGTTAATAATACTTTGGGATCAAAATGACCCCCAAATTCTATGATTTAAGCTGTTTTTTAGTGTTTTTTGAAAAAAACACCCGAATCCAAAACACACCCGAATCCGACAAAAAAAATTCGGTGAGGTTTTGCCAAAACGCGTTCGAACCCAAAACACGGCCGTGGAACCGAACCCAAAACCAAAACACAAAACCCGAAAAATTTCAGGCGCTCATCTCTAATCACAAAGGCAATTTATGATATTAGCCATTCACATATTCAGCCTATTGAGGTGAAAAACTTCAACTTGCCTGCATTTAATAACTGCTATCTATCGATCTATACAGTACAGTATAAATCTATCTATAAATCTACAGTATTTATCTATCTGTCATCATATTCTTATAACATTTATGGTAAATTATGTTTACTAAACACAGGGATATGTCATATGTGCAGATACAGCTAATTTACAGTTCTATACATTGGTATTTCTGTAATGGGTGCAATGTGTGCAGTGCAGGGGGGGGCCCCACACCGCACACATTGCACCAATAGTTTAGTATTCACCTCTCCGGAGTCCAGTGTCGGACGCTGTAGCCGCCTCCGTCCAGCACAAAATCGACTCCAAACTCCAAAATGGCCGCCGCGCATCTGCACTTTAATTTTTGTCTCCGGAACATGGCAGGCGCCATGTTTCCGGAGACCTGCGCAAGCGCAGTAGTCTCCGGCACAGTTTCAACGTCCTGCATTTGATAACTTCTACAGTATCTATTAATCCTTTAACCCTTCATGACCCGTGTCCATTTAAATTGACATAATTAAAAAAATGTATTGCGTAGACTGTATTGTGATGATGGCTGCCATTCAAATCCCAATGTCTATTTATATGAATGAAAATACTGTGGAAATGTTCTGGCAGATGGCAGCACTGGCCGCTGCGAGTTTGAAAGATGGCTTCGCTCAGAAAGATCACCACGAGGTAAGTATTCCACTTTACAAGTAAAATGACGTACTTCAATTGATGTTATGGTGTATGAGCTACAATGCTAGCAAATTGTTGTCCATTAGGATAGACATTGGGTCTAAATGACCAAACCTTATTTTTTGAGGGTTACTTAGGGCCTCATTCGTCTACTTTACCAATGCCATCACTGGGATACACTGGTAACACTGCATGGATCATAAAGGGTTAATCTACACCATGATTCTATCTAATATTTTCAAAAGGCATTTAAGTTTACACAAAGCAAACCATACTGTGATATGTCACAATTGCAAATAATGGCCCTCATTCCGAGTTGTTCGCTCGGTATTTTTCATCGCATCGCAATGAAAATCCGCTTAGTACGCATGCGCAATGTTCGCACTGCGACTGCGCCAAGTAACTTTGCTATGTAGAAAGTATTTTTACTCACGGCTTTTTCATCGCTCCGGCGAACGTAATGTGATTGACAGGAAATGGGTGTTACTGGGCGGAAACACGGCGTTTCAGGGGCGTGTGGCTGAAAACGCTACCGTTTCCGGAAAAAACGCAGGAGTGGCTGGAGAAACGGTGGGAGTGCCTGGGCGAACGCTGGGTGTGTTTGTGACGTCAACCAGGAACGACAAGCACTGAACTGATCGCACAGGCAGAGTAAGTCTGGAGCTACTCTGAAACTGCTAAGTAGTTAGTAATCGCAATATTGCGAATACATCGGTCGCAATTTTAAGAAGCTAAGATTCACTCCCAGTAGGCGGCGGCTTAGCGTGTGTAACTCTGCTAAATTCGCCTTGCGACCGATCAACTCGGAATGAGGGCCAATGTACAGCTAATAAATGACTGTTTTATACCAAGCAGTAACATAAACATACCAAACATAAGTTACATCACAAAGGCGGTGTATAATATTAGCCAGTCACATGATCAGCCTACTGAGGTGTTATCTTGCCTGCATTCAATCACTGCTATATAGAAATGAATTAATCTATCATATAATTCTATCATTATATTCTTATAATATTTAAGTTAAATTATGCTTACCGTACACAGTAATATGTCATATGTGTGGATGCAGCCAACAACTGAAAATTCTATATAAAACAATGCCATACCAAACCTCAGTGACTTCACAATAGTTGTGTATGATGCTAGCCTGTCACATGATTAGTATACTGAGGTGATAAATTTGAACTTGCCTGCATTTGATTACTGCTCAGTATATAAAACTACAGTAAAAATCTATCTATCTATCTATCTATCTATCTATCTATCTATCTATCTATCTATCTATCTATCTGTCTGTCTGTCTGTCTGTCTGTCTGTCTGTCTGTCTGTCTGTCATTTTCAAATAACATTTAGGTTAAAATAAGCTTACTATACACTGTCACGGACAGAAAAAGGTGAAAAACTTCAATTTGACTGCATTTGGTCACTGGTATCTGTCAAACTATAAATCTACAGTATCTATTATTATTATTATAATTTATTTATATAGCGCAAACATATTCCGCAGCACTTTACAGAGAATAATTTGTCATTCACATCGGTACCTGCCCCAGTAGAGCTTACAATCCATATTCCCTACCATATGCACACACATTCACACTAGGGTTGATTTTTGATAGGAGCCAATTAACCTACCAGTTTATTTTATGGGGATTGTGGGAACAACCCGGAGCACCCAATGCCAGAGTTTTTGCTTTCCTTGTGCGACAAATTGTGTAGTCATAAACAGAATATTACCATGTCTGTGAGCGGCAAAAGTGACGAGGAGAATTTATCAGGCACTCCTACATCCCTAACATGTTTATCTTGTAAAACAGGGTTAATTGACCAATTGGTCACATATGAGGGGTTTTGTGCGAACTGTTTTGCTTTTCAGCAAAGTAAAAAAAAGGATCTGGGTCAACAACCAACAGAGCCACCGGGGAGTATGTTCGTACAGACTTTGTCTACAATAGCGGACAGGTTAACTCCGGCAGCACCACCCCAGGGGATAGGTTAGACTATTAACCCATACATGCAGCTCCCTTCCTACGGTTTGGTTCCAGTAGCTTCTACAAGTAACCAAGGGACAGGTAAGACTAAGACAGATGCGGGTTTTGTGTTTTGGTTTTGGGTTCGGTTCCGCGGCCGTGTTTTGGGTTCGACCGCGTTTTGGCAAAACCGCACCGAATTTTTTTTGTCGGATTCGGGTGTGTTTTGGATTCGGGTGTTTTTTTCCAAAAAACCTAAAAAACAGCTTAAATCATAGAATTTGGGGGTCATTTTGATCCCAAAGTATTATTAACCTCAAAAACCATAATTTCCACTCATTTTCAGTCTATTCTGAATACCTCACACCTCAGAATAATATTTTTAGTCCTAAAATTTGCACAGAGGTCGCTGGATGACTAAGCTAAGCGACCCTAGTGGCCGACACAAACACCTGGCCCATCTAGGAGTGGCACTGCAGTGTCACGCAGGATGGCCCTTCCAAAAAACACTCCCCAAACAGCACATGACGCAAAGAAAAAAAGAGGCGCAATGAGGTAGCTGTGTGAGTAAGATAAGCGACCCTAGTGGCCGACACAAACACCGGGCCCATCTAGGAGTGGCACTGCAGTGTCACGCAGGATGGCCCTTCCAAAAAACACTCCCCAAACAGCACATGACGCAAAGAAAAAAAGAGGCGCAATGAGGTAGCTGTGTGAGTAAGATAAGCGACCCTAGTGGCCGACACAAACACCGTGCCCATCTAGGAGTGGCACTGCAGTGTCACGCAGGATGGCCCTTCCAAAAAACACTCCCCAAACAGCACATGACGCAAAGAAAAAAAGAGGCGCAATGAGGTAGCTGTGTGAGTAAGATAAGTGACCCTAGTGGCCGACACAAACACCGGGCCCATCTAGGAGTGGCACTGCAGTGTCACGCAGGATGGCCCTTCCAAAAAACACTCCCCAAACAGCACATGACGCAAAGAAAAAAAGAGGCACAATGAGGTAGCTGTGTGAGTAAGATAAGCGACCCTAGTGGCCGACACAAACACCGGGCCCATCTAGGAGTGTCACTGCAGTGTCACGCAGGATGGCCCTTCCAAAAAACACTCCCCAAACAGCACATGACGCAAAGAAAAAAAGAGGCGCAATGAGGTAGCTGTGTGAGTAAGATAAGCGACCCTAGTGGCCGACACAAACACCGGGCCCATCTAGGAGTGGCACTGCAGTGTCACGCAGGATGGCCCTTCCAAAAAACACTCCCCAAACAGCACATGACGCAAAGAAAAAAAGAGGCGCAATGAGGTAGCTGTGTGAGTAAGATAAGCGACCCTAGTGGCCGACACAAACACCGGGCCCATCTAGGAGTGGCACTGCAGTGTCACGCAGGATGGCCCTTCCAAAAAACACTCCCCAAACAGCACATGACGCAAAGAAAAAAAGAGGCGCAATGAGGTAGCTGTGTGAGTAAGATAAGCGACCCTAGTGGCCGACACAAACACCGGGCCCATCTAGGAGTGGCACTGCAGTGTCACGCAGGATGGCCCTTCCAAAAAACACTCCCCAAACAGCACATGACGCAAAGAAAAAAAGAGGCGCAATGAGGTAGCTGTGTGAGTAAGATAAGCGACCCTAGTGGCCGACACAAACACCGGGCCCATCTAGGAGTGGCACTGCAGTGTCACGCAGGATGGCCCTTCCAAAAAACACTCCCCAAACAGCACATGACGCAAAGAAAAAAAGAGGCGCAATGAGGTAGCTGTGTGAGTAAGATAAGCGACCCTAGTGGCCGACACAAACACCGGGCCCATCTAGGAGTGGCACTGCAGTGTCACGCAGGATGGCCCTTCCAAAAAACACTCCCCAAACAGCACATGACGCAAAGAAAAAAAGAGGCGCAATGAGGTAGCTGTGTGAGTAAGATAAGCGACCCTAGTGGCCGACACAAACACCGGGCCCATCTAGGAACGGCACTGCAGTGTCACGCAGGATGGCCCTTCCAAAAAACACTCCCCAAACAGCACATGACGCAAAGAAAAAAAGAGGCGCAATGAGGTAGCTGTGTGAGTAAGATAAGCGACCCTAGTGGCCGACACAAACACCGGGCCCATCTAGGAGTGGCACTGCAGTGTCACGCAGGATGGCCCTTCCAAAAAACACTCCCCAAACAGCACATGACGCAAAGAAAAAAAGAGGCGCAATGAGGTAGCTGTGTGAGTAAGATAAGCGACCCTAGTGGCCGACACAAACACCGGGCCCATCTAGGAGTGGCACTGCAGTGTCACGCAGGATGGCCCTTCCAAAAAACACTCCCCAAACAGCACATGACGCAAAGAAAAAAAGAGGCGCAATGAGGTAGCTGTGTGAGTAAGATAAGCGACCCTAGTGGCCGACACAAACACCGGGCCCATCTAGGAGTGGCACTGCAGTGTCACGCAGGATGGCCCTTCCAAAAAACACTCCCCAAACAGCACATGACGCAAAGAAAAAAAGAGGCGCAATGAGGTAGCTGTGTGAGTAAGATAAGCGACCCTAGTGGCCGACACAAACACCGGGCCCATCTAGGAGCGGCACTGCAGTGTCACGCAGGATGGCCCTTCCAAAAAACACTCCCCAAACAGCACATGACGCAAAGAAAAAAAGAGGCGCAATGAGGTAGCTGTGTGAGTAAGATAAGCGACCCTAGTGGCCGACACAAACACCGGGCCCATCTAGGAGTGGCACTGCAGTGTCACGCAGGATGGCCCTTCCAAAAAACACTCCCCAAACAGCACATGACGCAAAGAAAAAAAGAGGCGCAATGAGGTAGCTGTGTGAGTAAGATAAGCGACCCTAGTGGCCGACACAAACACCGGGCCCATCTAGGAGTGTCACTGCAGTGTCACGCAGGATGGCCCTTCCAAAAAACACTCCACAAACAGCACATGACGCAAAGAAAAATTAAAGAAAAAAGAGGTGCAAGATGGAATTGTCCTTGGGCCCTCCCACCCACCCTTATGTTGTATAAACAGGACATGCACACTTTAACCAACCCATCATTTCAGTGACAGGGTCTGCCACACGACTGTGACTGAAATGACGGGATGGTTTGGACCCCCACCAAAAAAGAAGCAATTAATCTCTCCTTGCACAAACTGGCTCTACAGAGGCAAGATGTCCACCTCATCATCATCCTCCGATATATCACCGTGTACATCCCCCTCCTCACAGATTATCAATTCGTCCCCACTGGAATCCACCATCTCAGCTCCCTGTGTACTTTGTGGAGGCAATTGCTGCTGGTCAATGTCTCCACGGAGGAATTGATTATAATTCATTTTAATGAACATCATCTTCTCCACATTTTCTGGATGTAACCTCGTACGCCGATTGCTGACAAGGTGAGCGGCGGCACTAAACACTCTTTCGGAGTACACACTTGTGGGAGGGCAACTTAGGTAGAATAAAGCCAGTTTGTGCAAGGGCCTCCAAATTGCCTCTTTTTCCTGCCAGTATAAGTACGGACTGTGTGACGTGCCTACTTGGATGCGGTCACTCATATAATCCTCCACCATTCTTTCAATGGTGAGAGAATCATATGCAGTGACAGTAGACGACATGTCCGTAATCGTTGTCAGGTCCTTCAGTCCGGACCAGATGTCAGCATCAGCAGTCGCTCCAGACTGCCCTGCATCACCGCCAGCGGGTGGGCTCGGAATTCTGAGCCTTTTCCTCGCACCCCCAGTTGCGGGAGAATGTGAAGGAGGAGATGTTGACAGGTCGCGCTCCGCTTGACTTGACAATTTTCTCACCAGCAGGTCTTTCAACCCCAGCAGACTTGTGTCTGCCGGAAAGAGAGATCCACGGTAGGCTTTAAATCTAGGATCGAGCACGGTGGCCAAAATGTAGTGCTCTGATTTCAACAGATTGACCACCCGTGAATCCTTGTTAAGCGAATTAAGGGCTCCATCCACAAGTCCCACATGCCTAGCGGAATCGCTCCGTGTTAGCTCCTCCTTTAATGTCTCCAGCTTCTTCTGCAAAAGCCTGATGAGGGGAATGACCTGACTCAGGCTGGCAGTGTCTGAACTGACTTCACGTGTGGCAAGTTCAAAGGGCAGCAGAACCTTGCACAACGTTGAAATCATTCTCCACTGCGCTTGAGACAGGTGCATTCCACCTCCTATATCGTGCTCAATTGTATAGGCTTGAATGGCCTTTTGCTGCTCCTCCAACCTCTGAAGCATATAGAGGGTTGAATTCCACCTCGTTACCACTTCTTGCTTCAGATGATGGCAGGGCAGGTTCAGTTGTTTTTGGTGGTGCTCCAGTCTTCTGTACGTGGTGCCTGTACGCCGAAAGTGTCCCGCAATTCTTCTGGCCACCGACAGCATCTCTTGCACGCCCCTGTCGTTTTAAAAAAAATTCTGCACCACCAAATTCAAGGTATGTGCAAAACATGGGACGTGCTGGAATTTGCCCATATTTAATGCACACACAATATTGCTGGCGTTGTCCGATGCCACAAATCCACAGGAGAGTCAAATTGGGGTAAGCCATTCCGCGATGATCTTCCTCAGTTGCCGTAAGAGGTTTTCAGCTGTGTGCGTATTCTGGAAACCGGTGATACAAAGCGTAGCCTGCCTAGGAAAGAGTTGGCGTTTGCGAGATGCTGCTACTGGTGCCGCCGCTGCTGTTCTTGCGGCGGGAGTCCATACATCTACCCAGTGGGCTGTCACAGTCATATAGTCCTGACCCTGCCCTGCTCCACTTGTCCACATGTCCGTGGTTAAGTGGACATTGGGTACAGCTGCATTTTTTAGGACACTGGTGACTCTTTTTCTGAGGTCTGTGTACATTTTCGGTATCGCCTGCCTAGAGAAATGGAACCTAGATGGTATTTGGTACCGGGGACACAGTACCTCCAACAAGTCTCTAGTTGGCTCTGCAGTAATGATGGATACCGGAACCACGTTTCTCACCACCCAGGATGCCAAGGCCTCAGTTATCCGCTTTGCAGTAGGATGACTGCTGTGATATTTCATCTTCCTCGCAAAGGACTGTTGGACGACCATCGACTCCCAGCAGCAACAACAGCAGCGCCAGCAGCAGTAGGCGTTACACGCAAGGATGCATCGGAGGAATCCCAGGCAGGAGAGGAATCGTCAGAATTGCCAGTGACATGGCCTGCAGGACTATTGGCATTCCTGGGGAAGGAGGAAATTGACACTGAGGGAGTTGGTGGGGTGGTTTGCGTGAGCTTGGTTACAAGAGGAAGGTATTTACTGGTCAGTGGACTGCTTCCGCTGTCACCCAAAGTTTTTGAACTTGTCACTGACTTATTATGAATGCGCTGCAGGTGACGTATAAGGGAGGATGTTCCGAGGTGGTTAACGTCCTTACCCCTACTTATTACAGCTTGACAAAGGCAACACACGGCTTGACACCTGTTGTCCGCATTTCTGTTGAAATACTTCCACACCGAAGAGCTGATTTTTTTGGTATTTTCACCAGGCATGTCAGTGGCCATATTCCTCCCATGGACAACAGGTGTCTCCCGGGTGCCTGACTTAAACAAACCACCTCACCATCAGAATCCTCCTGGTCAATTTCCTCCCCAGCGCCAGCAACACCCATATCCTCCTCATCCTGGTGTACTTCAACACTGACATCTTCAATCTGACTATCAGGAACTGGACTGCGGGTGCTCCTTCCAGCACTTGCAGGGGGCGTGCAAATGGTGGAAGGCGCATGCTCTTCACGTCCAGTGTTGGGAAGGTCAGGCATCGCAACCGACACAATTGGAGTCGGACTCTCCTTGTGGATTTGGGATTTCGAAGAACGCACAGTTCTTTGCGGTGCTACTGCTTTTGCCAGCTTGAGTCTTTTCATTTTTCTAGCGAGAGGCTGAGTGCTTCCATCCTCATGTGAAGCTGAACCACTAGCCATGAACATAGGCCAGGGCCTCAGCCGTTCCTTGCCACTCCGTGTGGTAAATGGCATATTGGCAAGTTTACGCTTCTCCTCCGACAATTTTATTTTAGGTTTTGGAGTCCTTTTTTTACTGATATTTGGTGTTTTGGATTTGACATGCTCTGTACTATGACATTGGGCATCGGCCTTGGCAGACGACGTTGCTGGCATTTCATCGTCTCGGCCATGACTAGTGGCAGCAGCTTCAGCACGAGGTGGAAGTGGATCTTGATCTTTCCCTAATTTTGGAACCTCAACATTTTTGTTCTCCATATTTTAATAGGCACAACTAAAAGGCACCTCAGGTAAACAATGGAGATGGATGGATACTAGTATACTTATGGATGGACTGCCGAGTGCCGACACAGAGGTAGCTACAGCCGTGGACTACCGTACTGTGTCTGCTGCTAATATAGACTGGATGATAATGATATGAAATCAATATATATATGTATATATAATATCACTAGTACTGCAGCCGGACAGGTAGATATATATTTATTAGGTAATGATGACTGATGACGGACCTGCTGGACACTGTCAGCTCAGCAGCACCGCAGACTGCTACAGTAAGCTACTATAGTAGTATGTATCAAGAAGAAAGAAAAAAAAAAAACCACGGGTAGGTGGTATACAATTATGGATGGACTGCCGAGTGCCGACACAGAGGTAGCTACAGCCGTGGACTAACGTACTGTGTCTGCTGCTAATATAGACTGGATGATAATGATATGAAATCAATATATATATGTATATATAATATCACTAGTACTGCAGCCGGACAGGTAGATATATATTTATTAGGTAATGATGACTGATGACGGACCTGCTGGACACTGTCAGCTCAGCAGCACCGCAGACTGCTACAGTAAGCTACTATAGTAGTATGTATCAAGAAGAAAGAAAAAAAAAAACATGGGTAGGTGGTATACAATTATGGATGGACTGCCGAGTGCCGACACAGAGGTAGCTACAGCCGTGGACTAACGTACTGTGTCTGCTGCTAATATAGACTGGATGATAATGATATGAAATCAATATATACATGTATATATAATATCACTAGTACTGCAGCCGGACAGGTAGATATATATTTATTAGGTAATGATGACTGATGACGGACCTGCTGGACACTGTCAGCTCAGCAGCACCGCAGACTGCTACAGTAAGCTACTATAGTAGTATGTATCAAGAAGAAAGAAAAAAAAAAAACCACGGGTAGGTGGTATACAATTATGGATGGACTGCCGAGTGCCGACACAGAGGTAGCTACAGCCGTGGACTAACATACTGTGTCTGCTGCTAATATAGACTGGATGATAATGATATGAAATCAATATATATATATGTATATATAATATCACTAGTACTGCAGCCGGACAGGTAGATATATATTTATTAGGTAATGATGACTGATGACGGACCTGCTGGACACTGTCAGCTCAGCAGCACCGCAGACTGCTACAGTAAGCTACTATAGTAGTATGTATCAAGAAGAAAGAAAAAAAAAAAACCACGGGTAGGTGGTATACAATTATGGATGGACTGCCGAGTGCCGACACAGAGGTAGCTACAGCCGTGGACTAACGTACTGTGTCTGCTGCTAATATAGACTGGATGATAATGAGATGAAATCAATATATATATGTATATATAATATCACTAGTACTGCAGCCGGACAGGTAGATATATATTTATTAGGTAATGATGACTGATGACGGACCTGCTGGACACTGTCAGCTCAGCAGCACCGCAGACTGCTACAGTAAGCTTTTATAGTAGTATGTATCAAGAAGAAAGAAAAAAAAAAAACCACGGGTAGGTGGTATACAATTATGGATGGACTGCCGAGTGCCGACACAGAGGTAGCTACAGCCGTGGACTAACGTACTGTGTCTGCTGCTAATATAGACTGGATGATAATGAGATGAAATCAATATATATATGTATATATAATATCACTAGTACTGCAGCCGGACAGGTAGATATATATTTATTAGGTAATGATGACTGATGACGGACCTGCTGGACACTGTCAGCTCAGCAGCACCGCAGACTGCTACAGTAAGCTACTATAGTAGTATGTATCAAGAAGAAAGAAAAAAAAACCACGGGTAGGTGGTATACAATTATGGATGGACTGCCGAGTGCCGACACAGAGGTAGCTACAGCCGTGGACTAACGTACTGTGTCTGCTGCTAATATAGACTGGATGATAATGAGATGAAATCAATATATATATGTATATATAATATCACTAGTACTGCAGCCGGACAGGTAGATATATATTTATTAGGTAATGATGACTGATGACGGACCTGCTGGACACTGTCAGCTCAGCAGAACCGCAGACTGCTACAGTAAGCTACTATAGTAGTATGTATCAAGAAGAAAGAAAAAAAAAAAAACACGGGTAGGTGGTATACAATTATGGATGGACTGCCGAGTGCCGACACAGAGGTAGCTACAACCGTGGACTAACGTACTGTGTCTGCTGCTAATATAGACTGGATGATAATGAGATGAAATCAATATATATATATGTATATATAATATCACTAGTACTGCAGCCGGACAGGTAGATATATATTTATTAGGTAATGATGACTGATGACGGACCTGCTGGACACTGTCAGCTCAGCAGCACCGCAGACTGCTACAGTAAGCTACTATAGTAGTATGTATCAAGAAGAAAGAAAAAAAAAAAACACGGGTAGGTGGTATACAATTATGGATGGACTGCCGAGTGCCGACACAGAGGTAGCTACAGCCGTGGACTAACGTACTGTGTCTGCTGCTAATATAGACTGGATGATAATGAGATGAAATCAATATATATATGTATATATAATATCACTAGTACTGCAGCCGGACAGGTAGATATATATTTATTAGGTAATGATGACTGATGACGGACCTGCTGGACACTGTCAGCTCAGCAGCACCGCAGACTGCTACAGTAAGCTACTATAGTAGTATGTATCAAGAAGAAAGAAAAAAAAAAACCACGGGTAGGTGGTATACAATTATGGATGGACTGCCGAGTGCCGACACAGAGGTAGCTACAGCCGTGGACTAACGTACTGTGTCTGCTGCTAATATAGACTGGATGATAATGAGATGAAATCAATATATATATGTATATATAATATCACTAGTACTGCAGCCGGACAGGTATATATATTTATTATGTAATGACTGATGACGGACCTGCTGGACACTGTCAGCTCAGCAGCACCGCAGACTGCTACAGTAAGCTACTATAGTAGTATGTATAAAGAAGAAAAAAAAAAAAAAAAAAACACGGGTAGGTGGTATACAATTATAATATTATATATATATATTAATTATATACAATTATATATATATATATATATATATATATATATTAATTAAACTGGTGGTGATTATTAAACTGGTGGTCAGGTCACTGGTCACACTATCAGCAACTTGCAAGTAGTACTCCTAAGCATACAATCACAATATATATTATACTGGTGTGGCACTCTGGCAGCAAAAGTGTGCACTGTACGTTATATGTAGTATGTACTCCTGAGTCCTGAGTCCTGCTCTCAGACTCTAACTGCTCCCCACTGTCAGTGTCTCCCCCACAAGTCAGATAATACAATACAGTCACACTATCACTTCACTTCAGCAAGTACTAGTAGTAGTAGTACTCCTTCTAATGCTCCCCAAAATTACTACTGTGTCTCTCTCTAGTGAGACTGTCTCACTCTCTTCTCGAATCTCTATAAAGTATAAACGGAGAGGACGCCAGCCACGTCCTCTCCCTATGAATCTCAATGCACGTGTGAAAAATGGCGGCGACGCGCGGCTCCTTATATAGAATCTGAGCCTCGCAAGAATCCGACAGCGTGATGACGTTCGGGCGCGCTCGGGTTAACCGAGCAAGGCGGGAGGATCCGAGCCTGCTCGGACCCGTGTAAAAAACCCTGAAGTTCGGGCGGGTTCGGATTCCGAGGAACCGAACCCGCTCATCTCTAGTCTGTGTTGCAGACTACACAAGATGATACAACAGATGATGATACAGTATATTCAAATACTACGTATGATGATCAGTCGCAGAGTTTTAGTTCAGAGGATGTAGCTGAACTTATTGATGCTGTGAAGGCTGTTCTCTCTTTGGAGGAATCAGCCAAAGCAGTGTCAAAATCTAAAGCACCTGTGTTTAATTGAACAAAGACAGTTAAAACTGAGTTCCCAGCATCAGATGATCTGACGGAAATGATGGAAGAATCCTGGGCGACGCCCAGTAAAAGGTATAAGATTCCGAAAAAATGGGGTTCTTATTATCCATTTCCAGCTGCGGATTGTTCGAAAAGAGACGTTCCTCCAAAAGTAGATGCACATGTACTGCGACTTGTGCATAAATCTGCTTTACCACTGTCATCTACCTCACTAAATGATGTCACAGACAGAAGGGTAGATAGCTTTTTGAAAAATATATTTTCTCTCTCAGGAGCAGTGGTAAGACCTGCTATGGCTTCGGCCTGGGTAGCAAAGGCAATGGGCAAATGCATAGAGGAACTAGAAAATGGTCTCTCTCCTCCTAATAGGGAGCAAGAGTATCATTTAAGCCATTTAAGACAATCTGCCCAATTCTTGGAAGAAGCGGCAATTGATATGGGTACAATCGCTTCTAGAGCATCAGCCTTGACGGTAGCCGCTCGTAGAGCAGTTTGGCTGTGCACTTGGAAAGCAGATGCAGAATCCAAGAAAGAATTGGAAGCATTACCTTTCATTGGTAATATATTGTTTGGGAAACGATTGTCAGATATTCTAGAATCAGAAGCTGAGTCAAAGAAGGTCATATTTCCGACTAGTTATAACCCTAAGTCTAGGGGTTCAAAGTTTCGATCCATTTCGATGGCAAGGCAAAGCAAAGGCTAAGGAGGAGTCTAAGCAACCCCAGTTCAAAGCCAGGGGTAGGAAGCAGTGGGCTAGCAAAAAGCCAGCTTCCAAGCCTGAACAGAAACCATCAGCCTGAAGAGACGAGCCTCCTCCTGGAGGATTCCAGGTTTGGGGGCCGACTCCTTCGTTTTGCACACATATGGCAACAGTCAACGACAGATGCTTGGGTGCGGAAGGAGGTATCTCGCGGGTATGGGTTCCCATTCAGGAGGCAGCCTCCTCAAAGATTTTTGTGCACCAGCCCTTCTCATATAGAGTCGAAGGCCAATGTCCTGCAAGAAGCAGTCCAAAAATTACTGCAGTCAGGTGTGATTGTCCCAGTACCTCCATCACAAAGGGGTCAGGGGTTTTACTCCAATCTATTTTTGATTCAGAAGCCAAATGGGTCATTCCGACCAATTCTCAATCTCAAAATGTTAAACAAATACATTTGGATTCCAAGGTTCCACATGGAGACATTACGCTCCATAAGGTTGGCTATGGAACCGGGAGATTGCATGGTACCTCTGGATGTACAGGATGCGTACCTACATGTGCCTATAGCACGGTCTCATCAGGGTTACCTCAGGTTTGCCATCCTCCAGGAACATTTTCAGTTCCAAGCCTTGCCCTTTCAAAGTTTCACCTTAATGAAGAGATTGTAGTCCCAGCTTTTCAGGTATTGGGACTTTCTGCGGGAGAAGCGTCGCTGGACGTAGTCCGAGCATTAAGAATCTACATAGATCGTACTAGTGCCATCAGAAAAACAGATTCTCTCTTCATCCTCTACGGATTTCATAGAAGAGGATGGCCCGCTAGTAAACAGACGCTCGCAAGATGGCTCCGAATGGTAATATCAGAAGCTTATTCTCATGCATATCTCCCTACTCCGACTAATGTCTCTGCTCACTCTACACGTAAGGTAGGTCCTTCATGGGCAGCACAACAGGGTGCTTCAGCAGAACAGATTTGTAAGGCAGCCACATGGTCTTCCATAAACACATTCATCAGACATTATGCCTTGGATACTTTTGCCTCTCATGATGCAGACTTCGGGCGAAAAGTCCTCCTGTGTAATCAGGAGCGTCCCCACCACTAAAACTGGCTTTGGTAATCCCAATGTTATCCTGTGGATAACCTGTGGACCCAGCCAGAGAAATTTACCGTTATGGTAAGAACTTACCGTTGATAACGGGATTTCTCTTATGTCCACAGTATTCACAGGGGTCCCACCCTGATGCACCTGATTTGAGGATCTTGACAATCACTAAACCTCTTCCCTCTTGTATGGAAGTGTGTGCATGTGTGTTCTTATCGCCTGATTAGGTTTCTACCTGATGCTCCTGCCTAATCGCTGTGGAAAGAACTGATTTGACTGAATCAGTGGGCGGGATTATATGGTGAAGCCCCGATGCATCCTGGGAGGCCAGAAAGCTTATGACCGATTGGTGCCATTTCCGCTGTCGCTCCGGCATATCCCAATGTTATCCTGTGGATACCTGTGGACATAAGAGAAATCCCGTTATCAACGGTAAGTTCTTACCATAACGGCAAATTTTTCAATGCTGCGGATGCACTTAGCTTCAGTTCTCTTTCCTGTATAAGATAGCCCCTGGACTCTTATTGGCTAGTTACAATAGTGTGGGGACGGCTTATACAGGAAGGATAAACTGAGTGTAGGTGCATCCCAAGTGCAACAGTGTATTTAGGCTAGTGATGTGCACCGGACATTTTTCGGGTTTTGTGTTTTGGTTTTGGATTCGGTTTCGCGGTCGTGTTTTGGATTCGGACGCGTTTTGGCAAAACCTCCCTGAAATTTTTTTGTCGGATTCGGGTGTTTTTTTTACAAAAACCCCTCAAAAACAGCCTAAATCATAGAATTTGGGGGTCATTTTGATCCCATAGTATTATTAACCTCAACAGCCATAATTTCCACTCATGTTCAGTCTATTCTGAACACCTCACACCTCACAATATTATTTTTAGTCCTAAAATTTGCACCGAGGTCGCTGGATGACTAAGCTAAGTGACCCAAGTGGCCGATACAAACACCTGGCCCATCTAGGAGTGCCACTGCAGTGTCAGACAGGATGACACTTCAAAAAAATAGTCCCCAAACAGCACATGATGCAAAGAAAAAAAGAGGTGCACCAAGGTCGCTGGATGGCTAAGCTAAGCGACACAAGTGGCCGACACAAACACATCTAGGAGTGGCACTGCAGTGTCAGGCAGGATGGCACTTCAAAAAAATAGTCTCCAAACAGCACATGATGCAAAGAAAAATGAAAGAAAAAAGAGGTGCAAGATGGAATTATCCTTGGGCCCTCCCACCCACCCTTATGTTGTATAAACAGGACATGCACACTTTAACAAACCCATCATTTCAGCGACAGGGTCTGCCACACAACTGTGACTGAAATGACTGGTTGGTTTGGGCCCCCACCAAAAGAGAAGCAATCAATCTCTCCTTGCACAAACTGGCTCTACAGAGGCAAGATGTCCACCTCCTCCTCATCGTCCGATTCCTCACCCCTTTCACTGTGTACATCCCCCTCCTCACAGATTATTAATTCGTCCCCACTGGAATCCACCATCTCAGTTCCCTGTGTACTTTCTGGAGGCAATTGCTGGTGAATGTCTCCACGGAGGAATTGATTATAATTCATTTTGATGAACATCATCTTCTCCACATTTTCTGGAAGTAACCTCGTACGCCGATTGCTGACAAGGTGAGCGGCTGCACTAAACACTCTTTCGGAGTACACACTGGAGGGTGGGCAACTTAGGTAAAATAAAGCCAGTTTCTGCAAGGGCCTCCAAATTGCCTCTTTTTCCTGCCAGTATACGTACGGACTGTCTGACTTGCCTACTTGGATGCGGTCACTCATATAATCCTCCACCATTCTCTCAATGGTGAGAGAATCATGGGGGTCATTCCGAGTTGTTCGCTCGCAAGTGGATTTTAGCAGATTTGCTCATGCTAAGCCGCCGCCTACTGGGAGTGAATCTTAGCATCTTAAAATTGCGAACGATGTATTCGCAATATTGCGATTACACACCTCGTAGCAGTTTCTGAGTAGCTTCAGACTTACTCGGCATCTGCGATCATTTCACTGCTTGTCGTTCCTGGTTTGACGTCACAAACACACCCAGCGTTCGCCCAGACACTCCCCCGTTTCTCCAGCCACTCCTGCGTTTTTTCCGGAAACGGTAGCGTTTTTTCCCACACGCCCATAAAACGGCCTGTTTCCGCCCAGTAACACCCATTTCCTGTCAATCACATTACGATCGCCAGAACGATGAAAATGCCGTGAGTAAAATTCCTAAGTGCATAGCAAATTTACTTGGCGCAGTCGCAGTGCGGACATTGCGCATGCGCATTAAGCGGAAAATCGCTGCGATTCGAAGATTTTTACCGAGCGAACAACTCGGAATGACCCCCCATATGCAGTGACAGTAGACGACATGTCAGTAATCGTTGGCAGGTCCTTCAGTCCGGACCAGATGTCAGCACTCGCTCCAGACTGCCCTGCATCACCGCCAGCGGGTGGGCTCGGAATTCTTAGCCTTTTCCTCGCTCCCCCAGTTGCGGGAGAATGTGAAGGAGGAGCTGTTGACGGGTCACGTTCCGCTTGACTTGACAATTTTCTCACCAGCAGGTCTTTGAACCTCTGCAGACTTGTGTCTGCCAGTAAGAGAGATACAACGTAGGTTTTAAATCTTGGATCGAGCACGAAGGCCAAAATGTAGTGCTCTGATTTCAACAGATTGACCACCCGTGAATCCTGGTTAAGCGAATTAAGGGCTCCATCCACAAGTCCCACATGCCTAGCGGAATCGCTCTGTTTTAGCTCCTCCTTCAATGTCTCCAGCTTCTTCTGCAAAAGCCTGATGAGGGGAATGACCTGACTCAGGCTGCAGTGTCTGAACTGACTTCATGTGTGGCAAGTTCAAAGGGTTGCAGAACCTTGCACAACGTTGAAATCATTCTCCACTGCGCTTGAGTCAGGTGCATTCCCTCTCCTTTGCCTATATCGTAGGCAGATGTATAGGCTTGAATGGCCTTTTGCTGCTCCTCCATCCTCTGAAGCATATAGAGGGTTGAATTCCACCTCGTTACCACCTCTTGCTTCAGATGATGGCAGGGCAGGTTCAGGACTGTTTGCTGGTGCTCCAGTCTTCGGCACGCAGTGGCTGAATGCCGAAAGTGCCCCGCAATTCTTCGGGCCACTTACAGCATCTCTTGCACGCCCCTGTCATTTTTTAAATAATTCTGCACCACCAAATTCAATGTATGTGCAAAACATGGGACATGCTGGAATTTGTCCAGATGTAATGCACGCACAATATTGCTGGCGTTGCCTGATGTCACAAATCCCCAGGATAGTCCATTTGGGGTAAGCCATTCTGCGATGATGTTCCTCAGTTTCCGTAAGAGGTTGTCAGCTGTGTGCCTCTTCTGGAAAGTGGTGATACAAAGCAAAGCCTGCCTAGGAACGAGTTGGCGTTTGCGAGATGCTGCTACTGGTGCCGCCGCTGCTGTTCTTGCTGCGGGAGGCAATACATCTACCCAGTGGGCTGTCACAGTCATATAGTCCTGAGTCTGCCCTGCTCCACTTGTCCACATGTCCGTGGTTAAGTGGACATTGGGTACAACTGCATTTTTTAGGACACTGGTGACTCTTTTTCTGAGGTCTGTGTACATTTTCGGTATCGCCTGCCTAGAGAAATGGAACCTAGATGGTATTTGGTACCGGGGACACAGTACCTCAATCAAGTCTGTAGTTGCCTGTGAATTAACGGTGGATAACGGAAACACGTTTCTCACCGCCCAGGCTGCCAAGGCCTGAGTTATCCGCTTTGCAGCAGGATGACTGCTGTGATATTTCATCTTCCTCGCAAAGGACTGTTGGACAGTCAATTGCTTACTGGAAGTAGTACAAGTGGTCTTCCGACTTCCCCTCCGCGATGACGATCGACTCCCAGCAGCAACAACAGCAGAGCCAGCAGCAGGAGGCGTTACACTCAAGGATGCATCGGAGGAAGCCCAGGCAGGAGAGGACTCGCCAGACTTGACAGTGACATGGCCTGCAGGACTATTGGCTTTCCTGTGTAAGGAGGAAATTGACACTGAGGGAGTTGGTGGTGTGGTTTGCAGGAGCTTGGTTACAAGAGGAAGGGATTTAGTGGTCAGTGGACTGCTTCCGCTGTCATCCAAAGTTTTTGAACTTGTCACTGACTTATGATGAATGCGCTGCAGGTGATGTATAAGGGAGGATGTTCCGAGGTGGTTAACGTCCTTACCCCTACTTATTACAGCTTGACAAAGGCAACACACGGCTTGACACCTGTTGTCCGCATTTGTGTTAAAATAATTCCACACCGAAGAGGTGATTTTTTTTGTAATTTGACCAGGCATGTCAATGGCCATATTCGTCCCACGGACAACAGGTGTCTCCCCGGGTGCCTGACTTAAACAAACCACCTCACCATCAGAATCCTCCTTGTCAATTTCCTCCTCAGCGCCAGCAACACCCATATCCTCATCCTGGTGTACTTCAACAGTGACATCTTCAATTTGACTATCAGGAACTGGACTGCTGGTGCTCCTTCCAGCACTTGCAGGGGGCGTGCAAATGGTGGAAGGCGCCACCTCTTCCCGTCCAGTGTTGGGAAGGTCAGGCATCGCACCCGACACAGGCCCTCATTCCGAGTTGTTCGCTCGTTAATTTTCTTCGCATCGCATCGATTTTCCGCTAATTGCGCATGCGCAATGTTCGCACTGCGACTGCGCAAATTAAATTTGCTAAGAAGTTTGGTATTTTACTCACGGCATTACGAGGTTTTTTCGTCGTTCTGGTGATCGTAGTGTGATTGACAGGAAATGGGTGTTTCTGGGCGGAAACTGGCCGTTTTATGGGTGTGTGTGAAAAAAGGCTACCGTTTCTGGGAAAAACGCGGGAGTGGCTGGAGAAACGGGGGAGTGTCTGGGCGAACGCTGGGTGTGTTTGTGACGTCAAACAAGGAACGAAACTGACTGAACTGATCGCAGTGGCAGAGTAAGTGTCGAGCTACTCAGAAACTGCTAAGAAATTTCTATTCGCAATTTAGAGAATCTTTCGTTTGCAATTTTGCTAAGCTAAGATTCACTCCCAGTAGGCGGCGGCTTAGCGTGTGCAATGCTGCTAAAAGCAGCTTGCGAGCGAACAACTCGGAATGAGGGCCACAATTGGACTCTCCTTGGGGATTTGTGATTTAGAAGAACGCACAGTTCTTTGCTGTGCTTTTGCCAGCTTAAGTCTTTTCATTTTTCTAGCGAGAGGATGAGTGCTTCCATCCTCATGTGAAGCTGAACCACTAGCCATGAACATAGGCCAGGGCCTCAGCCGTTCCTTGCCACTCCGTGTCGTAAATGGCATATTGGCAAGTTTACGCTTCTCCTCAGACGCTTTTAATTTTGATTTTTGGATAATTTTATTGAACTTTTGTTTTTTGGATTTTACATGCTCTCTACTATGACATTGGGCATCGGCCTTGGCAGACGACGTTGATGTCATTTCATCGTCTCGGCCATGACTAGTGGCAGCAGCTTTAGCACGAGGTGGAAGTGGATCTTTCCCTATTTTACCTCCCACATTTTTGTTCTCTATTTTTTAATGTGTGGAATGATATGCCAGTATCAATAGCAATGGCCTACTACTATATATACTGCGCACAACTGAAATGCACCACAGGTATGGATGGATAGTATACTTGACGACACAGAGGTAGGTACAGCAGTGGCCTACTGTACCGTACTGCTATATATTATATACTGGTGGTCAGCAAACTGTGCAAAACTGAAATGCACCACAGGTATGGATGGATAGTATACTTGACGACACAGAGGTAGGTAGAGCAGTGGCCTACTGTACCGTACTGCTATATATTATATACTGGTGGTCAGCAAACTGTGCAAAACTGAATGCACCACAGGTATGGATGGATAGTATACTTGACGACACAGAGGTAGGTAGAGCAGTGGCCTTCTGTACCGTACTGCTATATATTATATACTGGTGGTCAGCAAACTGTGCAAAACTGAATGCACCACAGGTATGGATGGATAGTATACTTGACGACACAGAGGTAGGTAGAGCAGTGGCCTTCTGTACCGTACTCCTATATATTATATACTGGTGGTCAGCAAAATTGTGCACTGTACTCCTACTATATACTACAATGCAGCACAGATATGGAGCGTTTTTCAGGCAGAGAACGTATAATACTGGTGGTCACTGGTCAGCAAAACTCTGCACTGTACTCCTCCTATATAATACTGCTGGTCCCCAGTCCCCACAATAAAGCAGTGTGAGCACAGATATATGCAGCACACTGAGCACAGATATGGAGCGTTTTGCAGGCAGAGAACGTATAATACTGGTGGTCACTGGTCAGCAAAACTCTGCACTGTACTCCTCCTATATAATACTGCTGGTCCCCAGTCCCCACAATAAAGCAGTGTGAGCACAGATATATGCAGCACACTGAGCACAGATATGGAGCGTTTTTCAGGCAGAGAACATATAATACTGGTGGTCACTGGTCAACAAAACTCTGCACTGTACTCCTCCTATATAATACTGCTGGTCCCCAGTCCCCACAATAAAGCAGTGTGAGCACAGATATATGCAGCACACTGAGCACAGATATGGAGCGTTTTTCAGGCAGACAACGTATACTGGTGGTCACTGGTCAGCAAAACTCTGCACTGTACTCCCAGAGCCGGCCTTAGGCATAGGCAAACTAGGCAAATGCCTAGGGCATTTGGTATGCTTAGGGGCACCAGCAGCTTCTGCTGATTAAAATGATATGCGGCATGCCTATATTCTGTGTGTATTCCTGGAAATCACTGTAATGTAGCATTTCGTATGCAGATACAGCCGCAGTCGCAAACAGAATATAGGCATGCTGTATATCATTTTAATCAGCAGAAGCTGCTTGTGCATCCTAGCCGCATAGTAATGCAAATAAGATGCATTTTCACAAACAAAAGGCGCCCGACGTTAGCAGAGCTGCCAGCTGACTCATGCCAGGTATTTCTTGCAGAACTAGCGGCGGCGCTAGGGGGCACCAGCCAAAATCTTGCCTAGGGCATCATATTGGTTAGGGCCGGCTCTGTGTACTCCTATATAATACTGCTGGTCCCCAGTCCCCACAATAAAGCAGTGTGTGCACAGATATATACAGCACACTGAGTACAGATATGGAGCGTTTTTCAGGCAGACAACGTATACTGGTGGTCACTGGTCAGCAAAACTCTGCACTGTACTCCTTCTATATAATACTGCTGGTCCCCAGTCCCCACAATAAAGCAGTGTGAGCACAGATATATGCAGCACACTGAGCACAGATATGGAGCGTTTTTCAGGCAGACAACGTATACTGGTGGTCACTGATCAGCAAAACTCTGCACTGTACTCCTCCTATATAATACTGCTGGTCCCCAGTCCCCACAATAAAGCAGTGTGAGCACAGATATATGCAGCACACTGAGCACAGATATGGAGCGTTTTTCAGGCAGACAACGTATACTGGTGGTCACTGGTCAGCAAAACTCTGCACTGTACTACTACTATATAATACTGCTGGTCCCCAGTCCCCACAATAAAGCAGTGTGAGCACAGATATATGCAGCACACTGAGCACAGATATGGAGCGTTTTTCAGGCAGACAATGTATAATACTGGTGGTCACTGGTCAGCAAAACTCTGCACTGTACTCCTCCTATAATACTGCTGGTCCCCAGAATAAAGATATTTGCACTGCAGCCCCCTGAAACAAAGTGAGAGGACGCCAGCCACGTCCTCTCACTATCATTTCCAATGCACGAGTGAAAAATGGCGGCGACGCGCGGCTCCTTATATAGAATCCGAATCTCGCGAGAATCCGACAGCGGGATGATGACGTTCGGGCGCGCTCGGGTTAACCGAGCCATACGGGAGAATCCGAGTCTGCCTCGGACCCGTGTAAAAAGGGCGAAGTTCGGGGGGGTTCGGATTCCGAGGAACCGAACCCGCTCATCACTAGTAAAAAGGGTGAAGTTCGGGGGGGTTCGGATTCCGAGGAACCGAACCCGCTCATCACTAATTTAGGCTACAGTATTTAGTGACTGATTTTGGGGTGGGCCCCTGGACATTTGCCAGTCTAGCCAACCTGTAGTTATGCCACTGCTGAACTTGCAAATTACAAATGTACACCAGTGACGTGCGGTGAGGTCAGGGCCTGGGGAGGCACTGCAGCTAAACTCGCCCCCCCCCCCCCCAAAAAAAAAAAAAGTGCAGTCCCCCCCACACCACTAAAACCAGCACCAGGCAGAACCAGCCAGGGGGGATACTGCCATAGCAGGGGAGACACTCAGTGTGGGGTCCCCCTGCCATGCCATTAAGCACCCCCCAAACCAGTCAGCCCAGGAATTCCTCGGAAAGTGGGGTCCCCAAAAAATCAAAATGGGGTCCCCCCTCCCGAGCAACAACCAGCACTGGGCTGATAGCCCAGTGCTATGCCCCGCACCCCTGGTGGCGGTGGGTGCGGGGTTCATTGTATGTTCTGTTCTTTACAGGTGGCCTACAGATCCCAGCAAGCCTGCCCCAGCATGCTGGCACTTGGAGAACCACAAGTGCCAGCATGCCCGAACATAAAGGGCCCGCTGGCACCTGTAGTCCACCTGCAAAGAATAGTAATATTGTTCTTTACAGGTGGCCTACAGGTCCCAGCAAGCCTGCCCCAGCATGCTGGCACTTGGAGAACCACAAGTGCCAGCATGCCCGGACATAAAGGGCCCGCTGGCACCTGTAGTCCACCTGTAAAGAAAATATATAAAAAAAACACAACACATTCTTTAAAAAATCCTTTATTAAACTGGGTCTTCACCTGGGGGGCGGCGGCCTTTAAGCTCTTTTGCATGGCCGCCGCCTTCTCAGGGCTTCCGGCGTCTTCACCTGGGAGGGCTCCACCTCCCCAGGGCTTCTGTGGTCTTCCTCCGGCGTCTTCACCTGGTGGGCGGCGGCTGCTAAGCTCTTTTGCATAGCCGCCGCCCATCCAGGACTTCCACGACGTCTTCACCTGGGAGGCGGCGGCCTTTAAGCTCTTTTGCATGGCCGCCGCCTTCCCAGGACTTCCAGCATCTTCACCTGGTGGGCGGCGGCTGCTAAGCTCTTTTGCATAGCCGCCGCCCATCCAGGACTTCCACGGCGTCTTCAGGAGCTCTTCTCCGCTCCTCCTCCGCCGTCGGACTGACAGCCGCTGCCTCGCGCTGACTTATATAAGTCAGCGGGAGGGGGCGGGGCGATGACGCGGCGAGCCATGATTGGCTCGCGGCGGCCATCTTGAATTTCAAAAATGACGCTGAGGCGCCATTTTTGAAATGGGTACCGCTTCCGCTGCCAAAACTCTGCTACCGCCGCCGCTACCGCCGCCCGCCTCTCCGCATCCCGTACCTCCGCATCCCGTACCTCCGCCGGCCGGCCCGCCGCTTCCCGTACCTCCGCCGCCGCACCTCCGCAGGTAACGATGCCGCCCCATACAGTGATTGACAGCGGATCCAGTGACGGATCCGCTGGCCAATCACTGTGGCCTCACTCACAGGGACGTGCTTTCATAGGTTGAAAGCACGTCCCTGTAGGAAAGCGGCACCACTAATGGTGCCGCTTTCCCATGTAATTTCAATGGGCTTTTCCAGCCCATTGCTAGGGCCCGCCTGTGCCCGCCCCCCGCTCCCCATACTTTTCCTAATCACTACGGGAGGCACCATGATCGGTGCCTCCCAAAGTGATTTTAACATATATAATGATAGGTAAAATAATAAAGAAGATACTTATGTGTCATAAGTATCTTCTTTGTATTATTTTACTCATTAATGACAGGGGAGGCACTGCCTCCCCTGCCTCCCCTGACTGCACGTCCCTGATGTACACACCTGTAGTAGTCACTTACACAAAGGAGAATCCTCTGTGATTATTTTACATCCTAATTAGACCTTGGCTGTTGGTAAAAAATGTACCATGTATTCATTATAAGTATTCCAATTACATCATGGCCTTTTGGACACATCTTGTCAACAAAGTAACATTTTGTTTATTTAACTATTTACTGCAATTATGCAATTATATTACTAGATGTTGTTCCCAGTGCTACCTGTGTCTTTCATCTTTCTCTCTCTCTCTCTCTCTCTCTCTCTTTCTCTCTCTTTCAATCTCTCCTGTAGCTCTGTTTCATCATCTCTCTCTCTCCCTCTCTCGCACTACACTCCTGTCTTTTCATTCCTTTTTGTCCCTATCTAACCCAATCTCTCTTCCCCCCCTCATCTATTTCCCTTATCAGCATTAAATGTATAGATTATCCTTAGCATTACCATTTTTCTTTTCATCTTTACTATTGCACTATTGGGACATCTTAACTGTATGTGCAAATAGAGAGCTTATCAGGGAGGGCTGCTTGTTGGATAGATATGCAGTGCATCCAGAAAGTATTCACAGCGCTTCACTTTTTCCACATTTTGTTGTTAGAGCCTTATTCCAAAATGAAATAAATTATTTTTTTCCCTCAAAATTCTACACACAATACCCCATAATGACAATGTGAATTTGTTTTCCGATTTCTTTCAAATTTATTACAAATAAATCACATGTTCATACAGTAAGTATTCACAGCCTTTGCCTTGAAGCTCAAAATTGAGCTCAGGTGCATCCTGTTTCCACCGATCATCCTTGAGATGTTCCTACAGCTAAATTGGAGTCCACCTGTGGTAAATTCAGTTGATTATAAATGATTTGGAAAGGCACACATCTGTCTATATAAGGTCCCACACTTGACTGTACATGTCTGAGCACAAACTAAGCATGAAGTCAAAGGAATTGTCTGTAGACCTCCGAGACAGGCTTGTCTCACAGAAAAAATCTGGGGACGGGTACAGAAAAATATCTGTTGCTTTGAATGTTCCAATGAGCACAGTGGCCTCCATCATCCATAAATGGAAGAAGTTCGGAGCCACCAGGACTCTTCCTAGAGCTGGCCGGCCATTTAAACTGAGCGATCGGAGGAGAAGGGCCCTAGTCAGGGAGGTGAAAAAGAACCCGAACTACAGCATTCCTCTGTGGAGAGAGGAGAACCTTCCAGAAGGACAACCATCTCTGCAGCAATCCACCAATCAGGCCTGTATGGTAGAGTGGCCAGACGGAAGCCACTCCTTAGTAAAAAACACATGGAAGCCCGCCTAGGGTTCGCCAAAATGCACCTGGAGGACTCTCAGACCATGGCGTGAATTGGACGAAACCAGGCACCGCTCATAACCAGGCCAATACCATCCCTACAGTGAAGCATGGTGGTGGCAGCATCATGCTGTGGGGATATTTTTCAGCAGCAGGAACTGGGAGACTAGTCCGGATAGAGGGAAAGATGAATGCAGCAATGTACAGAGAAGTCCTGGATGAAAACCAGCTCCAGAGTGCTCTTAACCTCAGATTGGGAAGACGGTTCATCTTTCAGCAGGACAACAACCCTAAGCACACAGCCAAGATATCAAAGGAGTGGCTTCATGACAACTCTGTGAATGTCCTTGAGTGGCCCAGCCAGAGCCCAGACTTGAATCCGAATGAATATCTCTGAAAGGATCTGTGCACCGACACTTCCCATCCAACCTGATGGAGCTTAAGAGGTGCTGGAAAGAGGAATGGGCGAAACCGCCCAAAGATAGGTGTGCCAAGCTGAGCAAAGTGAAAAGATATTGCATTCCACTATTGGTAGTAATGATACAAAGTAATGGTAACATATGTATCTAAATGTTGCAATGTTCATTTACTACTGCTGGCAAGTTATCCAGCTATACTGAGACACGATCATATAGGTATACTGCCACTATTCAGCAGCTAGAGATGAATACATATTCCACAATTGCACCTGAATGGTAGCTAATGTATATCAATAAAGTAACACTAATTCGCTGCCACTGCAAGGCAGCCAAGGGCATATGTTCACAGCAATAAAGATGGTATGATTGCAGTGACAATGCGATTACCCTTTAAGATCAGGCAGTGTACATATATATATATAGTTATAGTAGTGGATGACGTATTAGCACAAATAAATAGGAATTTGTATACTGTGGATTGATTAATACTGTATAAATGCGTTATATGATTACAAACGTTATGGTAGCTATAATAGTATAGCAAAATGTCAGTCATTTATCATCAGTGCATTTAGTAACACATGCAGAAATACACCAGCATTATAGTAAACACTGTGCTCCACTTACAGTATGTCCAAATTGGGTGTATGATAAGGTTATAGCTGTCCCCGTGCTGTCCTAGGAACATTAGTGTGTGCCGTGTATTAATCGAAGCTAGCCCATGTTAGGGTAATATCATGCCGTATGCTGTGGTGTATCACCGGTAACTGTTAATTGCCAGTGTAAGATACCCACAGGTATTATATTGCTGTCAGCACAGTGGAGACGCTGACGCGTGTTACATAGTATAGCACCGCATATCTATTAGCGGCTGATAGTCAGTGTGCGGTACCCGCATTTACTGTGCGGCTCACAACACACAAGAAAACCTGTACATGTACTTAGTAATGTATATAAATTGCTGACAAATGTAATGTGTGTGACGTCTCCTATCTGCGTTTACGTAACTGTAATATTTAAACACTGTCCCATAATATATGTGTAGGCAGCACCTAAACGTTACGGCAGGTAGAGCTGGGTCACAGAGTAACTGATAGAACTGATATAACGTTTAAGTATTCTTTCTTAATAGGTCACAGACACTTAATTCCTATATATATACAACGGATCATGGGTTCATGAATTATAGAGTGCTTAGTATGTATTATAGGACGGCGGACACATTGCTACACCACCAATGCGCATTTCGCTCTAATAGGCTTCTTCAGGGCACTATAATGCTATAAAGATGTGGATAAACCATTTTCAGGGTGGCTGCGTGACATGCGGTCAAAATCGGGACAGTTGTGAGGTATGTATCTTATCAACAGGCCACGGGTCTGATGAGAGCAATAAGGGATGTTTTACCCTTCCCTGCAATTACCTATTGTCCTTACTAATTAAATGAACAATGTCTTATATGTATTATCTTAAATATCATTTAGTGTAAGCATGTTTTGTCTGATAAATATAATAGTTAGGAATAAGAAGGCATTTGTATGATGAGCAGTCAGTGACTACTTGCACATACAACAAACGTATATAATGTACAGTATGTTCTGGCAGAGACACTTATAACAGAATGTGATGTTTATTAAGAGTGGTTCACTTTTGTTTTAGGTTCCACTCCTAGCCCCTAAAACTATTCCAGTGCCCTTGACTATTATTACCCTGCTGTATTATTATCTATTGACATTTTTACATGCATTTTTGTTTTTTAGTATATAATATTTTTCCCAGATTGTTGCCTTCATTTCTCATACGTCCTAGAGGATGCTGGGGTCCACTTCAGTACCATGGGGTATAGACGGTTCTGCAGGAGCCATGGGCACTTTAAGACTTTTCAAGGGTGTGAACTGGCTCCTCCCTCTATGTCCCTCCTCCAGACCTCAGTATAGAAAATGTGCCCAGGCTGACCGGATGCACTCCAGGGGAGCTCTACTGAGTTTCTCTGAAAAGACTTATGTTCGTTTTTTTATTTTCAGGGAGAACTGCTGGCAACATGCTTGGTGGGACTTAGGGGGCAGAAGTAGGTACCAACTTCCTGAATAGTTTCATGGCTCTGCTTCTGGCTGACAGGACACCATTAGCTCCTGAAGGGTACTGAACGCTAGCTGCGGCTATGTGCTCACTCCCACAGCACGCCTTCACCCCCCTTGCAGAGCCAGAAGTCAGAAGACAGGTGAGTGTTAGAAGAAGCGATCTTCAATCAAAGTGATGGCTAAAGGTACCGCGCGGCTGGCGGTAGCGCAGTGCGCCATGTTGCCCACACATACACAGGCACTACAGGGTGCAGGGCACGGGGTTGGTGGCCTGGGCAGCATGTAACCTACTGAAACTGGCATAATAAGGGGCATAAGTTGCTGAGGCACAGTCCTACCCCCGCCAGTATAAAAAATTAGCTCAGAAATGCTGAGGAGAAACGCGCCATTGCGGGGGCTGGGCTTCATCCTCAGTCAGTCAGCACACTGCTCAGCGCCATTTTCTCTCCCTCCAGGCTGCAGAGAAGAAAGCTGGTCCTCCTCCACTGCTGAACAAGTATCAGGGTGCAAAACAGGGGGGGGCCACAGTGAATCTGGTGCTATATAATTGTGTGATTCACATTATAAAAGCGCTGCATGTCAGTGGGCATTTTGTGTTTCACAGACATTGTGCTACTGGCGCTGGGTTGTGAGCTGGCAAATCCTATCTGTGTCCTTCTGACAGACTTTACTGTGGGTCTGTCCCCTATAAGTCCCGGAGTGTCTGTGGTGTGGTTGTACACGTGTGTGACATGTCTGAGGCAGGGAGTTCTTCCCCTGAGGGAGCCATTTTAGGGACACAGAGTTGTAATGCGGTGGCGCTACCATTAGGCAGCTTTAGGCAGCTGCCTATGGGCGCCGACACTTGAAAGGCGGTGCTGAGTGTACAAAAAAAAGTGAGGCACCCACGGCGCTCTCTGCTCACCACATGTCTGGCGCTGTTCCCTCCTCCCCCTGCTGCATCACTCACCCCCCCTCCTCCCGTCCATCTCGATGATCGGGGGCGGCGCCTTCACCCAGTGTAGAATGGAGGATTTCTGCAACTGTCCTTCAGATCTGTCCCCACTCGTAGCGCGTCCTGACTGGCAGCGGATGTTGGAAGGGTCAGAGGACCAGGCACATATGTACAGCAGGCAGCCGGCGGGGATAAGTGGCCAGGCTGACTGATGAGCTGCTGCTGGGTGGGGTTACACAGTAGTGTGCTCACAGTCAGCCGGCTGTACTGAGAGGCTGGTCTGACTGGGGAGGGTGGGCGGCAGGTGGAGCTGAGAGGGGCAGAAGTAACTGGAAGCCTCAGAGAGGTAAGGTGGGACTGAGGAAGTATCACTGACAGAGGGGCTCGCTGGTGCTGTTGATTGTGGCTGCAGACTGCTGCTCAATGACAGGCAGATATCTGCCAGTGCAAGTGTGAGAACGAAGCAACAAGGAGCTTGGATCATCTGCACCAGTGGCTTCCTCCGTCAGCCTTGTGCTCATTACATACAGGGACAGGGATGGACTGGGGGCCCTGGCATGTGCGTGAACGTATGCGCCATAAACGGGGGCACGTGGGCACTAAAGACGGGTGTGCCGCGAGTCAGGAGGGGGGTGTGGACTCGCGGCATGCCCCCATTTCCATGGAGATGGGCGGGGACACGCGTCACGTACATGGGGGAAGCGGAGGCGTGGACTCATGGCACTCCTCCATTTCTATTGAGATGAGAGGGGAGGCTGGGGAGCAGCCAGACCAGAAAACGGCCGCTCCTGATTGGCTGCTAGTCCGCAGATTTGAAATAGTAGCGCCACGGTCATCATAGGAGCCAGTGCTGCACCAAAGGACGCCGACCACAGCGTCCTCCTCCGTTCTACCGCCGCTGCCCCCTCAGCCACCTCTGCCACCCTCAGACCTTCGCTACACCTCCGCACCATCTCCGAAGACCACAGCCTCCTCTGCCCCGCGCCGACCACAGCCTCCTCATGCACCGCAGCTGCAAAATAGGTAATCTTACCCTGCTGCCTTTTTGTCTCACTAGTCCCTACTTTATACCATTGCTGTCCCTCTCTATGTCACTCTCCCTGTCACTATGTTCCTGCAGTCACTTTCTCTGTCCCTCTGTCACTCTCACTGAACCCTGCTGTCACTTTCACTGTCCCTCTGTCACTCTCCCTGTCCCTATGTCCCTGCTTTCACTTTCCCTGTCCCTCTGTCAATCACACTGTCCCTGCTGTCACTTTCCCTGTTCATGGGGTAAATTTACTAAGATGGGAGTTCTATTTAAGATGAAATGTTGCCCATAGTAACCAATCAGATTCTGGGAATTATCTTCTAGAACGTGCTAGATAAACGAGAAGTAGAATCTGATTGGTTGCTATGGGCAACATCCCATCTTAAATAGAACTCGAATCTTAGTAAATTTACCCCATGTTGCTGTCACTCTCCCTGAATAAATATATATATATATATATATATATATATATATATATACACACACACAGATGTGTCCTCCCTCATCTAACGTGCAAATGGGTCATACGTGCATACTAGCTGTGACCACCATCAGGCGGTGGCTGTGGAACTCATTAGATGTTGTGTCTGCACTTTTTCACTTTAGGGGGGCTTGATATCTTTATTTATTTTTATTAAAAATATAGATATATATATATATATATATTTTTTTTGGGGGGGACGGACGGTAAAGATTTGCTTAGGGTGCTGAGACACCTTACACCGGCCCTGGGCGCACCATGAGCCTGAATGGGTGAGATAAGGAGAGTGCCTGGCTGGGCACGATATCAATATAAGAGTCTTACAATTTAGTGATTGGTTGAAGATGTCAATTGTTGCTAGGCAGATCAGGGTTTTTGAGTGATTTGTAATTGGTTAGGGCCAGCCTATCGGTGAGGGTAGGGGAGGTGTTTAGTGCATTAAGGGTAGAAACTTCCAGATTTGCTTCCTCTTGTCGGCTGGAAGTCCACCCACCCACCCTATTGGCTCTCTAATTTGGCCGTTTTCAATTTGGCTTACTATTAATTTTCTTTCAGACTTAGTGGGCGGGAAGGCGCTACTGGCCAGCGGTCACTTGTAGCATAAGTGGTGTTGTGGGGCACTTACCCCTTTTGAAGGATGGCGAGTGTGTCCTGCCCTTGTGGGGGGGGCGAGGGGCGCTTCCTTGGGGAGCGTCCTCACTCTGCTATAGGAAGGGGTGGTGAGACCTTCGCAACACAGGTTATGCTGATATATATAGATGGGGCGTTTCAGTCGCACCCATGACAGTTGGGGCGTTTAGTCGCCGCCATTTTGTAAGATCGTGACTAGAGCTAGTTAGTGGTAGTGTCTTCCTGGCCACCCACTACGAGTGAGGTCATTCCAATTAATAAATTCAATGACCATTTAATCCAACGCAGTTGTGTCCGTGTCTTTATTTTTAGTTGATAAGCTAGCTTAAAGTTTATAGTTAATGTCAAGCACAATAAATGAATAGACGCCTTATAGTGTGAATCATATCAGTAAGAGATTAGAAAGTCTGAGTCTCATGCAGAGAGCTGGAGAAAATCAGTAGAAGATGTGATTTTTTATAGTTCTGCCTCTTCATCCACAGGCGACCCCGCTGGGTCACATAAGAGACCATTTGCACAAATAGTACATACTGATACCGACACAGACTCTGATTCCTGTGTCGACGATAGTGATTCCAGGGGGATAGATCCTAAAATGGCAAAAAGCTTATTTTTATTAAGAAAGGAACATTAATGTAACTTTCCCTCCTTCTCATGAGCTGAATACTCTATATGAGGGAGTTTGGGTAAACCCTGAAAAGAAATTTCAGATTCCCAAAAGGATTCAGGTAGCTTATCCTTTCCCGGCAGAGGACAGGAAAAGATGGGAGTCACCCCCTGTATTAGACAGTGCCCTGTCAAGGTTGACTAAACAGGTGATTCTCCCTGCACCTGGGACGGCTTCACTGAAGGAGCCAGCAGACCGCAAGTTGGAGACTACGTTAAAATCTATTTACGTGGCCAATGGTACACTGCTCAGACCCACCATTGCTTGTGCGTGGGTGAGTAGGGCTATCGAGAAATGGTCAGATAACTTGTCATCGGAGATTGACACGATAGATAGAGACGAGATACTCCAAACGTTAGGTCATATAAAAGACGGTGCTGCATACATGCTAGAAGCCATGAAAGATATTGGACTTTTAGGTTCAAAAGCCGCTACCATGGCAGTATCAGCTCGGAGGGGGTTGTGGATTCGCCAGGGGAATGCTGATGCAGATTCCAAAAGAAATATGGAGGCTCTCCTGTATAAAGGTGAGGCCTTGTTTGGAGATGGGCTGGATGCGTTAGTCTCTGCGGCTACCGCAGGTAAGTCGACATTCTTGCCTTCTGCTCCTGCACCGGCGAAAAAGACACATCACTCTCAGATGCAATCCTTTCGGCCCAACAAATACAAAAAGGCCAAAGGTTCCCCCTTCTTGCAGGTAAAAGAAGGGGTAGAGGAAAGAAATCCGCAGCGTCTCCGGGATCGCAGGAGCAGAAATCAACACCTGCTTCTGCCAAATCTGCAGCATGACGCTGGGGCTCCCTTGCAGGAGTCCGCTCGGGTGGGAGCACATCTGAAACTTTTCAGTCAGATATGGCTTCAATCTGGCCTGGACCCATGGGTCTTACAAATAGTGTCCCATGGATACAAACTGGAGTTTCAAGACGTTCCCCCATGCCGATGTTTCTAATCGACCTTGCCAGCTTCTCTTCCAGACAGAGAAGTAGTAACAGCTGCAATTCAAAAATTATGTCAGGATCAAGTCATTGTCCTGGTACCCTTGTCACAGCAAGGAGAAGGTTTTTATTCAAGCATTTTTGTAGTTCCGAAGCCGGACGGCTCGGTCAGACCAATTTTAAACCTGAAAAATCTGAATCTCTACCTCAAAAGGTTCAAGTTCAAGATGGAATCTCTGAGGGCAGTGATTTCCAGTCTGGAGGAAGGGGATTTTATGGTGTCAGTAGACATAAAAGATGCTTACTTGCATGTTCCCATTTATCCTCCTCACCAAGCTTATCTGAGACCGCAATACAGAATTGCCATTACCAGTTCCAGACGCCGTTCGGGCTCTCCACAACGAGGAGTCAATATAATTCTTTACCTGGATGATCTCCTGATAAAAGCGAGACCCAGGGAATGGTTGGTCCAGAACATTGCACTCTCCCTGTCAGTACTCCAACAACATGGTTGGATCATGAATTTTCCGAAGTCACAATTGGAACCGACAACAAGATTGTCCTTTCTGGGGATGGTACTGGACATACACACAGAAGTTCAGAGAGTATTTCTTCCAGTAGAAAAGGCTCTGGAAATTCAGAGAACGGTCAAACAAATTTTGAAGCCAACAAGAGTGTCAATACATCAATGCATTCGATTGTTGAGCAAGATGGTGGCGGCCTACGAGGCCATACAGTTTGGCCGATTCCATGCCAGAATATTCCAGTGGGACCTGTTGGGCAAGTGGTCCGGATCCCACCTACACATGCACCGGAAGATAATCCTGTCCTCAAAAGCCAGGATTTTGCTCCTGTGGTGGCTACACAGTTCTCACCTACTAGAGGGACGCAGGTTCGGGATTCAGGACTTGGTCCTAGTAACCACGATGCAAGTCTCCGAGGCTGGGGAGCAGTCACACAGGGGAAAGCTTCCAAGGAAAATGGTCAAGTCAGGAAACCTGCCTTCACATAAATGTTCTGGAATTGAGAGCCATTTACAACGGCCTTCTACAAGCGGTACATCTTCTTCAAGATCAACCCGTGCAGATCCAGTCGGACAATGTAACAGCAGTCGCGTACATAAACTGTCAGGGCGGAACGAAAAGCAGAGCGGCATTGGCAGAGGTGACAAAGATCCTCCTCTGGGCAGAAAGGCATGCAAGTGCTCTGTCAGCAATTTTCATTCCGGGAGTGGACAACTGGGAAGCAGACTTCCTCAGCAGACACGATCTCCATCCAGGAGAATGGGGCTTCCACCAAGAAGTCTTCGCAGAGGTGACAAGTCTTTGGGGACTTCCTCAAGTAGACATGATGGCATCTCGTCTCAACAAGAAGCTTCAGAGATATTGTTCCAGGTTGAGAGACTCTCAAGCAATAGCAGTGGATGCACTGGTGACCCAGTGGGTGTTTCGGTCGGTATATGTCTTCCATCCACTTCCACTGATACCGAAAGTTCTCAAAATCATAAGAACAACAAGGGTTTGAGCGATCCTCATTGCCCCAGACTGGCCAAGGAGGGCTTGGTATCCAGATCTTCAGGAGTTGCTTTTAGAAGATCCTTGGCCTCTTCCTCCTCGCGAGGACCTGCTGCAGCAGGGACCGTGTGTGTATCAAGACTTACCGCTGCTAAGTTTGACGGCATGGCTGTTGAGCGCCGGATCCTAGCCCGAAAGGGTATTCCCAGGGAAGTCATCGCCACTCTTATTCAGGCCAGGAAAGGAGTAACGTCTAAACATTACAACCGTATTTGGAGAAAATATGTGTCTTGGTGTGAATCCAAGGCTACTACGAAGAGTTTCAGTTGGGATGTTTTCTCCATTTTCTGCAGGCTGGTGTGGATGCGGGCCTAAGATTAGGTTCAATCAAGGTCCAGATTTCAGTTTTCTTTCAAAAACAATTGGCCTCTCTTCCAGAAGTTCAGACTTTCGTGAAAGGCGTGCTGCACATCCTGCCTCCATTTGTGCCTCCAGTGGCACCATGGGACCTTAATGTGGTGTTGCAGTTCCTTCAATAGGATTGGTTTGAACCTCTACAGGAGATAGAATTGAAGTTTCTCACTTGGAAAGTGGTGATGCTTTTGGCATTGGCATCCGCAAGGCAGGTGTCTGAGTTGGGGGCCTTGTCTCACAAGAGCCCTTATCTGATCTTCCATGAAGATTGGGCAGAGTTGAGAACTCGCCAACAATTTCTTCCAAAGGTGGTTTCGTATTTCCATATGAACCAACCTATTGTAGTGCCAGTGGCTACTGACACTTTCACTGAGTCAAAGTCTCTTGATGTGGTTAGAGCTTAGAAAATTTATGTCACGAGAACAGCTCGGATAAGGAAAACAGAGGCTCTGTTTGTCCTGTATGCTCCCAACAAGATTGGGTGTCCTGCTTCTAAGCAGACTATTGCGCGCCGGATCAGAGGGACGATTCAGCATGCTCATTCCATGGCAGGATATCCGATACCGAAGTCGGTAAATGCCCATTCTACAATAAAGGTGGGCTCATCCTGGGCGGCTGCCCGGGGGGTCTCGGCTTTACAACTTTGCCGAGCAGCTACTTGTTCAGGGTCAAACGTGTTTGCTAGATTTTACAGGTTTGACACCTTGGCCGATGAGGACCTAAAGTTTGGTCAATCGGTGCTGCAGGGTCATCCACACTCTCCCGCCCGTACAGGAGCTTTGGTATAACCCCATGGTACTGAAGTGGACACCAGCATCCTCTAGGACGTATGAGAAAACAGGATTTTAATACCTACCGGTAAATCCTTTTCTCCTAGTCCGTAGAGGATGCTGGGCACCCGACCCAGTGCGTACTTTACCTGCAGTTGTTATTTTGTAGTTCTACTAATGTTGTGTTACGATTATTTCAGCATGTTGCTGCAATGGTTCATGCCTGTTGGCGTGTGTTATGTTAAATGCCATATTGTGCGACATGGTTGAGGTGTGAGCTGGTATGAATATCACCTTTAGTTTAAAAGTAAATCCTTTTCTCGAAATGTCCGTCTACCTGGGCAAAGTTCCTATACTGAGGTCTGGAAGAGGGGCATAGAGGGAGGAGCCAGTTCACACCCTTGAAAAGTCTTAAAGTGCACATGGTTCCTGCAGAACCGTCTATACCCCATGGTACTGAAGTGGACCCCAGCATCCTCTATGGACTAGGAGAAAAGGATTTACCGGTAGGTATTAAAATCCATTTTTTTCCCTTCTCTTCTTTCTTCTTTTTATTTAATTATTTAATTTTCTTTATTTTTATCTTTTTAACTTTTTAGCTAGCTTTAAATAAAATGGTTGTTACTGAAAATGTATCAAATACCTATTTTTGAAATGTGGTTGCATGCTTTACTTATGGCTTTTTCCTTATATTTTTTATATTACTTTTTTTTAATAATACCCCCATTTCAAATTATGCCACACAGTTGCACAATCTTATTTACGGGTTGGGTTCGATATGCCGGTAGTTGGGATGCCAGTGCTCAAAATACCGACCACTGCATCCCGATGTTGATAATTCCAACAGGGGCAAGGTGAGAGCATTTACCTTTTCCCAATCCCGCTAACCCTCCCTTTCTGCAGCCTAAACCTAACCCTCCCCTCCGCAGCCTAACCCTGACCCTCCCTGGGAGTGCCTAATACTCGTTTGGGATCCCAGCAGTCAGGATTCTAGTGCTGGGATTGTGCTTCTAATAGGGATGCCAGCACCACTATTCTAAGCAGTGTCGGTATTCTGGTATCAGTATTTTGACTGCTGGGATCCCGACCGCTGGGATCCTGACCGGATCCCTTATTTACAATAAACTGCATGTAATGGTGCCACTTATACACATAATGCCCACAGTAATGACGCTAATACACATATTGCCAACAGTAGAAGTGCAGCTTATTCACATAATGGCCACAGTAGTAGCGCCCCTTATACACATAATGCTCACAGTAGAAGCACGCCTTATACATAATACCTACAGTAGTGTCACTTACACACAAAATGCTCACAGTTTTAGTGCCCCTTAGACACATAATGGCCACAGTAGTGGTGCCGCTTATACACATAATGGCACTTATACACGTTGCCCACAGTAGTAGTGCCACTTATACACATAATGCCCACAATAGCAGTACTGCTAATACACATAATGCTCACAGTAGTGCTGCTTATACACATAGTGCCCACAGTAGTAGTGCCGCATACACACATAATGCCCATAGAAGTATTGCCCCATATACACATAAAGCTCACAGTAGTAGCTCTGTTTATACACATAATTCCCACAGTAGTAGTGCCCCATATATACATAATGCCCACAGTAGTAGTGCCCTGTATATACCAGTGATCTGCATGGTGAGGTAAGGCAAGTGTCGCAGAGCCTTTCCTGTCAAACAAACATATATGCCAGAATTTTTACTATATAAAGTATATGAAAAATACGTAGTTATGGCAAGATGTGGCCATGCCCCGGATTTTTTTATTTTTAAATATCGCAACCCTAGTTAGTGAGGCAGCGGTTTGCTGCTGTGGTAGTGTCTCTGTGAGTGATGCTATTGTTTACAGTTGTGGAGTGATATTGCTCTGTGATGAGGTTCTGGCAACAGTTGGAAGTTGTTCAGGTATGCATTACTCCTTGGAGATGTGCATTCATTGGGAAATACTGTATGGTCATGAGCTAGTGTGTCCAATCAAGTTAGTGGGATTTCTGCCATTATAACATGCCCACATTACACAACTGTCCCGAATACAACAGGACAGTCCCGCTAATGGGACACTGTCCCGCTGTCCCATGCCCGGGCCGCAGTGTACCATGGGCAGGTGGAGGACAATTGGGAGAGCCAGTGATCACCGCTGTTCTGCTCTCACTAAATAGGTGCGCACAGCATCTATCAGTGCAGGGAGTGGTGTCTGGGGCTGCCCAGCTGCTCAGGGAGAGCTGGACACGCCCCCACAATGATGAAAATGGGGGTCGCAGCGTGAGGCCCCACCCCCTCCACTTGAGGCCTCGCCCCCTTATTGGTCACGCTTGTACCAACACCCAACAATCAAAAGTTGGGAGGTATGCATGCCATTTTATATATACACTTGTTATACCTTATCTTTGCTACACATGTCCATATCATACCTAAGCCATCTTGGGTAAAACATGTCAGTTTGGTTTTAAACACTTTCACACTTCCTTCCACCTATTTGTAATTTTGAGAGTTATTTATCACACATTCTAAACAGAAGAAGTAGCCGAGCTGCCCATTGCAATCAATCAGATAACTAGAATCTGATTGGTTAGTATCGGCAACACCTCCACATGGTCTTTGTCTCTAAAATGGTTATCTGTAAAGGTTATTTGTAAAAGTTATCTGTAAAAGTTACCTAGAGTGAGACTCACAGAACTACAGCCTGATTCAGATCTGATCATAGCAGCAAATGGGCAAAACCATGGACCTCATTCCGAGTTGATCGCTCGCTAGCTGCTTTTAGCAGCAGTGCACACGCTAGGCTGCCGCCCTCTGGGAGTGTATCTTAGCATAGCAGAATTGCGAACGAAAGATTAGCAGTTCTGCTATTAAATATTTACCTGCAGTTTCTGAGTAGCTCCAGACCTACTCCTAGATTGCGATCACTGCAGACTGTTTGTTTCCTGGTTTGACATCACATACACGCCCTGCGTTCGGCCAGCCACTCCCCCGTTTCCCCAGGCACGCCTGCGTTTTTACCTGACACGCCTGCGGTTTTTAGCACACTCCCGCAAAACGCTCAGTTTCCGCCCAGAAACACCCACTTCCTGTCAATCACTCACCGATCAGCAGAGCGACTGAAAAGCGTCGCTCGGCCCTGTGTAAAATTGCATAGTTTTGTGTGAAAGTACTTAGCGCGTGCGCCCTGCGGCCCATACGCATGCGCAGAATTGCCGGATTTTAGCCTGATCGCAATTCTGCTAAAAACGTCAGCGAGCGAACAACTCGGAATGATCACCCATGTGCACTGCAGGAGGGGGGGGGGGGGCAGATATAACATGTGCAGAGAGAGTTAGATTAGGGTGGGGTGTGTTCAAACTGAAATCTAAATTGCAGTGTAAAAATGAAGCAGCCAGTATTTACCCTGCACAGAAACAATATAACCCACCCAAATCTAACTCTCTCTGCAAATGTTACATCTGCCCCCCCTGCAGTGCACATAGGGGGTCATTCAGACCCGATCGCTGCTGTGTGTTTTCATACAGCTGCAATCAGGTCTGAACTGCGCATGCACTGGCGCCACAGTGCGCCGGTGCATACCAGACAGCCCACGGCTGTCTTTAGCTAGCAATCGCCTCTGACTGATTGACAGGCAGAGGCGGTCGCTGGGCAGGAGGGGCAGGCCGGCAGCATTTAGCCGCCGTTTAGTGGGCATGGTCCGGGCTTCGCAGGCATGCCCGGACCATTGGGTGGGCAGGCCCCGACGGCTGAGTGACATCACACGCAGCCGCTACAACTCGGGCTGCGACGAGTAGCCCCTGCCAGCGCGCAAGAGCTGCGCTGGCTGGGAGCCTCTCCTGAAGTACAAAAGCATCGCCGCCGTGCATGCGGGGCGGACTAGCGCTGTGCTGGGCGTGCATGCGGGGCGGACTAGACCTGTGCTGGGCGTCCCCCCGCATGTCAGTATGCTTGATCGTAGCTGTGCTAAATGTTAGCACAGCTACGATCAACTCTGAATCACCCCCATGGTTTTGCCCAACTGCTAACAAATTTGCTGCTGCGATCAACTCTGAATTACCCCCATTGAGCGAACACACTGAGCGATGTAGGTGATATGTCGTTGTGAAATGCCAAATCAGCCCAACGTCGCTCCAGTGTGTACCCAGCTTAATTCCGCCATTACAGTCCAGGTTTTAAGGATATCCATGCTTGAGCACAGGTACCTCAGTCGATTAAGGGCCCTACACACTGGCCAAGGTACCCGACGGCCGATATGGCCAATGGACAACCCGACGGCGGGGGGCAGGGGGGGGGGTAGGTTGACGGGGTCCCCCCGTCACCTGGCCCAATAGCCCTGCTTGCTAATATGGACAATATTGTGTCCATATTGTCTTGCAGTCATAAACGAGCCGACACCAACGATGAACGAGTGCGGGGCCACGCATTGTTCATCATGCATATCTTTCAGTGTAATCGGCCAGTGTGTAGGGCCCACCAGATTTTACTGTTGGGATCAAGCATGTATATCCTTAAAACCTGGAATGCAATGGCGTAGTTTGGCAAACTGCATTAGTCAACAACCAAAAAAGGAATCAGAGGCATATTTATATCACAGTTAAGTTTTTGTGGATTTGCTCATTAAACATCAGAATCTTTGTAATTTATTTTTAGATTACCAGGATACAAATATATGCGCATCACGGAACACAACTGAAGATCTAGCTTGGCATAGTATTGGGCATGAAGACATACCAACAGTGCAAATCCCACCTGCATTAGTACTGCCAAAAAGGATATCATGTGAGGTAAGAGTTAACATCAAATAATATACAGCCAACAAAATATACATCTTTATGGACTGACTGACTGACTGACTGACTGACTTAATTAATTAATTAACCAAAGTAAAAATTATTATTATACAGGTTGAGTATCCCATATCCAAATATTCCGAAATACGGAATATTCCGAAATACGGACTTTTTTGAGTGAGAGTGAGATAGTGAAACCTTTGTTTTCTGATGTCACAATGTACACAAACTTTGTTTAATACACAAAGTTATTAAAAATATTGTATTAAATGACCTTCAGGCTGTGTGTATAAGGTGTATATGAAACATAAATGAATTGTGTGTATGTACACACACTTTGTTTAATGCACAAAGTTATAAAAAATATTGGCTAAAATTACCTTCAGGCTGTGTGTATAAGGTGTACATGAAACATAAATGCATTATGTGCATAGATTTAGGTCCCATCACCATGATATCTCATTATGGTATGCAATTATTCCAAAATACGGAAAAATCCCATATCCAAAATACCTCCGGTCCCAAGCATTTTGGATAAGGGATATTCAACCTGTATATATTGTACATATGAGCTGAAAACATCTGTTAAAAACAGTTCTGTCTGCCCTTAAAAAACTTGTCACCACTCACAAAGCTTTTCTAATGACATAATTCATAAGATCACATACAAATTGCATCATTATTTATGATGACATCACATAGAACATTTCTAACATTAGTACATAACTGGCATCAGCCAACATCTATTAATCCGCAATCACACAAATAAAAAATTATTCAGCAAAGGCAGTGGTGTCACTACCGGGGTGCAGGTCGTACCCGGGTGTCATCCGCCTAGGGGTGACACCAAAATACTGGCTCCATCTCAGTGACAGAAGCCGGGTTCTGCACTGTAACATTATTTGCAGCACTCGGTTCCTCTCCCAGTCTAGGAGCCGGTACTGCAGACAGACAGTCTACGGGGGCAGCCCAGCATCTCTGAGACTCCTGATGTAATGAAATGAAGGTCGGACTGTGAGGCCATGCCCCTTCCCATGAGGCCATGCCCTCTTTCCGCGAGGTCAAATTCCATTTTTTTCATCACGAGAATGCAATATTACCACCACACCGGGTGTCACAAAGCATAGTGAGGTCCCAGAGTAAAGGTTACTATATGTACTGATAATATTTCACAGCACTGAGGTTATGAGTTAAATTCTTGGTCATGGTCCATCTGTGTAGAGTGTGTATGTTCAATCAGTGCATTGGTTTCCTCAGGGTACTCTGGTCTCCCCCATACTCCAAAAACATAGTCTCTAAGGTTTTGCAGAATGTGTGGCTTTATACATAACTGATAATATTTATTACAACAATGGGATTGATCAACAAACATTAGCAATAAGCCTTTGGGGCTGATGCAGAAGCACCCACAAATGCAACTCTTGGCGGTCATCAGTCTGCAACTTTATGCAAATACCAATTCAAAGAAATTCCCTTTTGTACATCCATGTGTTCAAATGCGCAAGGACTGGGATGCTGACTTGTAGCCTCCGTACATGCAGTGCGACCAATGGTGGTCGCTATGAATGCACCTTTCGGTATTACAGTTTCTCGTCCGTGTATGGCCTCCTGTATGAGTGGTTCAGTATCTGTGTATGCAACCACATAAACTAATATACCTGCAACAATCCCATAGCACACACTGTACATGAGACAGACCATCCCCGAGCACTAGTTAATGCCTCCTCCTGTCACCGCACAGGAATGTCCATTACATTTTCAATACACTTCTCCCTGAATTTGCCCGAAATTGCCACTGTGACTCTGTACGAACACAACTAATGTGACATAGGGGGTGATTCACTAAGGATTGCAATTGCAAAGCCGTTTGCAGCAGCTTTGCAATTGCAATCCTTAGCAATGCAAATGCAGGAGGAGGTGCTTAGCATCTCCATCCTGCATTTGTGACGCAGTCGCATCTGAGATGAACATAGTGACCATCGGCTTACTCAGGCTTGCCATCGCAAGTGGCCTTGGGAGGCCAAGGAAACTGAATCCACACGCAGTACTTGGCCATGCCACTCCCTGAAAACAGGGGCAATACCCCCCCCAATTCCAGCAATGCCGGCCATCACCGCCACCGTCCCTTCCAATGAACACCACTGCCTGATCATTCGCATACCTGTGCATGCGCAGTTTCTCCACCATCAGGAAACTACACAGAGGACCGTGATTGCGATCCATAGTGAATTACCCCCTTAGATGCATGCGCAGTGTAGATATATTAGGTCACATTGCAAGTTATGTTCTTATGTTAGTTTATATATCTGCCCCACACCGATCAATAAGAAAAAACCTTTTTACCAGGCGCTAATAGCAAGTACTATAAAAAAAAAATCCTTTTGGATATTATAACAATCAGCTGCAAAAAGTTTGATGACCTGGGGTTAGCAGGTCAATCACATTGCACTGGACCACCCAAATGCAACTATCCACAAAAACTCAAATTTTAAACTTTTGCGCTATAATAAAAATATATGATATGGCTGACAATAATAACAAACTCCTATTAAATTAAAAATATTTAATATTGCATGAATAATCACAAATAATAAAACAAGACCGGTCTTAATAATTTAAACATCTAAGATAACAAATGTAAATGCTTTCCATTAAAAGGAGGTGGACTTGAGCATATTCTGTGCACAGAAGTGTATAGACTAGCTCTATAGGCAAATGACTCAATATATATATAAAAGTCAAACTAAATCAAGTATAGCTGCTGGTGGAACCCGTATGTTAGATGTTTCCAATAATCAGTCACTTAGTATCAGACTTCCTTTAAACGTGTCAATCCAACACAGGACAATAAAGTGAATGAGAGCCGCTCCAACCGGAATCTTACGTGAGGTATAAGCAAGTAATGTCAGAAGGAAGAAATCCCGACATCTGCCACGCTGGCTTCTGGCTGCGGGGAAACCGGCACCTGCACTGGCGCCTGTTGTAACCTGTCCTGCTCGATCTGAATGCTCCACAGATCTCCACCTCTACGTGCCGTTTGCGGGCACCGATGCGCGGCTCCTCTCCACTCTAAGATAATTCGACCAGCAGATGAATGCTGCAGCTGGTGTATGTTACGGGTCTAACTCCAGCAGGGGTCCAACCGTAAAGCTTCTGACGCGTTTCACTCCTCCTACAGGGGCTTCATCAAAGAATCATTCTTTGATGAAGCCCCTGTAGGAGGAGCGAAACGCGTCAGAAGCTTTACGGTTGGACCCCTGCTGGAGTTAGACCCGTAACATACACCAGCTGCAGCATTCATCTGCTGGTCGAATTATCTTAGAGTGGAGAGGAGCCGCGCATCGGTGCCCGCAAACGGCACGTAGAGGTGGAGATCTGTGGAGCATTCAGATCGAGCAGGACAGGTTACAGCAGGCGCCAGTGCAGGTGCCGGTTTCCCCGCAGCCAGAAGCCAGCGTGGCAGATGTCGGGATTTCTTCCTGCTGACATTACTTGCTTATACCTCACGTAAGATTCCGGTTGGAGCGGCTCTCATTCACTTTATTGTCCTGTGTTGGATTGACACGTTTAAAGGAAGTCTGATACTAAGTGACTGATTATTGGAAACATCTAACGTACGGGTTCCACCAGCAGCTATATTTCATTTAGTTTGACTTTTATATATATATATTGAGCCATTTGCCTATAGAGCTAGTCTATACACTTCTGTGCACAGAATATGCTCAAGTCCACCTCCTTTTAATGGAAAGCATTTACATTTGTTATCTTAGATGTTTAAATTATTAAGACCGGTCTTGTTTTATTATTTGTGATTATTCATGCAATATTAAATATTTTTAATTTAATAGGAGTTTGTTATTATTGTCAGCCATATCATATATTTTTATTATACCACACCGATCAATAGAAAGTTAGTACCTCAGAAAGTCCTGAGGTGGCCATCTGTCAGTAGATTCAATTACAATTGACATCACTTACAATGTCCTTTGAGCAGGAAAAGGAAATTACCTGAAAGGATGGGTAAGATAGGCATTTTCATCCATGTCTGCATATAGATGACTTGGAAGCTGTTTTAACTGTTAAACTGGTACAAATAAGGACCCTTTGGCAGCAAAATCAGCAGAGGTTATTCAAACAGCTGTCTGACTAAAAGGTATTCAAACTTTAACCAGAGATCAAAACCATATGTTATCTGTTACTGACTGAAAATTGATTTTTCTATAATAACTTCAGAAATTATAGAAATGTATTTGACATTTATTTGCTGGTTAGGTATAATTTAGGGGTATCTGGGAGTTATGGTTTGGGAGAAATAAGGTATCTAACCAATAACACATCCCAGACCAGTCTTGGTTACAAAAATGTTATAGTTTATATAATAGAGAGTAATGTGAAATTATCATATTTACTGAAGCTATTACACAGGGCAAATTATGTATAGTTATTTGTACTTAGGTTAGAAGTTGGAATGGTCCTGGTATGAACCTTGATTTAATTAGCAAGCCACCCAGTAATTACAAAATTCATCAATATAGCAAGATGGATGGGAGATCAGTTGATAAAAGGTATGGGAGTCTTTTTTTCTATGTCAGACTTAGGGTATCAAGTCTAATTTGAAGCTGGGACTTGCATTTTCCTGCCATGCCCTAGACCAGATTAAGTCATGTGTAATTCTGTGTAAGTTTTTAATTTTGAAATTGAATTACATATTTGTCTAAGTAATCTGTAACTGCTTCCCTTTAAATAATTTCTGTAACTAAGCATTGCACTTTTTAATGTAAATAAAGTGTTCCTTTATTAGTCTATTTCATATATGCTCCAGAACCAAGTCTTGAGGAAGCCATTAGATCACTAAGGTTACGCTATAACTATTATTCATTGTTAGGAGCAGTGGGAGACCAAGTAACTGAGGGCTAGTTTGGATCACAGAGACTGAGCAATTGTGATAGAGTGGGGACCTGTGGCCCCTTATAGTTCTACAGGTCTTGGCAGTAAAGAGAGGTGTATAGATCAATGGTCAGAGAGATACTATAGCATATTCAGTGTGAGTATTATAGTTGGCTCTGCCCTCACTATATCAGGAAAGTGTAGTACCAGTCAGAGTGACACAATTACTGGCTCTGACATAGTCAGTACCACTGGCATACCTGACACGCAGTAACAAAAAATTGCATCAGCAGTGATGTACAGTATTAGTAAACAACTCACAGTGTGCTAGTCAAATATAACCAGCATGCTGATTCTCTACAGAAGTGCAAGCAGAGTACTGCCAGCAGTCAATACAGATATTTTTTTCTTTGCCTTTTCCTGGACTCTTTTTCTTGTGAAAAAAATGTAATTCATACAAACAAGGGTAAGCATTGTACTTAGTAAGGATAGATTTGCACAACTAATTTTGAAGCTTTAAAAGGAAGATATCGTCATCCTTACCAGGGAACTGGCACCTGGCTGGTGGGTCATACAAATATAACCTTCCTGAAAGGCACATCTTAAAGAAACATGTGCAGATGGAGTCACGCTAATCGTGGCTCCGTCTGCGACTAGATGCGGCCAGCGAGATGCACCGCCAGGAACGAATGGGATGCGCGTGCATCGTAGACACGCACGTGCCCCATTCAAAGTGAATGGGAGCGTCTCTGTACACTTGGCAGCGTGCCGAGATGCAGGCGCGCCTAGACATGCAGCACGCCTCTGCCTGTGATGCAGCCACGCTCAATGAGCATGGTTGCATTAGGTCCATCCTTTACAGATGGAGCCACGCTCAATGACCGTGGCTCCATCTTTAAAGGTGCGTACACGCTGTGAGATTTTGGCTATGCCCGATTCTCACTATGCGACATGGACTGTGGTTGGTATCGTAAGCCTAGATGACTGTGCTTGCGATACTGGCTATGTGCGATTTTGGCTAAGTGTCAATTTTGACTATACTTTTATACTAGATAGTCAAAATTGTCTTGCCTGCACAGTCTATCTAGGCTTGTGATACTGACCTCGCGGGACTGCACATTGGGATCGCAAAGTTACTTTCACCTTGCGATCTGCACTAAGTTCCCTTACGATTTTGACTATATAGTCAAAATCGCGAGCAAAAATCTCACCGTTTGTACACACCTTAAGTCAAAATTGTACGACCCTCTAAGGGGCATGATTGACTTGCATCACCCTGCCATTACTGTGCTGAATTTATATGTAAATACCTAGTAGTCATCTCTCCATGTACAAGTAAATATGGCACAAAAACATTAATGACATCACCAAAAAAATCCTTGAGGATGGGGCCAGTTAACCCCTTACACTAGCAATGTGTTTAGTTGGATAACTTCTATTTCATTATTTAGTCATCTATTTAGTTGAAGAATTTCATTACAGTATATAACGTTTGTGGCCTGGCATTTACCAAGCTTTTATTGTTCAGCTTTAAATTTTACAACGGAAGGTGTAATTTTGAATCACATAATGAAAAAGTAATAATAGTGACTGAAAATACAAATAAATACTGTACATTGCATAACAAATCAGTCAGAGATTGTTGGTTAGAGATTGGTCTATGAATATTGATTTCTTACTTTGCATGCAGAGTACATTGCTGTGTAAAGAATATGTTCACTGGAAAGAGGAACTGTTTACCTTATATACTCTGGCGTCCTTGTGTTTTAAACATATCTTTTACATTTTGCCACACAGATACTATGGGCCAAATGTAATAGCGTGAGAGTTTCAAAAAGTGAGAGATTTGGTAAGGTCTTGCAGTTTTTTTTTAAAGTGGCAATCATTTACACAGCAAGATCAACCTGGTTTTGCAGTGTAAATGATTGCCACTTTAAAAAAAACTGAAACACCTTACCAAATCTCTCACTTTCTGAAACTCTCACTCTATTACATTTGGCCCTATATATTCAAAGAAAACCTAATTAAGTTGTTTAGATGAATTGTAGTTTCATTTGGTTCGAGTTTACTGGCCACAAGGGACTGTACTAAAAAGTGACGCAATATTGTAATGGAGCTCATTGCATATCATTATAAAGTGGTACACAGTGCAATGTCTGCTCCAATACTGGTCTGTAATAGACTAATTGAATTACTAGCAACCTGGCACATTAGTCTAAATAATATATACAGATATCTTTGTTAACTCATTATTTTGCAAATGATTTTATTGCCTGAATAGTATTGTCATTAAGCCACACTTCTTTTCCTCCCAGTCTTTTCATTACCCAAATGCACACCATTCTTACATAAACCATGATGCTGGTATAGAGACGACGTCTAGCTGACTACTTGTGAGCAACAACGAAAAGCCCCATAGAGTTCTCATTTGTTCCCACTTATGTATATATATATATATATATATTCATATTCAAAATCTGTAAATAAAGCGCACTTGTAGATGTGTAACAACAAAATCAGGAGGACACTTGCAGCATCAGTGTAACACAGGTCTTTACTCAGCATGAGCCAGACACCAAGTAGAAGTGACAGGAGACAAACAGGAAGTGAGTCACCTCGACATGACATCATCTCCCATGATGCACAGCATGCATTTACAGCAGTCACCAGGGACTTGTTAATTGAAAGTTTGTATTAGTCAAGACATCAAAATGACATTACAGGTCAACGTTTTGGCCAAACACTGGCCTTCCTTAAGACATGGCCACCACACCAATATTGGACCAGCAAATATTCCCTGTCTACAATAGCAACTTTTACATTTTTTATTATTTGTACCAATACCAAAGTTAAGTTTGTGGACATGATGAAAAACTTAAACGCATTAGACACCCCTGTCATATTTATGTATACCATTAACATAAGAAAGTACACTTCTTGGATGTCACAATCTTCCAGAAAGGCATCTGATTAACTACAATGCTTTATCATAAGCCTAGAGATCATAATACAATTCTAGAGTCTACTAGCCACCATTAACATTCAAAACAAAGCTACTGTACCCCTTTCCCCAATTTTTAAGAGTTCTTAGAAATAAAATTGAGGGGTATCAAACCTTGGAGAGAGATAAGTGAAAAGACATTAACAACCAACCAATCTGCTCATGTCATTTTTTTAAAAATACAGCCTGTACAATGACAGTTATAAGCTGATTGCCTGGTACTTTAACTCTCTCCACTTTATCTCTGTCCAATATTTCATACACCTTTCCCTGAATCTGAGCTATCAGAAAATCTGAAGACATGAAATTAAGAATGAAATTCAATTCTTTGAAAAGTCAGTTGGGTGTCTGTTTTTTCCTATCTAATAGACAGAAAAAACAGACACCCAACCGACTTTTCAAACAATTGAATTCCCCTCTAAGACTTCTCATAAGAGTATGCTTTGAATAAGTAGTACCCACTGGCCTGAACAAAGCCAGGCAATGTTTCTTTCAAGAACTGGGACAAAGATCTCAGTTGAACATCAAGGAGCAAAAAACTTTTTCTACTACCTTTGATACAAATAACCCACCTGTGAGCGACGTCGTGTATTGTTTCCCCTCCCGGGCGGTCGGCGACCGCCTGTACACACTCAGCGATATAACCGTTCATATCGCTCAGTGATGTCATGCACCGGCCGGCCATGCATGCAGATCTTGGACGACAGTCCAGATCGAGCATGCATGCACTGCCGACAGCGAGGATCATTACCGACCCACGGACCGCGCATCGATCATCGCTGGCAGCATACACACTTGCCGAGAAAATGAGCAACGTCGCTGAGGAAGGAGAAAAATGAGCGACGTTACTCGTTTTCTCGACAAATGTGTATGCACCTTTATGCTACTGTATCAAGAAAAAATTACACATATTCGCCTCAACCAACTTTAAAAAATAAACAGCTATTGTTATTCTGCCACAAACCTGAAACAGATGCTTATGAGGCCAACATTATATAATACGTTGCATAATATAACTAATGATGAGCGGGTTCGGTTCCTCGGGATCCGACCCCTCCGAACTTCACCCATTTTACATGGTTCCGAGGCAGACTCGAATCTTCCCGCCTTGCTCGGTTAACCCGAGCGCGCCCGAACGTCATCATCCCGCTGTCGGATTCTCGCGAGATTCGTATTCTATATAAGGAGCCTTGCGTCGCCGCCATTTTCAAACGTGCTTTGGAGATGATAGCGAGAGGACGTGGCTGCGTTATCTCAGTTTCTGTGTTCAGTGTGCTGCAAATATCTGCTCAGTGTGCTGCAAATATCTGTGCTCAGTGTGCTTGCAAATATCTGTGCTCAGTGTGCTGCAAATATCTGTGCTCAGTGTGCTTGCAAATATCTGTGCTCAGTGTGCTGAAAATATCTACGTTCTCTGCCTGAAAAATGCTCCATATCTGTGCTGCATTGTAGTATATAGTAGGAGGACAGTGCAGAATGTTGCTTAAACCACCAGTATATATATAGCAGTACGGTACAGTAGTCTACTGCTCTACCTCTGTGTCATCAAGTATACTATGCATCCATACCTGTGCTGCATTTTAGTTGTGCGCAGTATATAGTAGGAGGGGACAGTGCAGAATGTTGCTGTGACCACTAGTATATATATAGCAGTACGGTACAGTAGTCCACTGCACTACCTCTGTGTCGTCAAGTATACTATGCATCCATACCTGTGCTGCATTTTAGTTGTGCGCAGTATATAGCAGGAGGGGACAGTGCAGAATGTTGCTGTGACCACCAGTATATATATAGCAGTACGGTACAGTAGTGCACTGCTCTACCTCTGTGTCGTCAAGTATACTATGCATCCATACCTGTGCTGCATTTTAGTTGTGCGCAGTATATAGTAGGAGGGGACAGTGCAGAATGTTGCTGTGACCACCAGTATATATATAGCAGTACGGTACAGTAGTCCACTGCTCTACCTCTGTGTCATCAAGTATACTATGCATCCATACCTGTGCTGCATTTTAGTTGTGCGCAGTATATAGTAGGAGGGGACAGTGCAGAATGTTGCTGTGACCACCAGTATATATATAGCAGTACGGTACAGTAGTCCACTGCTCTACCTCTGTGACGTCAAGTATACTATGCATCCATACCTGTGCTGCATTTTAGTTGTGCGCAGTATATAGTAGGAGGGGAAAGTGCAGAATGTTGCTGTGATCACCAGTATATATATAGCAGTATGGTACAGTAATCCATTGCTCTACCTCTGTGTCGTCAAGTATACTACAAAAGTTCAGTAAAATGACCCAAAAATCAAAATTAAAAGCGTCTGATGAGAAGCGTAAACTTGCCAATATGCCATTTACGACACGGAGTGACAAGGAATGGCTGAGGCCCTGGCCTATGTTCATGGCTAGTGGTTCAGATTCACATGAGGATGGAAGCTCTCATCCTCTCGCTAGAAAACTGCAGTGCCACTCCTAGATGGGCCAGTTGTTTGTGTCGGCCACTTGGGTCGCTTAGCTTAGCCACACAGCTACCTCATTGCACCTCTTTTTTTCTTTGCACCATGTGCTGTTTGGGGACTATTTTTTAAATCTGCCATCCTGTCTGACACTGCAGTGCCACTCCTAGATGGGCCATGTGTTTGTGTCGGCCACTTGGGTCGCTTAGCTCAGTCACACAGCTACCTCATTGCACCTCTTTTTTTCTTTGCATCATGTGCTGTTTGGGGACTATTTTTTAAATCTGCCATCCTATCTGACACTGCAGTGCCACTCCTAGATGGGCCAGGTGTTTGTGTCGGCCACTTGGGTCGCTTAGCTTAGCCATCCAGCGACCTTGGTGCACCTCTTTTTTTCTTTGCATCATGTGCCGTTTGGGGACTATTTTTTAAATCTGCCATCCTGTCTGACACTGCAGTGCCACTCCTAGATGGGCCAGGTGTTTGTGTCGGCCACTTGGGTCGCTTAGCTTAGCCATCCAGCGACCTCGGTGCAAATTTTAGGACTAAAAATAATATTGTGAGGTGTTCAGAATAGACTGGAAATGAGTGGAAATTATGGTTATTGAGGTTAATAATACTGTGGGATCAAAATGACCCCCAAATTCTATGATTTAAGCTGTTTTTGAGGGGTTTTTGTAAAAAAACACCTGAATCCAAAACACACCCGAATCCGACAAAAAAATTTCAGGGAGGTTTTGCCAAAACACGGCCGTGGAACCGAATCCAAAACCAAAACACAAAACCCGAAAATTTTCCGGTGCACATCACTAAATATAACTGACTGGCATATTCCTGGGTAATACAATGGTGGTTTTAAATGAATCAACTGCATCACATGCAGAGGCATTATGACTGATAAGTATGCTAACCCATCTGCATAATGGTAGTAAGACTGCTGATATAATGGAGATTTATCAAAGCTTGGAGAGAGATAAAGTGGAAGGAGATAAGGTAGTAACCAATCAGCTTCTATTGTAACTGTCATTTTACAGACTGTATTTGAAAAATGACAGCCAGGAGCTGATTTACTTTTTGTTAAATATTTGTACAGGGTGATTCAAAAGTTGCAGTACACCCTTTTGTTTCAAAAACTGTGCAGGAAATGGGAAAACTGAACACTCCAGTAACGTATGGGTGAGGTGGGTTACCTTTTACGGTATGTACCGAACGTGGGCACCATCTTTAGTGGTGAGAGGGCTTGTGTCTCACCACAACTGCCCACATTCTGGTGCAATCAGCTCCCTCAAGACAGAGGAGTACAAGACCTGCTCATTCTGCACCTGACTTTTTGAATTACACAGCTACAGCTGGAGAAACAGAAGTCTAAGTTTTCCAAATCACCCAGAGACAGCAGTTAGTCAGGTGCAGGAGAAGCAGGGCCGGCGCCACCACTAGGCAGCTTTAGGCAGCTGCCTATGGGCGCCGGCCACTTGAGGGCGCCGCTACAACTTTCATACTGAAAAATGAATCTTTCTTTCACAGATTGCGCTTGCCAGCGACGGCTGTGGGTCTAAACATCCACAGCCATGCTGTCACAAGATCCCTGCTTGTGGAGAGTGTTGCGGGGGGGGGGGGGGGGGGTTACTGATGGCTGCTGCCGCGGAGTGAGATGGAGGGAGGAGGGGGTGACGGCGGGTGTCCGCTCGCCTACCGCTGCTCTCCTCTGGAGGGGGGAGAGGCCAGCTACTACTCCGGAGGCGGGGTTACTGATGACTGCTAAAGTAAGTGTGTGCTTCGGGGCAGGAGAGTAAGGGGAAAATGCCATCTGCTGTGTTTCTTGTAGGACGGGCTAGGAGAGAGATGCCGCTCAGTGTGCCCCTGGGGATGGAGGAGTGTGCCGGCGTCGGGTACTCATGTGTATTGTCAGGTACGGGGGATGCGCTGGCCACCACTGCTGCAGCCATGGAGAGAGGGGGTGCCTGGGCGTTGCTGCTCATGTTCCATGTGTGGTGGGACAAGGGAGATTCACCGGCCACTTCCGCTGCTGGAAGGTGAAGGGGGGGGGGGTTTGCCGCCACTCCTGTGTAATGTGGGATGTCTCTTGCCACTGTTGTGGATGGGAAAAGGGGGGTTCCCGCCGCTCATATGTATTGGGGGGGGGGTGTATGTGTGTGTATATATATATATATATATATATATATATTCATTCATTGACCGACCTTCTCGTGCGGATATAGAAAAAAAAAAAAAAAAAAGACAATTTACATACTATGGCCTTATATACATATATGTACTGTACATATGTATACACTGCAACATTGTGCCAATGACACAATCTATAGTTTCCTACTGCGAGACCCACCCACAATACAAATTGCAGTATCAATGTACCATCAGTCCAACTATCGGACACCCCCTATGGCAGAGCAGAATGTCCATTGAAACATGGCTGCCAAGGCCAGCACGACTGCGTCAGTTACAGCCATCGATGCTCCACAAATTTCTGGACATTTCCACCCAGCAGTGATGGGGCTGCAGCTGCAGGGAGGAAAGTTTTGGATCCCATACAGCATCTGCTACCTAGGAACTCATCTCTGTACTATAAGTACCTTTCATAACTTCATTATCTGTGCATTACACTCAAACAGAAATACACTACAGACAGAAGACAGGAAGGTACATAAATACCTTCCTGTCTTCTACTCTGACTGGGTATCTCTCTCTGCCATCTCCTCCTTGTACTTCTCTCCCATCTCCCCCTATTCCTCCTCTCTTTCCTATTTCCCCCTATTCCTCCTCTCTTTCCCATCTCCCCCTATTCCTCCTCTCTTTCCTTTCTCCCCCTATTTCTCCTCTCCCTTCTCCCCCTATTCCTCCTCTCTTTCCCTTCTCCCCCTATTCCTCCTCTCCCTTCTCCCCCTATTCCTCCTCTCTTTCCTTTCTCCCCCTATTTCTCCTCTCCCTTCTCCCCCTATTCCTCCTCTCTTTCCTTTCTCCCCCCATTCCTCCTCTCTTTCCCTTCTCCCCCTATTCCTCCTCTCTTTCCTTTCTCCCCCCATTCCTCCTCTCTTTCCCTTCTCCCCCTATTCCTCCTCTCTTTCCTTTCTCCCCCCATTCCCACTCTATTTCCCATCTCCCCTTATTCCTCCTCTCTTTCCCTTCTCCCCATATTCCTCCTCTCTTTCCCATCTCCCCCTATTCCTCCTCTCTTTCCTATTTCCCCCATCCTCCTCTCTTTCCTTTCTCACCCTATTCCTCCTCTCTTCCCTGTCTCCCCCTATTTTTCCTCTCTTTCTTATTTCCCCCATCCTCCTCTCTTTCCCTTCTCCCCCTATTCCTCCTCTTTCCCTTCTCCCCCTGTTCCTCCTCTCTTTCCCATCTCCCCCTATTCCTCCTCTCTTTCCCTTCTCCCCCTATTCCTCCTCTCTTTCTTATTTCCCCCATCCTCCTCTCTTTCCCTTCTCCCCCTATTTCTCCTCTTTCCCTTCTCCCCCTGTTCCTCCTCTCTTTCCCATCTCCCCCTATTCCTCCTCTCTTTCCCTTCTCCCCCTATTCCTCCTCTCTTTCTTATTTCCCCCATCCTCCTCTCTTTCCCTTCTCCCCCTATTTCTCCTCTTTCCTTTGTCCCCCTGTTCCTCCTCTCTTTCTTATTTCCCCCATCCTCCTCTCTTTCCGTTCTCACCCTATTCCTCCTCTCTTCCCTGTCTCCCCCTATTTTTCCGCTCTCTCTCCCATCTCCCCCTATTCCTGCTCTCTCTCTCAACTGTCTTCCCCTATTCCTCCTCTCGCAGGTGGATTCAGCATCGGTCCTCTCCAGGTCCGGCAGTGCTGCATCTGATTATTGAATCAAACGGAGCTGGGTCAGCAAGGAGAGGGCAGCAATGTTTTCTTTATTCATTTATTTTGGGGTGGGGAAAGCACAGGCTGACTTCAAAAAATTAAAATTCCCCCATGGATTTTTGCTGTAAATATTACCACAAGTTTTTTTTCAATTGGATACCACAGGTATCAAGGTTTTCCATACCTGCGGCAATGAAAAAAAGGTTGCGATAGCCGTGGTCATTTTTAACGCAAAATTTGCACACCCAATCGAATATGCTCACATAAATTATCAAATTTAAGGCATATATTGCTCATTACCGTATGGGACAGCGAGCACTTTTCAGCGAGTTTGGTCCACTGTAAAGTGCGGCCGCTGCCGTGATGATTTGTTCCTGCGATATCGTGGCTAATTGGATTAACCCCTAAGCAGGACTCATAGAACTGGACACAATTTACACACATAAAAAAGATGTATCCAGACTGCCCTCATTTATTTATATTTAGGTAATAAAAATAATGCAATTATAAAAAAAAGGGTATTGATGTATTCCATGCAAGCAAGCGGCAGGTGTACTTATAAGATGCCACCTGGGGGGGGTGGGGGGGGGGCCAGTAGGCTGAAGTTTTGCCTAGGGTGACACGAAACCTTGCACCGGCACTGAGGAGAAGGCCAGTGATCAGGGCTGAATTTATAGTGCCAGGATCTGTGGACATTGGGCTTAATTCAGACCTGATCGTAGCAGCAACTTTGGGGGTCATTCTTTCTGACCCGATCGCACGCTGCAGTTTATCGCAGCAGTGCGAACGGGTCAGAACTGCGCATGCGCCGGTGCCTGATTGACAGGCAGAGGCGGTCGCTGGGCGGGGGGGGGGGGGCGGAACAGCGGCGGTTGGCCCGCAGCAGCTGCGTGACATCACAGGCAGCCGCTGCGGGCCGGGGAGCGATGAGTAGCTCCCGGCCAGCACACTAAAGCTGCGCTGGTCGGGAGCTACTCTTGAAGTGCAAAGGCATCGCCGCTGTGCGATACCTTTGCACTTTTGCAGGGGGGGGGGGAGGCGGGAGGCGGCACTGACATACGGGGTGGGATAGCCCTGTGCTGGGCATCCCCCCGCATGTCAATGTGAATGATCGTAGCTGTGCTAAATTTAGCACAGCTACGATCATCTTAGAATGACCCCCTTTGTCAGCAGATGGGCAAAACCATGTGCACTGCAGGGGGACAGATGTAACATTTGCAGAGAGTTAGATCTTTGTGGATTATAGTGCTTCTGTGTAGAGTAAATATTGGCTGCTTTATTTTTACACTGCAATTTAGATTTAAGTTTTAACACACCCCAGCCAAATCTAACTCTCTCTGCACATGTTATATCTGCCCCCCCCCCCCCTTCCCCCGCAGTGCACATGGTTTTGCCCAACTGCTAACAAAGTTGCTGCTACGATCAGGTCTGAATTAGGCCCATTGGGGGTCATTCCGAGTTGTTCGCTCGCAAGCTGCTTTTAGCAGCTTTGCACACGCTAAGCCGCCGCCTACTGGGAGTGAATCTTAGCTTATCAAAATTGCGAACGAAAGATTAGCAAAATAGCGAATAGACACCTCTTAGCAGTTTCTGAGTAGCTCCACACTTACTCGGCATCTGCGATCAGTTCAGTGCTTGTCGTTCCTGGTTTGACGTCACAAACACACCCAGCGTTCGCCCAGACACTCCTCCGTTTCTCCAGCCACTCCCGCGTTTTTCCCAGAAACTGTAGCGTTTTTTCGCACACACCCATAAAACGGCCTGTTTCCGCCCAGAAACACCCACTTCCTGTCAATCACATTACGATCACCAGAACAAAGAAAAAACCTCGTAATGCCGTGAGTAAAATACCTAACTGCATAGCAAATTTACTTGGCGCAGTCGCACTGCGGACATTGCGCATGCGCATTAGCGACTAATCGCTCCTTTGCGAGAAAAAAATACCGAGCGAACAACTCGGAATGACCCCCATTGTCAGGAGAGCATGGCATGTGTAGCTGCAGCATAATGACTTTTCAGCACAGGAAGTGCTAGGACCTTTTATGTCCGTGTGTTTTATTTTTCTGTATGTACCTGTGTGACCAGGCCCAAGCCTGTGTATGCTGTGCTACCGTGTCTGATGCATACTTACCTACTTTGAATGTCTCCTCTCCGGGAGAAGCCTGGAGAGGAGACTCTGCAGGAGACTTCGGGGGGCGGAGCTGGGCTGGGACATCACCAAGCCCCACCCCACACCAGAAAACGTCGCGATTTGCGGGTCCGCGGGAAGTGGGCGGGGCTAAAATGATGTAATTTGCGTCATTTTAACCTCTTCCCCACCCCACGGACCCGCGAATACAGGAGATTATCTCTCCATCCTGCCCGCATCACTAGGTGCGAGCAGGATGCAGGAGACCTGCCTACTCTTCTGGAGGTGCGGGGGGCTACCCCAAGAAACGGGAGCCTCCTGCAGCTTCCGGGAGAGTAGGCAAGTATGGTCTGATGCCAGTAAAGACACTGTGGTTGTAACCGGAAAATCTGCCTGTGAGTCCTTAGTTACAATACCCATGTTACATTTTATATATATATATATATATATATATATATATATATATAAAATGTTGTTTGTTTTTTATTAGCCACTGTATTTAATTTCTATTAATTATCCACTATTGTTATAGATTTAACATTGGAAGGTAGATTGCACTTTTGTTTTTTGAAAACTGTTTGCCATTTTTTGCTTTGTTATATATTTAGCATTTTTTTAAGGGGGTTTTTATTATTAGAATTTGAAACACTTTGGAGTGATTCAATTGTTTTGTAGGTGCTGGCCACTAGGTGGCACCCGATGTCAGCAATTCAATTCTTCTGCCTTTCGGGTGAGATCACTGCCGGCATCGTCATTTCTGCTCGCCATCTACTGAGGTGGCAAGCAGAAATGTCCAAATGTCCACTGCACTTTTTGCGTTGCAGGTACAACTTTAGACAGGATTAGCCACTATTCACGACTAAACACCATCTGTTTGAGCGCTTAAAAAGTAATGGGCACCCAATAAGAGCAACAATTACTTTGAGCGCCCCCTTTGTTTTAAATAGTGGTGTAATACCCATGTTTAAATGCAATTTCTTATACTCTGCTTATAGTATATATGCAGCTACTTTACCGGCTGTCGGGGATACCGGCGTTCAGGATACTGACGCCGGAATCCCGACAGCTGAGTAAATGCCGGCGGATGGAATACCGACCTAAGTCCGATATTTCCACTGGGGTGGTGGTCCCCACCAGGGCCGCCATCAAGGGGGGTCTGTGGGTACTGGCGTCCCGGACCTGGAGAAACAGGGAGCCCGAAAGGATATTTTGGCCTGGAGGTCAGCCATGGGTACAGAGGCATCGTAGTGGCATTTCAAATTTGCCGCTGTCCTGGAGCCAATCACAGCTTGCGGACTGGCAGTCTAATCAGGCACAGCCGCTGGTCTGCAAGCTGTGATTGGCTCATGGACAGCAACAAATTCGAAATTCCGCTGCGCTTCCTCTTCATGCCTGGCTGTAGGTTCACGATCTGCTCAGTATGTCTGGCTAGCGGCAGGGAAGGGGTGGGGGGAGTCCTAGGAGTGGAAGCAGCAGCAGGGCCGGCAGCCTGCAGTTCAGGAGCATTAGTTTAGTGAGTGACCCTAACGCCACAGACCAGAAGAGCAGCTGATTGGTAGTGACGTCACAGCGGGTAGTATTGAGAGGACATGTGACAAATACATAAGAGACTCGTACTCTCTGCTCATTCCCAGGTATGCAACATCTGTAAAGTGCATTTTTCTTGTGGAACCACAGATCCCAGCCTCCTGTAGCTGCAGGGTTTATATGTGATGTGCAGAGGGGTGTGTGCATAGTAGAGATGAGCGGGTTCAGTTCACAGAGATCCGAATTCCCCCAGAACTTCCCGGTCCAAGCTCGGATCCGAGTCCGGCTCGGGACTTCCCGCCAGACTCAGAAACCAGAATGAGGCAAAACATCATCCCACTGTTGTATTCTTGTGGGTTTTAGATTCCATATTAACAGCCGCTCATCACCGCCATTTAAACTCTGTACTTGGAGAGTGAGGGAAACAGACCTCTGTCTATCTGTGGGTGGGGGCATCAGATGGGGTTCAGTGTGTCATCTCTAGGGGTGCAGTCCTGTCACTGTGGTGTCCCTGTGATGTTAGGGGTGCTGTTCTGGCTGCCACTGGTGTTTAACTTTCATGTGATGTTAGGGGTGATGCGGCTGTCCTGGGTGTCACTGTGTTGTACAGGGGGCAGGGGCACTGTCCTCCTGTATGCTGTGAAAATATAGGGGTGCTGGCCCTGTCTTGAATGCTGTAAAATTTCAGGGGTGCTGTTGTTAAAATAAAAGTGCACTAGCCTTATATGCTATAAAAATTCAGGGGTGCTGTTGTTAAAATAAATGTACACTGGCCCTGTCTTGTAAGGTGTAACAATTCAGGGGGTGCTGTTGTTAAAATAAATGTACAGTGGCTCTGTCTTGTATGCTGTAAAAATTCAGAGGTGCAGTAAAAATAAATGTACACTGGCCTTGTATGCTGTAAAAATACAGTGGTGGTGTTGTTAAAATAAAAGTACACTGGCCCTGTCTTGTATGCTGTAAAACTATAGGGGTGCTGTGAAAATAAAGGGGCACTGTTCTGTGTGCTGTAATAGTAAAGAGGTGCTGTCCTGTGAAATGGAGAACAAAACTTTGAAGGAAAAAATAGTGGAAGATCAGGAACCACTTCCAGTTCCTAGTACTAGTGCTAAAGCTGCTGCTGCCAGCAATCATGACATTGACGATGCAATTCCATCAACGTCGTCTGCCAAGAAGCAAAAATTAATAATCAGGGAAAAAAAAGAAATTATCTGATGAGAAACGTATTGGCAATATGCCATTCACGACACGAAGTGGCAAGGAAAGGCTAAGGCCTTGGCCTATGTTCATGACTGGTGGTACAGCTTCTCATGAGGATGGAAGCCCTCCTCCCTCTTAAAAAAAGTAAAAAACAACTGTGCATTCAGAGATATCACAAATCCCCAAGGAGAGTCCAAGTGTGTCCATAGTTGCGATGTCTAGGCCTGACCTTCACAAAACTGTATGGAAAGAGGAGGCTCCTACCAACATTTGCATGCCCCCCTGCAAGTGCTGGGAGGAGCACCGCCAGTCCAGTTGCTGATTTTGAGGATGTCACTGTAGAAGTACACCAGGATGAGGAGGATAGAAACATAGAAACATAGAATTTGACGGCAGATAAGAACCACTTGGCCCATCTAGTCTGCCCCTTTTTTATTTTATCCTTTAGGCAATCTCAACCCTTTTTTAACCTTAATTCTTTGTAAGGATATTCATATGCCTGTCCCAAGCATGTTTAAATTGCCCTACAGTCTTAGCCTCTACCACCTCTGATGGGAGGCTATTCCACTTATCCACTACCCTTTCTGTGAAGTAATTTTTCCTTAAATTTCCCCTGAGCCTCCCCCCCTCCAGTCTCAATGTATGCCCTCGAGTTCTAATACTTCTTTTCCTTTGAAGAACGTTTCCCTCCTGAACTTTGTTAAGACCCTTGATATATTTGAAAGTTTCTATCATGTCCCCCCTTTCCCTTCTCTCCTCCAAACTATACATGTTAAGATCTTTTAGCCTTTCCGGGTAAGTTTTGTGATGTAGGCCATGCACCATTTTAGTTGCCCTTCTTTGTACACTCTCTAATGTATTTATATCCTTCTGGAGATAGGGTCTCCAGAACTGGACACAGTATTCCAGATGGGGCCGTACCAATGACCTATACAGTGGCATTATCACTTCTTTTTTCCTGCTACTGATTCCTCTCCCTATGCAACCAAGCATCTGACTTGCCTTTCTCATTGCTTTGTTGCATTGCTTTCCTGCCTTCAAGTCACTTGAAATAGTGACTCCTAAATCTCTTTCCTCCTCAGTAGTTTCCATTATAGTACCCTTGATACTATACTTAGCCTTTGGGATTTTGAGACCCAAGTGCATGATTTTGCATTTTTTAGCATTAAACTGTAGTTGCCACGTTCTTAACCATTTCTCAAGCCTACCTAGGTCATTAATCATTTGTTTGACCCCTCCCGGTGTGTCTACCCTGTTGCATATCTTTGTATCATCTGCAAAAAGGCATATCTTCCCTTCAATACCATCTGCAATGTCACCAACAAAGATATTAAAGAGAACTGGACCAAGTACAGATCCCTGGGGTACTCCACTGGTAAAATTTCCCTCCATAGATTGCACTCCATTAACTACGACTGTCTGTTTCCTATCCTGCAACCAGGTTCTTATCCATTTAACTGATTTATAATCCACCCCCAGGCTTTCCAAGTTTATTTAGCAATCTGCGATGTGGGACAGTGTCAAATGCCTTACTAAAGTCTAGATATGCTACATCTACAGCTCCCCCTTGATCTATTATTTTCATCACAGAGCCAAAAAAGTCAATAAGATTTGTTTGGCATGATCTCCCACCAGTAAATCCATGCTGTTTTGGATCCTGTAAGTTGTTTGATTTAAGATATTCCACTACTCTTTCTTTTAATAGTTTTTCCATTACTTTCCCTACTACTGATGTAAGGCTTACTGGTCTGTAGTTACTTGCTTCTTCCTTGCTTCCACTTTTGTGCAGTGGAACTACATTTGCTCTTTTCCAGTCCTCTGGAATAGCACCTGTATTTAGTGACTGGTTAAATAATTCTGTTAAAGGTGTAACCAGCACAGGATATTGGTGTAACTGACGCTAAGGAGGAAATTGACGATGAGGATTCAGATGGTGATGTGGTTTGTTTGAATAAGGCACCAGTGGAGACAGTTGTTGGCCATGGGATGAAAAAGCCCATTGTCATGCCTGGGCAAAATACCAAAAAATCCAGCTCTTCGGTGTGGAATTATTTCTCTGTGAGGATGAGGATGCAAACACTGAAGGGGGTGAGGAATCAGAGGATGAGGATGAGGACAACATCTTGCACCTGTAGAGCCAGTTTGTGCAAGGAGAGATTAATTGCTTCTTCTTTGGTGGGGGCCCAAACAAACCAATAATTTCGTCCAAAGTCGTGTGGCAGACCCTGTCGCTGAGATGATTGGTTTGTTATAGTGTGCATGTCCTGTTTATATAATATAAAGGTGGGTGGGAGGGCCCAAGGACAATTCCATCTTGCATGTCTTTTCTTTGTCTGCCACATCATTCCAGGGGTGCTGCCCTATATGGGGTGCTGCCCCTCTGCCCTATCTGTCCAGGGGTACTGCCCCACTGGCATTTAAGCCCTGGGGTGCTGCTTCCTGTCTGTTGTGCTATGTAATTCTCCATGGGCACTGCCTATGCTGTATAAGTTCTGGGGTGTTGCCTATCTGCTGTATAAGTCCAGAGGCGCTGCCATATAATTCCAAGGGTGCTGCAAGGGTAAATGGAAATTTCAAGTTTGACTAAGTGTTTTCCAATAAAGTGGGGAGAGACCACATTTGTGGCCAAAGTCAGTCAGACTCAGAAGAGACAGAATCATAATCCAGCAGAATTTGACATGGTAACATCTCCTACTTCATTTTCTCTGGCAACTGCCGGAGAAAACTAGATTATCCAAACACACCTATGTCTATATGTCTGCCATTTTCAGAGTTTGCCTGTGGGAACCAGCATCACCTTCAGGTGGAAAGGAGCACCAGGATACAAAGTGGGATTTGACCAGTGTTTGGGATTGTTGCTATAGCTGATTTTTGGATCAGCTGTAACCACACTGGAGGAATTCTATACCTTCCAACATGATCCATTTCATTAGGCGCATAATGCTCTGCTCATTAGAAGTTCAGGAGCAGAGCATTTTGTAAATAATGGAATGGGTCATGTTGTAAGGTAAGAAATTCTGAATTGCTGCGGTAGTGAAGTATCCACTGCCATAACTCATTAGTGACAGACACTTAAAATAGTAGCCGTCTTGCCCTTTTGTAATTTTCTGACATAGGGGTATATTCAATTACAGTTGAAACTGCCGTCTTGTCGGAAAGACGGCAGTTTTCGACTTTTTTAGGTGGGAAGGGGTTCCGACCTATTCAAAATACCCCATTTTTTTCCGACAAGTCGGGCATTTTGACTTGTCGGGAAGCACGTGGATTGCCGGAATTGCCGCCGATCCGCGTGCTACTCTCGGAAACGGGGACAAATTTGACAGCTTTTGGCACCGTTTACAGCAATCTCAATCTGACTTTAAAAAAAAGTTGGATTGAGGAGATGAGACGGGGGAGTGGGGCGGCGGGCTATTGATGAAGCAGGGCACAGGTTCCTCTATAGCAGGGCATCCCCAGCCAGGCTCCTCTCTCCGGCAGCGCTTCCTGACCTGCACTGACAGCAGCAGCAGGACGGGTTACCGGGAATGGCCAAATCCAACGGTCGGATTTTTCCGTTCATTGAATAGGTCCTGTCGGATCCATTCCGACAAAAGCATGTCGGAATGGGTCCGACTTTAATTGAATATACCCCATAACTGTAATTTGAAATGAGAGGCCTTAAAAGCAACTGAAACCAGATCACCCCTTCATTACTGAGAAAATGGAATATGTGCTCTTTATTTTAATCAGTACAGCCTGTAAAATAGAAAATAGATTTTGCCTACAAGTAAATAGTAGAGCCAAGTGAATGAAAGGGTAATAACAAGTAATGTAAGCATTTTAACTACTATAAAAAATATTGAAACAATACATATTTTATTTTAGTTATGCTTTCATAAGTGAATTAACAATTATTATTGGTTTAGAACTTTTTCTTTAAATGAAAAATATTTACTGACTGCATTAAATAGTAATTTTCCAGTTTTAGAAGGATTTCATAGTATGTACATTATAAGTTATAACACTTTCCTTTTTTATTATACAGAATCCTGGTGAACTATTTATTATTCTGCCAAATGAAATACCAAACAATCCAGACATAGAGGTCGAATTCTCTACAGAAAATCAGCTTATTAGGAGAAAAGCAATCCAGTGTAATCAACATATATTATGTCTGAAGGCTCTTGGTAAGAAAAATCTAAGTTATTCAAAATGGGTTCAGTATGATTTTCCAATGGATGGGATGCCGATGGTCAGTATACCGACAGTGGCATCTCGTCCATCAGAATCCCGGCATTCTCATGTACACTAGCTTAATCCTCCCCTGCCCCCTACACTAACCTAATGCTCCATTATGGGTGCCTAAACTTAACCCTCCCCGGTGGTGCCTAACCGTAACCCTCCCTTCACCGCTGCCTAAACCTAACCCTCTCCGCTTAGTGCCGAACCCTAGCCCTCCTTCCCCGGTCCCTAACCCTAATGTTCCCGGCCCTGCACCCTAGCCCTAACCCCCCCCTTCTCCTGCCTAAACCTACCCCCCCTGCATGCGTCAGGATGCCAACGCGTCAGGATGCCAAGCCAACTGCTTCCCTTCAAAAGTATATATTTTACCCAACATGTACTTCATATATACTGTAATTCTTTTACATTGCACATACTGCATTGTATTACTTATACAATTTTACCTAAACATTTCATGTGTTTAGAATACAACTACAGTATTTAATAAACTACACTTTTTCTTTTGAAATAAAATACAATTAAAGTAAAGCAATAAAACAATAAAAAATACATCCAAAGGCTTCTCACGTGCTGTGATGCCACAGACCATCTTGGGCAGTATTGGGCAGTAGTGTTATAGGGCAAGACAGAAATGTAGTAGAAGGATGGCCACTCTCAGCCACCGTATGTGATTATCTCCTGATCACATTTAAAGGCAATAATAAAGCATAAAGTCAACCAGGCTCAGAGCACAGTGACCGAACTTTATTGAATTTGGCCACCCAAATGTGTGCCCAGATTGAATGCTGATGTCATTACACAATCCTCAAGACGAGAGTCAGGATTAGCTTGTGTTTGCCCATGTTAAGATCCCTATGCATAACAACAGGAGCGGTCTGTGTAGCCTAATCCTGAAAAGCAATACTGTGAGGGAGGAATATACCCGGAACGGGACACAGTCAATTTACCGCCTGTCAGGATCCCGGTGGTCAGGATCACCAATTAGGACAGACATTGTTCCTGGCTATGGGGGATACTTGATAAACCTGAATTTTATATATGTGTTCTTACATCCATGAATGCACAAACAAAAAGCTTGTTGCAAATTACATTATACTGCAACATATTTGAAGAAAATTTCTCAGGGTGCATAATATTCAAATAGTGAAAACAACAAAGCTGCAGACAAATAAACAATCATTTATTAATGTATAATGATATTGTACCTCATGCAATGACTTTGCATTATAGTTATTCAAATTACTATACAGTACACCTGTAACATAGCTTTCACATCTGGTTTCATGATGCAAGGGGAAAATATTTAGTATTAACCTGGCCACTATAAAACATACATCTGTTGATGCTCCAGATAATCTTAATTCCTATGAAGGATTCTTTGATTTGTCACTCTCTAGGACAGAGATATACAGCCAATTCTGCAGTCATGACACATTAGCGCTAAACTCATAATGCTCCAGACAGTGGTGGAACTAGCGAGCGGTGGGCCCAGGTGCGACAAAATGCTTTGCCTCCCCCCCATCTCATCCAAGTCCACCCGCTCACCCCTGGAGAGGATCTGGTGAGGGGGACTTGCTCAGGGCCAGAGAAATGGATACCTTGCAACAGTGCCGTAACTAGACATTTTAGCACTGTGTGCAAGAAACAGCATCGGAGCCCCACCCCTGCATGCAGAACAGGGGCAGTGCGCGCCTATGGCGCGCGCAAAAATACATAGTGGCGTGGCTTCGTGGGGAAGGGGTGTGGCCACAAAATAATACCAATTCATAAAACGGTGCACAGTAGTCTCCATTATTCAAATTACGCCGCACAGTAGCACCACTACACCAGGTAGAGCCCCTTTTACACCTTACGGCGGACAGATTCCTCTTTTTACACATTACGGCAGACAGCGTCCCCTTTTTACACATTACGGTAGACAGCGTCCCCCTTTTTACACATAACGGCAGACAGCGTGCCCTTTTTACACATAACGGCAGACAGCGTCCCCCTTTTCACACATAACGGCAGACAGCGTGCCCTTGTTACACATAGCGGCAGACAGCATACACTTTTTACACATAACGGCAGACAGCGTGCCTTTGTAAAACATAGCGGCAGACAGCGTACACTTTTTACACATAACGGCAGACAGCGTGCCCTTGTTAAACATAGCGGCAGACAGCGTACACTTTTTACACATAACGGTAGACAGCGTCCCCCTTTTTACACATTACGGCAGACAGCGTCCCCTATTTACACATTATAGCAGACAGCGTACACTTTTTACACATAACGGCAGACAGCGTCCCCTTTTTACACATTACGGCAGACAGCGTGCCCTTGTTACACATTACGGCAGACAGCGTCCCCCTTTTTAAACATTACGGCAGGCTGATTCCCCCTTTTTACACATTGCGTCAGGCAGATTCCCCCTTTTTACACATTGCGGCAGGCAGATTCCCCATTTTTCCATTTTTACACATAGCGGCAGGCAGATTCCCCATTTTTACACATTGCGGCAGGCAGATTCCCCATTTTTACACATAGCGGCAGGCAGATTCCCCATTTTTACACATTGCGGCAGGCAGATTCCCCATTTTTACACATTGCGGCAGGCAGATTTCCCCTTTTTACACATTGCGGCAGGCAGATTCCCCATTTTTACACATTGCGGCAGGCAGATTCCCCCTTTTTACACATAGCGGCAGGCAGATTCCCCATTTTTACACATTGTGGCAGGCAGATTCCCCATTTTTACACATTGCGGCAGGCAGTCCCAAAAAGACAGAAAGAAAGAAAGAAAGAAAGAAAGAAAAGAAAGAAAGAAAGAAAGCGACAGAAAGAAAGAAGAATTATACTTACCCTTTCCGCTGGCTCAGGCTCCTCGGTGCAGCTTCTGACAATTCCCGGGCAGTAGAGAAGGAGGAGGAGGGAGGTGGAGGAGGAAGCCGCAGCAGCGCTGTGTTATTGGTGGAGGCGCTGCTGCTGCTGCCCCTCTGCTTCACTATAGGCTGTTCTCGGAAGACAGCCTATAGTGAAGCAGAGGGGCAGCAGCAGCAGCGCCTCCACCAGTAACAAAGCGCTGCTGCGGCTCCCTCCTTCACCTCCCTCCTCCTCCTTACCCCCGTGCCGCTGCGCTCCTCTCCTCTCCGGGCGGCTGTGTGCTGCGGGCAGCGGTTGCCCGCAGCACACAGCTGCATGTAATGAGTCAGTTTGACTCATTATATGCTTTGGGCCCCTGGACAGAGGCGGGCCCCAGTGCAACGCACTGGTTGCACTGGCGGTAGTTCCGCCTCTGGCTCCAGACAAGGAAGTATACAAGGAAGAAAAATATAACAAAGCCTTCACATAATGTATAGGGGCCACTTGTAATCCAATTGGCATCCAAAACCTCACTATGTTATGCAGCATCTGCAGCAACTAATACACCCTCTCCAAAACAGTGATTGGATAAGCACAAAGGGAGGAGGAATCTCTAACCCTTACTAGTTCCATATCTAAATATTTTTTGGAAAAAATGGCTAACATAAATCTACATCAAAGGAAACATTGAAGCTGGGCTGTGGCAAGTCATTCTACTGTGTGTAGTGGTGCAGCAGCTACAAAGTACCTCTGCCCATTCCTGTCTGGAGTCCTAAGTTGCCAAGAAGTAGGAGTCACCCCTACCAAGATGGTGCCACCATGTAAACTTCATCAGGTGATACAGAATGCAAAGAGGTCACCTGTATTTATAATTAGTGATGAGCGGGTTCGGATCCTCGGGATCCGAACCAGCCCGAACTTCACCTTTTTTTGCACGGGTCCCAGCAGCTCGGATCCTCCAGCCTTGCTCGGTTAACCCGAGCGCGCCCGAACGTCATCATCCCGCGGTCGGATTCTCGCGAGATTCGTATTCTATATAAGGAGCTGCGCGTCGCCGCCATTTTTCACTCGTGCATTGGAGATGATCGTGAGAGGACGTGGCTGGCGTCCTCTCAGTTTCTATGTTCAGTGGGCTGCAAATATCTGTGCTCAGTGTGCTGCAAATATCTGTGCTCAGTGTGCTGCAAATATCTGTGCTCAGTGTGCTGCAAGTGCAAATATGTACGTTCTCTGCCTGAAAAACGCTCCATATCTGTGCTCAGTGTGCTGCAAATATCTGTGCTCAGTGTGCTAATTGCTTTATTGTGGGGACTGGGGACCAGCAGTATTATATAGTAGGAGGACAGTGCAGAGCTTTGCTGACCAGTGACCACCAGTAATATACGTTCTCTGCCTGAAAAACGCTCCATATCTGTGCTGCATTGTAGTATATAGTAGGAGGACAGTGCAGAATTTTGCTGACCACCAGTATAACTATATATATAGCAGTACGGTACAGTAGTCCACTGCTCTACCTCTGTGTCGTCAAGTATACTATCCCATCCATACCTGTGGTGCATTTCAGTTTTGCACAGTTTACTGACCAGTATATAATATATAGCAGTACGGTACAGTAGGCCACTGCTCTACCTACCTCTGTGTCGTCAAGTATACTATCCATCCATACCTGTGGTGCATTTCAGTTTTGCACAGTTTGCTGACCACCAGTATATAAAATATAGCAGTACGGTACAGTAGGCCACTGCTCTACCTACCTCTGTGTCGTCAAGTATACTATCCATCCATACATGTGGTGCATTTCAGTTTTGCACAGTTTGCTGACCACCAGTATATAATATATAGCAGTATGGTACAGAAGGCCACTGCTCTACCTACCTCTGTGTCGTCAAGTATACTATCCATCCATACCTGTGGTGCATTTCAGTTTTGCACAGTTTGCTGACCACCAGTATATAATAGATAGCAGTACGGTACAGTAGGCCACTGCTGTGTCGTCAAGTATACTATCCCATCCATACCTGTGGTGCATTTCAGTTTTGCACAGTTTACTGACCAGTATATAATATATAGCAGTACGGTACAGTAGGCCACTGCTCTACCTACCTCTGTGTCATCAAGTATACTATCCATCCATACCTGTGGTGCATTTCAGTTTTGCACAGTTTGCTGAACACTAGTATATAAAATATAGCAGTACGGTACAGTAGGCCACTGCTCTACCTACCTCTGTGTCGTCAAGTATACTATCCATCCATACATGTGGTGCATTTCAGTTTTGCACAGTTTGCTGACCACCAGTATATAATATATAGCAGTATGGTACAGAAGGCCACTGCTCTACCTACCTCTGTGTCGTCAAGTATACTATCCATCCATACCTGTGGTGCATTTCAGTTTTGCACAGTTTGCTGACCAACAGTATATAATAGATAGCAGTACGGTACAGTAGGCCACTGCTCTACCTACCTCTGTGTCGTCAAGTATACTATCCATCCATACCTGTGGTGCATTTCAGTTTTGCACAGTTTGCTGACCACCAGTATATAATATGTAGCAGTACGGTACAGTAGGCCACTGCTCTACCTACCTCTGTGTCATCAAGTATACTATCCATCCATACCTGTGGTGCATTTCAGTTTTGCACAGTTTGCTGAACACTAGTATATAATATATAGCAGTACGGTACAGAAGGCCACTGCTCTACCTACCTCTGTGTCGTCAAGTATACTATCCATCCATACCTGTGGTGCATTTCAGTTTTGCACAGTTTGCTGACCACCAGTATATAATATATAGCAGTACGGTACAGTAGGCCACTGCTCTACCTACCTCTGTGTCGTCAAGTATACTATCCATCCATACCTGTGGTGCATTTCAGTTGTGCGCAGTATATATAGTAGTAGGCCATTTCTATTGATATATTACTGGCATATAATTCCACACATTAAAAAATGGAGAACAAAAATGTGGAAGGTAAAATAGGGAAAGATCAAGATCCACTTACACCTCGTGCTGAAGCTGCTGCCACTAGTCATGGCCGAGACGATGAAATGCCATCAACGTCGTCTGCCAAGGCCGATGCCCAATGCCATAGTAGAGAGCATGTAAAATCCAAAATAATAAAGCTCAGTAAAATGACCCAAAAATCTAAATCAAAATCGTCTGAGGAGAAGCGTAAACTTGCCAATGTGCCATTTACGACACGGAGTGGCAAGGAACGGCTGAGGGCCTGGCCTATGTTCATGGCTAGTGGTTCAGCTTCACATGAGGATGGAAGCACTCATCCTCCTGCTAGAAAACTTAAAAGAGTTAAGATGGCAAAAGCACAGCAAAGAACTGTGCGTTCTTTTAAATCACAAATCCCCAAGGAGAGTCCAACTGTGTCGGTTGCGATGCCTGACCTTCCCAACACTGGACGGGAAGAGGTGGCGCCTTCCACCATTTGCACGTGCCCTGCAAGTGCTAGAAGGAGCACCCGCAGTCCAGTTCCTGATAGTCAAATTGAAGATGTCACTGTTGAAGTACACCAGGATGAGGATATGGGTGTTGCTGGCGCTGGGGAGGAATTGACAAGAAGGATTCTGATGGTGAGGTGGTTTGTTTAAGTCAGGCACCCGGGGAGACATCTGTTGTCCGTGGGACGAAAATGGCCATTGACATGCCTGGTCAAATTACAAAAAATATCACCTCGTCGGTGTGGAATTATTTTAACAGAAATGCGGACAACATTTGTCAAGCCGTGTGTTGCCTTTGTCAAGCTGTAATAAGTAGGGGTAAGGACGTTAACCACCTAGGAACATCCTCCCTTATACGTCACCTGGAGCGCATTCATCAGAAGTCATTGACAAGTTCAAAAACTTTGGGTGACAGCGGAAGCAGTCCACTGACAACTAAATCCCTTCCTCTTGTAACCAAGCTCCTGCAAACCACACCACCAACTCCCTCAGTGTCAATTTCCTCCTTAGACAGGAACGCCAATAGACCTGCAGACATGTCACTGTCGAATCAGACGAGTCCTCTCCTGCCTGGGATTCCTGCGATGCATCCTTGAGTGTAACGCCTACTGCTGCTGGCGCTGCTGTTGTTGCTGCTGGGAGTCGATCGTCATCCCAGAGGGGAAGTCGGAAGACCACTTGTACTACTTCCAGTAAGCAATTGACTGTCCAACAGTCCTTTGCGAGGAAGATGAAATATCACAGCAGTCATCCTGCTGCAAAGCGGATAACTCAGGCCTTGGCAGCCTGGGCGGTGTTAAACGTGTTTCCGGTATCCACCGTTAATTCACAGGAAACTAGACATTTGCTTGAGGTACCAAATACCATCTAGGTTCCATTTTTCTAGGCAGGCGATACCGAGAATGTACACAGACCTAAGAAAAAGAGTCACCAGTGTCCTAAAAAATGCAGTTGTACCCAATGTCCACTTAACCACAGACATGTGGACAAGTGGAGCAGGGCAGACTAAGGACTATATGACTGTGACAGCCCACTGGGTAGATGTATTGCCTCCCGCAGTAAGAACAGCAGCGGCGGCACCAGTAGCAGCATCTCGCAAACGTCAACTCATTCCTAGGCAGGCTACGCTTTGTATCACCGCTTTCCATAAGAGGCACACAGCTGACAACCTCTTACGGAAACTGAGGAACATCATCGCAGAATGGCTTACCCCAATTGGACTCTCCTGGGGATTTGTGACATCGGACAACGCCACCAATATTGTGCGTGCATTACATGTGGGCAAATTCCAGCACGTCCCATGTTTTGCACATACATTGAATTTGGTGGTGCAGAATTATTTAAAAACGACAGGGGCCACTTTCGGCATTCAGCCACCGCGTGCCGAAGACTGGAGCACCAACAAACACTCCTGAACCTGCCCCGCCATCATCTGAAGCAAGAGGTGGTAACGAGGTGGAATTTAACCCTCTATATGCTTCAGAGGATGGAGGAGCAGCAAAAGGCCATTCAAGCCTATACAGCTACCTACTATATAGGCAAAGGAGGGGTAATGCACCTGACTCAAGCGCAGAGGAGAATGATTTCAACGTTGTGCAAGATTCTGCAACCCTTTGAACTTGCCACAGGTGAAGTCAGTTCAGACACTGCCAGCCTGAGTCAGGTCATTCCCCTCATCAGGCTTTTGCAGAAGAAGCTGGAGAGATTGAAGGAGGAGCTAAAACAGAGCGATTCCGCTAGGCATGTGGGACTTGTGGATGGAGCCCTTAATTCACTTAACCAGGATTCACGGGTGGTCAATCTGTTGAAATCAGAGCACTACATTTTGGCCACCGTGCTCGATCCTAGATTTAAAACCTACGTTGGATCTCTCTTTCCGGCAGACACAAGTCTGCAGAGGTTCAAAGACCTGCTGGTGAGAAAATTGTCAAGTCAAGCGGAATGTGACCTGTCAACAGCTCCTCCTTTACATTCCCCTGCAACAGGGGCTGCGAGGAAAAGGCTAAGAATTCCGAGCCCACCCGCTGGCGGTGATGCAGGGCAGTCTGGAGCGAGTGCTGACATCCGGTCCGGACTGAAGGACCTGCCAACGATTACTGACATGTCGTCTACTGTCACAGCACATGATTCTGTCACCATTGAAAGAATGGTGGAGGATTATATGAGTGACCGCATCCAAGTAGGCACGTCAGACAGTCTGTACGTATACTGGCAGGAAAAAGAGGCAATTTGGAGGCCCTTGCACAAACTGGCTTTATTTTACCTAAGTTGCCCCCCCCTCCAGTGTGTACTCCGAAAGAGTGTTTAGTGCAGCCGGTAACCTTGTCAGCAATCGGCGTACGAGGTTACTTCCAGAAAATGTGGAGAAGATGATGTTCATCAAAATGAATTATAATCAATTCCTCCGTGGAGACATTCACCAGCAATTGCCTCCAGAAAGTACACAGGGACCTGAGATGGTGGATTCCAGTGGGGACGAATTATTAATCTGTGAGGAGGGGGATCTACACAGTGAAAGGGGTGAGGAATCGGACGATGAGGAGGAGGTAGACATCTTGCCTCTGTAGAGCCAGTTTGTGCAAGGAGAGATTGATTGCTTCTTTTTTGGTGGGGGCCCAAACCAACCAGTCATTTCAGTCACAGTCATGTGGCAGACACTGTCGCTGAAATGATGGGTTTGTTAAAGTGTGCATGTCCTGTTTATACAACATAAGGGTGGGTGGGAGGGCCCAAGGACAATTCCATTTTGCACCTCTTTTTTTCTTTAATTTATCTTTGCATCATGTGCTGTTTGGGGACTAATTTTTAAATCTGCCATCCTGTCTGACACTGCAGTGCCACTCCTAGATGGGCCAGGTGTTTGTGTCGGCCACTTGGGTCGCTTAGCTTAACCATCCAGCGACCTTGGTGCACCTCTTTTTTTCTTTTGCATCATGTGCTGTTTGGGGACTATTTTTTAAATCTGCCATCCTGTCTGACACTGCAGTGCCACTCCTAGATGGGCCAGGTGTTTGTGTCGGCCACTTGGGTCGCTTATCTTAGCCACACAGCTACCTCATTGCACCTCTTTTTTCTTTGCATCATGTGCTGTTTGGGGACTATTTTTTAAATCTGCCATCCTGTCTGACACTGCAGTGCCACTCCTAGATGGGCCAGGTGTTTGTGTCGGCCACTTGGGTCGCTTAGCTTAGCCACACAGCTACCTCATTGCATCTCTTTTTTCTTTGCATCATGTGCTGTTTGGGGACTATTTTTTAAATCTGCCATCCTGTCTGACACTGCAGTGCCACTCCTAGATGGGCCAGGTGTTTGTGTCGGCCACTTGGGTCGCTTAGCTTAACCATTCAGCGACCTTGGTGCACCTCTTTTTTTCTTTGCATCATGTGCTGTTTGGGGACTATTTTTTAAATCTGCCATCCTGTCTGACACTGTAGTGCCACTCTTAGATGGGCCAGGTGTTTGTGTTGGCCACTTGGGTCGCTTAGCTTAGCCACACAGCTACCTCGTTGCACCTCTTTTTTTCTTTGCATCATGTGCTGTTTGGGGACTATTTTTTAAATCTGCCATCCTGTCTGACACTGCAGTGACACTCCTACATGGGCCAAGTGTTTGTGTCGGCAACTCGGGTCGTTTAGCTTAGTCACACAGCGACCTTGGTGCACCTCTTTTTTTCTTTGCATCATGTGCTGTTTGGGGACTATTTTTTTAAGTGCCATCCTGTCTGACACTGCAGTGCCACTTCTAGATGGGCCACGTGTTTGTGCTGGCCACTTAGCTTAGCTTAGTCATTCAGCGACCTTGGTGCAAATTTTAGGACTAAAAATAATATTGTGAGGTGTGAGGTGTTCAGAATAGACTGGAAATGAGTGGAAATTATGGTTATTGAGGTTAATAATACTATGGGGTCAAAATGACCCCGAAATTCTATGATTTATGCTGTTTTTGAGGTTTTTTGTAAAAAAACACCCAATTTAAAACACACCCGAATCCGACAAAAAATTTCAGGGAGGTTTTGCCAAAACGCGTCCGAATCCAAAACACGGCCGTGGAACCGAATCCAAAACCAAAACACAAAACCCGAAAAATGTCCGGTGCACATCATTATTTATAATGGGTTGTGGCCATGCTCCCCTAGAACAGAGGAGACTTGAAAGACCACCTAGCAGCCCTGTTTCTTCCTACTAAACTCACTATACAATGCTCCTAAATTCCCTTTCCAATAACAGGCAAAAAGTAAAATTCTCCTGGGACAAACAGCACATGTCAAACACCATTAGACTTGCTAATAATGGAGCCTTGATAGGAAAGAGTCCTAAAGAAACAGGGAGGCATTCAATTTTCTGGTTGTTGGGATCCCGGCTGTCAGGAGACTAACTCCGAAATCCTGACACCCGGTGCAATACCGGTTGGTCGGAATCCTGACCGCTGACCGGAATCCACACTCGGGTGTTTGTCTACGCCCCCACCCAAGGGGGAATATATCCCTGTGGTGACAGAAGCGTGGTGAGTGCAGTGAGCCCGCGAGGAGACACACTGCACTCATCAACCAGTATTCCAGCTGTCAGGATCCCGGTGTCGGTCTCCTGACAGGCGCGATATCTTACTGATCCCGTATCACAGATGTATCCTTTTCAGTGATTTATTGATGAATGGGGAATATCCCTGAAAAGACAGATTTTCTATTGCCACTCATTATTGCGATAGAAAACTTATTTCAAGGTTTATAAACAAAACATATCTGGGGCAGCCATGCTCAGTTCTCTGGTGATACTGTTTAGCAGCAACAAGCAGTGACCTACTACATAGCCGCCTGGTCGTACATGCACAATGCACATGGTGCACAGTCTCAGGCTTCTTGGTGCAGATTTATTAAAATAAATAAAGTAGAAAAACATACTTTTATATATATATATATATATATATATATATATATATTTATTTATATACAAGCTGGAGTACTCGGCATTGCCCGGGATTTTAAAAATGTTTGTTTACAAAAATCAATGTAAAGATTAAACACACAGGTTGCCGCTAACATTTTATTCCTTATGGAATTATTTTTGTTTCCACCATTTGTAGCTGTTTTCTTTGGTGGCATTTTATTTTTTTTAACATCAAAACAATAGAACATTTTGTAAATCATCACTGATATATTATGCATGTCCTGATATAGGGGGTCATTCCGAGTTGTTCGCTCGTTGCCGATTTTCGCTATATTGCGATTAGTCGCTTACTGCGCATGCGCAAGGTTCGCAGAGCGCATGCGCTTAGTTATTTTACACAAAAGTTAGGTATTTTACTCACGGCATAACGAGGATTTTTCATCGTTCTGGTGATCGTAGTGTGATTGACAGGAAGTGGGTGTTTCTGGGCGGAAACTTGCCGTTTTCTGGGCGTGTGCGAAAAAACGCTGGCGTTTCTGGGAAAAACGCGGGAGTGTCTGAAGAAATGGGGGAGTGTCTGGGCGAACGCTGGGTGTGTTTGTGACGTCAAACCAGGAACGAAACTGACTGAACTGATCGCAATGGCTGAGTAAGTCTGGAGCTACTCAGAAACTGCTAAGAAATTTCTATTCGCAATTCTGCAAATCTTTCGTTCGCAATTCTGCTAAGCTAAGATACACTCCCAGAGGGTGGCGGCTTAGCGTGTGCAATGCTGCTAAAAGCAGCTAGCGAGCGAACAACTCGGAATGAGGGCCATAGTCTGTGCTGCTGGCCCACCCCCTAGGGGTGCTAGTAGTGTGTTACCCCCACAGTGTTTGTTCCCAGATTGTAATTCATATGTGTAGCAAGTTTGTTTAAAATTGGTCCAGGCATTCATGAGTTATGCTGGATCCTTAAATACTCTGTGCAGCAGGCCCACCCCTAGTGGTGCTAGGGGTGTCTAACCCCCACAGAGTTTCTTGATAGATTGTAAGTCAGATGTGTCCCAAGCTTCGTGTGAAGTGCTCCAGCCCTTCCACAGGTATGCTGTCTGCTGACATACTCTGTGCTGCTTTTCCATCTCCAGGGGTGCTAGGGGTGTCTGACCTTTTGTTCCCAGAGTGTAAGTCATATGTGTACCAAGTTTGTTGTCAATTGCTGCTTTTGGTGTAAATTGCTCCAGGCATTCCAGAGTTATGCTGTCAGCTGAAATACTCAGTGCTGCTGCCTCACCCCTAGGGGTGCTAGCAGGGCCGGCTCCAGGCCTACTAGCACCCTGAGCGAGAAAATGTAAAAGTGCCCCCCCCCCCCCCATGCGCGCGCCGAAGGCGCGCGCGCTCCTGGAAAAGTGGGCGTGACCTCCTGAAAAAGTGGGCGTGGTCTCGTCCCCCAGCAGTGCCAGCTACACATGACATGCCCTCCAGCAGTGCCAGCTACACGTGATAGTGTTCACTTTTTAGGGCAGGGTGCTGATCACAGGGAGGGCACATTTTTAAGTTAGGTGGGCAAAATGATGTACATACTGTAATGCTTGTTGTTCCCATTTCCACACGCTAAAGCATGGACAGTGCGCGCCGAAGGCGCGCCGCAAAAGTTTAGGGGAGTTACTTCGTGGGGAAGGTGCGTAGCCACATTATAGTGGCAATTCACATTACACCACACAGTAGTGCAGCTAATACACATTGCACCAGGTAGAACCTCCTATAAGAGCACGTTAGACACATTGCGCCAGGTAGAGCACTGAGACACACTGCCCAGCCACAGACGCCTAGCGGGAACACTACATGATATGCCCCCAGCAGTGCCAGCTACACATGACATGCCCCCCAGCAGTGCCAGCTACACGTGACATGCCCCCCAGCAGTGCCAGCTACATTAATGGCCACACAGTTCCAGATGGATAAATGCCCCCACAGCGCAGATATGCCCCCACAGTGCCAGATACATTAATGCCCTCACAGTGCAAGATATGCCCCCACAGTGCAAGAAATGCCCCCACAGTGCAAGAAATGCCCCCACAGTGCCAGATACATTAATGCCCTCACAGTGCAAGATATGCCCCCACAGTGCAAGAAATGCCCCCACAGTGCCAGATACATAAATGCCCCCACGGTGCCAGATACATAAATGCCCCCACGGTGCCAGATACATAAATGCCCCCACGGTGCCAGATACATAAATGCCCCCACGGTGCCAGATACATAAATGCCCCCACGGTGCCAGATACATAAATGCCCCCATGGTGCCAGATACATAAATGCCCCCACGGTGCCAGATACATAAATGCCCCCACGGTGCCTGATACCTAAATGCCCCCACGGTGCCTGATACATAAATGCCCCCACAGTGCCAGATAAATGCCCCCACATAGCCAGATAAATGCCCCCACAGAGCCAGATAAATGCCCCCACAGAGCCAGATAAATGCCCCCACAGTGCCAGATATGCCCCCACAGAGCCAGATATGCCCCCACAGAGCCAGATATGCAATGCCCCCACAGTGCAAGATATGCCCCCACAGTGCCAGATATGCCCCCACAGTGCCAGATATGCCCCCACAGAGCCAGATATGCCCCCACGGAGCCAGATATGCAATGCCCTCACAGTGCCAGATATGCCCCCACAGTGCCAGATATGCCCCCACAGTGCCAGATATGCAATGCCCCCACAGTGCCAGAAATGCCCCCACAGTGCCAGAAATGCCCCCAACTGAGCCAGAAATGCCCCCCACTGAGCCAGAAATGCCCCCCACTGAGCCAGAAATGCCCCCCACTGAGCCAGAAATGCCCCCACAGTGCCAGATATGCCCCCCACAGTGCCAGATATGCCCCCACAATGCCAGATACATAAATGCCCCCACAGTGCCAGATATGCCCCCACAGAGCCAGAAATGCCCCCACAGAGCCAGAAATGCCCCCACAGTGCCAGAAATGCCCCCAGTGCCAGAAATGCCCCCACAGTGCCAGAAATGCCCCCACAGAGCCAGAAATGCCCCCACAGAGACAGAAATGCCCCCAGTGCCAGAAATGCCCCCACAGAGCCAGATAAATGCCCCCACAGTGCCAGAAATGCCCCCACAGAGCCAGAAATACCCCCAGTGCCAGAAATGCCCCCACAGTGCCAGATAAATGCCCCCACAGTGCCAGAAATGCCCCCACAGTGCCAGAAATGCCCCCCACATAGCCAAAAATGCCCCGTGTGCCAGAAATGCCCCCACAGTGCCAGATAAATGCCCCTACAGTGCCAGATAAATGCCCCCACAGTGCCAGAAATGCCCCCACAGTGCCAGAAATGCCCCCCACATAGCCAAAAATGCCCCGTGTGCCAGAAATGCCCCCACAGTGCCAGATAAATGCCCCCACAGTGCCAGATAAATGCCCCCACAGTGTGGATCCCCCCCCCCCCAAATACCTGCGGCGCTGGGGAGGAGTACTGCTGTCCGCCTGTCCGAGTGTGGGAGTGCTGGCGGGCGGGCGGCCGGGCGAGTGAGCCTGAGCCTGGGTGGTCCGGGTGCGGGCTGGCGGGCGGGCGGCCACTTGTGTGCGCTATGCGCGGCGCCGGTGTCTGACGTTAGACACCGGCGCCGCGCAGCGCGCATAGCGCACACACAGCGCGACGGGCAAATGCTGCACACACAGGGCCGGCTCCAGCATCGAATATGGCGGCGCCAGCGCGCGGCGCCCATTAAGGGTGGCGCCCTGCGCGGCCGCTCTATTCGAACATGCCTAGAGCCGGCCCTGGGTGCTAGGGGTGTTTTCCCCACACAGTGTTTGTTCCCAGACAGTAAGGCATATGTGTATCAATTTGTGAGTAGATGGCTCTAGCAATTCCGGAGTTATGCTGTCTCCTGATACACTCTGTGCTGCTGTCTCTCCCCCCATCCCCAGGGGTGCTAGGGAGGATTTCTAATTTTTTTTAGTTGCCTCCGCTGTGTTTTAATACGCTTGTGTGTCAAATTTCACGATCTTATCTTGTAAACTGTGGATTTGTATAGAAAAACAGAAGGACAAATTTTCACTTTTATATAGTAGATATATATACACACACATGTATATATATATATATATATATATATATATATATATACCTTTAAGTGATATAGATATATATCCACGTGTGGTCCAGCTCTCCCCGTACTGCGGTTGCCGATCCGGGTGCCCTCACGTTGCATGCAAGATACAGGTACTCAGGTGCGGCACTCCCAGACACAAGAGTAATCACATATACAAGCAGCAGGTAACATTTCAGTGCCTATTTATTTGTATAGCGGCACTTTCATCAGACATTAAACATACAAAATGATCTCACCTATATACATGTACACCTCCATAAACACCAATCACCGGGGTCGGGGTTACCCTCCCATCCGGCCACACGTCAGCAGTGACGTCACTCCGGGCACTCCCCATGCGGGTCGGTACGGGATGACATCAAGTCCTCAGTTACCAATACAAACATAATCACAGCTAGAATGAACATCGATACTAATGTAAATATAAATTGCTCAAAGTTCCATTACATAGAAACACAGAATCAGTCCGATATACTTAGTTATAAAACAACAGCCTATAATCTCAAATCCTTATATCCTAACGAATTTGACAGGCAATTTTCACTAGTTAACAACCTACATCTTTTATCCTAACGGATTAAGGGGTCTATTCGTGATGCAGTGAAAAGAGTGGAGAAGTGAGCCTGTGGAGAAGTTGCCCATGGCAACCAATCAGCTGCTCTGTACAGTTGTATAGTATGCAAATTATAAATGTTACATCAATGCTGATTGGTTGCCATGGGCATCTTCTCCACTGGCTCACTTCTCCACACTTTTCACTGCTTCATGAATAGACCCCTAAATAAGCGATTTTAAACTGGTTGCATACACTGCATACCGAGATACATAGATGGCTAAAAATTAAAATATCTAAACAAACATAACAGCCAATAATAATGTCCGCGTCTCAGCGTTTATAAAAAAAACAGCTGAGTCCCAGTTGCTCGTTTAACCCTTTCGGGCTTAATGTCTCCATTCTGAAAATCCATTCAGACTCAAGCTGTAACAATCTAAGGGGTCTATTACCCCACCACCACCATCCCCCCGTAGCATAGGTGGCACGTGATCTATCATCCTGTATCATAATGTTGATAGAGGATGTGCGGCTTGGCAAAAATGCCTAGCGACAGGTTGTTCGCTATCACCTTTCCCAATAGCCAATCTAATCGAATAAAGATGAGCCGCCATGCGCTCCTTGAATGATCTCTCTATTTTCCCAATATAACTTTTACCACAAGGGCATATTATTTGGTAAACCACAAATTTAGAGTTGCAAGTGAGTTGATGGCGGATTTTGTACTTTTTGCCAGAGGATGGGTGAAAAAAAGTGTCACCAGGAATTAAGAATTGACAAGTAGTACACTGGCATTTGATGTTCCCCATCTTTTTAGGCAAGGCCCCTGCTTCAACACCAGCTGGTACTGATTCAGTCAGACAACATCACGGCGGTCGCCCATGTAAACCGACAGGGCGGCGCAAGAAGCAGGATGGCGATGGCAGAAGCCACAAGGATTCTCCGTTGGGCGGAGAATCACGTGTTAGCACTGTCAGCAGTGTTCATTCCGGGAGTGGACAACTGGGAAGCAGACTTCCTCAGCAGGCACGACCTCCACCCGGGAGAGTGGGGACTTCATCCAGAAGTCTTCCAAATGATTGTACACCAGTGGGAAAGGCCACAGGTGGACATGATGGCGTCCCGCCTCAACAAAAAGCTAAAAAGATATTGCGCCAGGTCAAGGGACCCTCAGGAGATAGCTGTGGACGCTCTGGTAACACCGTGGGTGTACCAGTCGGTGTATGTGTTCCCTCCTCTGCCTCTCATACCCAAGGTACTGAGAATAATAAGAAAGAGAGGAGTACGAACTATACTCGTGGTTCCGGATTGGCCAAGAAGATCTTGGTACCCAGAACTTCAAGAAATGATCTCAGAGTACCCATGGCCTCTGCCGCTCAGACAGGACCTGCTGCAGCAGGGACCCTGTCTGTTCCAAGACTTACCGCGGCTGCGTTTGACGGCATGGCGGTTGAACACCGGATCCTAAAGGAAAAAGGCATTCCGGAGGAAGTCATTCCTACGCTGATTAAGGCAAGGAAAGATGTGACCGTAACACATTATCACCGTATTTGGCGAAAATATGTTGCTTGGTGTGAGGCCAGAAAGGCCCCAACGGAGGAATTTCAACTGGGTCGTTTTCTGCACTTCCTACAGTCAGGAGTGTCTATGGGCCTAAAATTGGGTTCCATTAAGGTCCAGATTTC